>NW_009260763.1:2994124-3035742 GCF_000687185.1 Egretta garzetta
GGGGGGGGGGCGGGGAATAGTTAACAAAACCTAGTTTTATTTTTCTCTTTAGCTCATTAATGTAAAATAACCAAACCAACTCTTCTGAAATGTTACAAGGCAGCCAGCTCAAGGAAGCAAGTGGGCACTCACAGAAAGCTTCAGACCATACGGGTTTACATTCTGGCAAAGCTGGTCCTTATTTTCAGCTATAAAGCACAGGAAAGTGCTAGCAGCCTTAATTACAGAGGTCATTACCAGTTCCTATTGTAACAATATTAAAAACAGTATCCATAAACCAACTGAAGGCACTACTCATTACACAGCCGCTGTTTTCAAATATGCTCAATCCTCTTTTTCTCACTGCTTAAAATTCAAGGGCACTACTTTGTCTAGTTACAACTGACTAACATATTGGTAAACCTTACAGTATTGGTACCACTTAAAAAGTTGTTTACATCTGACTGGTGTTGATGGAGTAAGCACTGTGCTTAGTAACTGCTACCCCAGACCTCATGTGAGGGCCACATATGCACCTCTCGCCTATAAAAACCAAAAAGATTGTTTCTCAAGTTAGACCAAGGTGGACCAATGCCCTTTCTCAAGGGCTCCAGCAGAGAAAAACGTAATACAACTTATTTACACAAACGTGCAAGAAGGGCTGCCAATTTTTATGACCTAAAGTCAACCTGTCCAAGCCACCTCACCCTGCCAGGATGCCTGAAGCTCAGTAAGCAGCTCTTAACATCTCCTTCAACACTCCTCCTGCTCAACCAAAAGATACTGGCAAAGGATAACAGGAGCTTCTCAAGAACATCTATGTCTTCATTTTCAACCTTTTAGCCTTCCTCCCATGGTGGACGGAGAACTGGCTGTGGCTCTGCCTCCTGCCACCTACACCAGACTGGCTTGAAGCAAATCAGCAGCGGTTTGCAGCCTCCCTCTGGCTTGTGTAGCTCCACTGAGTAACAGCCTTTCCTTCCCTTACGTGACTAAATATAGAATCATAGAATCATTTTGGTTGGAAAAGACCTTTAAGATCATCAAGTCCAACTGTTAATCTAACCCTGCCATCCCACCACTAAACCATGTCCCTAAGCACCTCGTGTACCCGTCTCTTAAATACCTCCAGGGATGGGGACTCCACCACTTCCCTGGGCAGCCTGTTCCAATTCTTAACAACTGTTTTGGTGAAGAAATTTTTCCTAATGTCCAACGTAAACCTGCCCTGGTGCAACTTGAGACCATTTCCCCTTGACCTATTGCCCATTACCAGGGAGAAGAGACCAACACCCACCTCACTACAACCTTCTTAGGTAGTTGTAGAGGGCGATAAGGTCTCCCCTCAGCCTCCTTTTCTCCAGACTAAACAACGCCAGTTCCCTCAGGAACTTTGCTTTGCTTCATATGGCTGGAGTCATTCACATTTCTCAAAGAACCTTGCAACTGGGTTCTTAAGAAGAAACCACCTTCCTCTGCAAAATCCCTTGCACGTGCACCCCTGCACTGGTGGAGGCACACAGGCACACTTTAGCTTTACACTAAGCAAAATCTCCATTTGGGTCACAACTGCCCTGAAATCAGGCCTGTGCACAAGACCTTCATGAAGCAGCAGGCTGGCCCTGGTCACCACGGCCTTTCCCCTGTCACGCCAGCAGACCTAGATCCCCACTAACCACCCCATCGCTGGTACGTGCAGCGACCAAGCGCCATCGCTTGGCGTGGCACTGACGGACTTCTCCTCCTCCTCCTCCTCCCTTCCGCAGGCACCCACAGTCCGCAGGGCTGAGAAAATGGCGCTGGGACCACAAATTGCAGGTCTGCCTCCGCAGATGTCTTTCTGCCTTCGCCTCTTTTAACGAGGTCATGCCAAGAGAAAAAGATATTAAAAGGGAATGGGACAAAACCAGAAACTCCCACTGGCTCTAATGGAAGTTAAAGTCTCCTTCCTCCCTTGTGTATGCCTGGGGGGAGGGGGATCAGGGTTTTAGCTTTTGAAGTTTGCTAATTTTTTAAGTCATTTGGATTAATCAGTATTGAGCTGAGAAACTACTATACAGTAATTGTCTACATACACTCAAAGAAATGATCCTCTCCCTTAACTCTAACTTCGTATGAACCTCTCAGAGTTTGCAGTATGTTTGAAAGGAAACAGTCATCAGTTAAGCGTCCTAATCAAAACTTGGTAATTAACTAAACAACAAAGGACCCCAGATTTCAGCGCGTCCCCACTCTCTTTGCAAAAGGATTCCAGCCCTTGTTAAAGCAGTTATACCTGCAGATTGGGTGCATAATGGGAGTTTGCTCCCCGAGGGAATGTCACTGCCTTCACTCAAGACATGCAAACTAAGGCTTATGTCAGCAACATTAAAATGCAGCCTCTTTAGAATAAATCCTTTAAAAGAGCTATCCATATCCAGAGGCAAAGGAAGTCACCAGAGAAAGTATCTGAATATTCATATGGCTCATGCCTAAATGTAACATAAGTGTATGTACGTGCATTGAATAGACCATATATTTACTTACACGGACACACACACACAAAGTTCACAGAAGTGAAGTCAGGCACCAAAAGCTAGGAAATGTCAATGTCGAATTTACCCACCCTGGTTCTCCTGTGCACACAACGAAGCAGGGTTTGCATGGAAAATAATTTTATCATGTAATTGCAAGGCTCTACATCTGCAGAACTATTTTTTTTTAAAAGATTCTTATCCAATACCCTGCCCCCTTCATTTTTTTTTTAAATTGTTCCACCCCAGAAAAAAAAAAAAAAAAAAAAAAATCCACATATGGTGACAACCCCTCAAAACTGAGTGGGGTTGCGGGCAGGGGGAGGGAAAAGAAAAGTGTGAATCACAAAAAAAAAAAAAAAAAAAAAAAAAAAAAAAGTAAGCAGTAAATGCTTTGTCTGTACTGTTTGCAATATTTACTGAAAATTCACATTTAAGGAGGGGCTAGATTCTCAAAAAGGTGTCTCTTGCAGCTAACGCATTTGGGATGTGAAGGACTAAGGGTGCCAAAAAGCAATACTTCAGCAAATTAATTCCTGGAAGGGAGTTAATCACTAAAGCATAGGTTGGAATGGTAAGTGTATTATTAACTAGTTTTTCAGGACTTTTCAGAACAGTATTATAAGGAGAGACGGCAAGCACTCAGTATTTTATACAGTTTCTCCTTAAAGATCACTGCGCTCAGCACAAATGCTCTCTGACAGAGAAGGAAAATTAACTTGGGTTTCACACAACCTGGAGACAAACTTCAACTAGCAAACAAAACGTGACAATACATTAAAAAGGTCTCAGAATAACATTTGATACAGAAAGGATTCCTGGACAAAGCATTTTTAGGTCTTATATTTTATTCAGTAAGCCAAAGACATTTTCACTGATAGGAAGACCGTTTTAACTTAATTGAATAGGATTTTGCTGGAATCTCAAATTATTTCCATACTACTATTCCAAATTTCAATTCCCTGACGCTAGGACACTGAGGTGCCAGGACATCTCAGTGCACTAAGGGAAATGCATTTAATCTGTGCATCTGCCACACTAACAATCATCACGTGCAGGGAATACGGATATCAGCTTTGAAAAGTTTTAAACCATGTAATGTTTGCAAAAATATAAGCAACTGGAAACAAGGCTGCCAGTTTGGTTCTATCTGTAACGACACTGTACCATCTAAGTCAGATCAAAAGCCCTAGGTCTCATCTTATTGTTCCTTACGGAGCAGCTGTAACAGCTATATTTCCTGTCACAAGATATAAATTCTAATCCCTATTCCAAAACAGGAATTGTGATTAAATCACCTAAACAACTTCCCAAGTCCTAGCCTCTATTTTAAATGAAGAATAATAGAAGATACTTTCGCCTACCGTTTACAAAGTTATCAGTATTTTCACCAACCAGTAAACAACATAGGAAACATTTAAAAGAATTGCCTTATCAGGTTTTCAAGACAGAACAGTCTCTGTGATTTGCTCACACGGAGCAAGAGCAGCAAAATTTTATTTAACAGTTCTCTAAAAGCTGATGCTAGCGCCTACTCACCTTTCATACTCTCTCCCCTCTCCCCAGTTTTGGATGCTGTATTTGTTTCCACACACCTAACTATAAAATATTTAACGAAATAAAAGCCCTGTAGGTCAACACTGAAGTTTATTACACAAGTTCACCTCAAAACTCCTTCTCCAGCAGCAATCCTGTATCCGATTCTCTGTAACCTATTTTCTTTTCCAGTGGCCCCGATGGATCCAGATTCCTGTCTCCAGTTTTGGGAAGGTTATATTAAAATTTATTTTCAATCCTGTACTTCCACAGGAATGCTATCTGAGAAATGGGTTACATGCAGGAAAATGCTGTACAATACAGCTGCTGATAAAGCAGCTAAATCTTCTGCTGCATTACAGAAGATATAGTTAACCCCCATAATCCTGAATACAGTTGATCTTGACGCAGTTACGTGACATCTGAAATATATCGAAAGCCAAGTAACAGTCGTATGTGGGAATAACGTAACTATGACTACCTCTAAAGTGGTCAACTGAAAACTAAAAACCACAATAAATTATGTTTAAAATGAGCTTACTTTAACAAGTTTAAAGGACTAGTAGAGGTCATATGTAAATTCAAGCAAAGAAGCAAAACAAAGACTACAAGGAAGAAACAGGACACTTGTAAGGAAACAATATTCTCTTCCATACATATTTTTTTTTTCAAATGCATAATTTATTTTTAAATTCATAACTTACAATTATCTTCCACATCCTTTTTGCTGTCCTCTTCTGCAGGAAACACTTGATTGATAGCAGCCTGGAAAGTCTGTTAGATGAAAAATATTAACATTATCAGAATTCCATAAAAATAGAAATATAGTTCAAAGATGTCTGATGTGACAATACAAGTGAGTGCGCTGCAATCGTGCACGGTTTAAAATGAAGCTGCCAGCTTTATACTTCAGCACTGGAAATTTTACTGAGTTACTAGATGCAGATAGGAGCTGCTGCATTTACATTACTATACTACATTATAAAAATGCAGTCACAGCAATATATATTTTTATTGCAATAATATTTGATGTTCATTTCCAAAATTGCATGAAATACTGTAATACCGTGTAATACAAAAAAATAAGGATTAAAAAAAAATACTGCAAAAGGAACAGCACAGTAAAGGACACACAACTTCCTCAGTTTTGCAAAGAAGCACAAAGAATAAAAATCAAATTATTAGTTCAGTCAAAGGACTGTGCTGTCATTATCACACGCTGTTTTGAAACATTCCTACTTAAAATAGAAATGTTCAGTAAATAATATCCTCTCTATCCCCAAATACTGTAGCTTCAGTTGTTGCTTTTTGGGTTTTTTCTTCAATAAATCAATACTAAAGTAAAACAAGACCTTCCTTCAACCCTTCTACTCCAGTTATACAAAACAGCCATTTATCAAGTGCTCATGTCCAACTGGAAAAATTCATAACAAAAGCAACATTGTCTCTTTTTTATTCTCCAGAAATCATAATTTATATTGTTGTAAAAAGGAAGGAAAAACATCCTAACACAGACACACTACAGCATCTGCACAAAAATACCTATTGTAAGAGGTAGGCTTTTAATTATACTTTTTTGTTCACCATTGTAATAGCTTGTTTGAGATACCTATGAATGAACAACGACCCTGTTGCACCAATTAAACGCGGTAGCTGCTGCAGGCACAGTCTCCTTTTCCCCATGGAAATGGAGACAAGAAGTCTAGTCTAATATTTGAAAAGGCAACCAACTGGATCTAAAGAACGACCTCAATAAACAAACATGTTTGCTTGTTTAACATTGTACTCAGCAAGATCGTCCCATGAGAAACATCTCAACACGGAAGTTCAGGAGGAATACAACAGCTTGCTCCATCTCTGCTTCAGTACAACAGACACAACATGTGAGCTCTTGTAGCTTACGCCATCATGAACAGCCACAAATTCCAACTCCCTTTGAAGTGGGAAGAATTAAAAATGTCTTGGAGCAGAACTAATTGCTGCCAGTCAGAAAACGGTAAGTCTACAATATCCCTTCCCTACAAAGTTATCATAAAGTATGCAATTTGTAGTCATAATAAATTACATATTGTCAGCCCCTAATGACCTAATGCAGAAAAATATGCACAAAAAGCTTTCCTAAGGGAAACTGAGCTGCTTGATAATGTTGGAACATCTGGAAGTCCATCCTCCTCCAAGATATCCTTTATCAGAGCTGGTGGAGCCATGAAGGACCTGAACGTCTTTACCTACCTCAGAAAGCTGCCAGCAGCTATTCAGAGTTTTAGCAGGGCAGAGATTCTCCCCCCTTTCCTCCCTCTCACAATACTGCAGTTAGAACATATTATCCTAACAATTTTCTCTGCAAGTTTGTCAATGATAAAGGTATAGGTCATTGGGTAAAGATGTATTTGAACACAACAGTTTCTCAAATAATCAGTTCACTGTGCACGAAACAGTGGAAAAGTTTAAAAAGAGCATGACTAACCTCACTTCTTGTTCTTGTCTGCTGATGTGTAACCCAAGTTTAACCACTAACAGAATTTTTTTTTCACAGGCGAGAATGAACACGATACCCAGCTATTCTGTAAGACTCTTCACAAATCTGATGCTTTAACATTTCATGGATCTGAAGCCAGCCATACCCAGATCTATCCCAGAAGAGGAAGGAAGAGCTTTTTCAATGTCCTCGCCACTCAGCCTTCTGATCCAAGATAAATTTCAATTTAAAAAAAATGAGAATTCATGCTGTATTATGTCCTCTTTCATTTTTTTGACTGAATGTGAATTGTGAATTAATTTCTAAAATATTTCAGAAGTGATAAAACAAATAAGCAATATGAAGAAGACTTATCTGAAAGCTGCTGTTTTTCTGCTGGACTTTTTTAGATCAGAACACTAAGCCTAGTTTCAACTACGTCAACGAAGAATTTCACTCCTGCATGTCACAGCTGGAATACTGCTTTATATAAGGTGTCTACTTGTTTTGTAGGTAAGTACATTAGCTAGATGTTCAGAGCTCTGAGTATTGCCAATTACTATTAAAGACTAATATATTAAACAGGCAAATGGGCAAGGTATCTCAGGTCTATCAATTAAAAAAAATACCCAAAGAATTCTTTACTATGTTGTGCCATTATCTTTTTTTAAACATTCTTTGTAAGGAGAAAACACTTTAGGCACCTGATGGAAGTCTTTTGCATTAAGACACAGCTTAGGGCAAACTTGTTCTAAGGAAGTGGAGAGGGTATGAATCATATGAGACACTAAAGTGGTCTCAGGAGGCAAAACAGAGGATTTAGAGGGTTTTGTGAGGGTTTCGTAGGGGCTCCCTCCCCCCGCTCTTTGTAATGAAGCAGCCCTTGAGATTCAATGGCAATCTTAACTATTCTCCCAGAAACTAGATGAGTGAAAAAAGATATCTTTCCATTCAGGCAGGATCTTCTTTCTACCATGTAATGCAATACATGTAACCATGCCTTCCTTTATACCTTCCAGATACAGACAGAAGACATCCCTACTCTCAGCTGTATTTCACAAACCAACCGAAAGCAGTACAAACGGAGCACAAGACAGACAAGAACACAGCTCATGCACGCAAGCAAGCTGTGCTCACTCTAAGAAAAACCCTTAGCTTGAAACACTGAACTTTGGACGTTCTGATCCTTACTCTCAAAGTACATTTATTCATTTATACTTAGCCCAGGAAAATACCTTTCTAGTTATTCACAGCATACCAGAGCAGGTGCCCCAAAAGCCCTCCATGACCCTTCAGAACTGGCATAGAGCTCTCAGCTGATGGCTGGAGGGGTGTCAGTGAGTGCCAGCAGCACCGCACGCCTTCCCAACAACCGCCAGAAACTCACTACAGGCAACACTCTAGGAAACGCCTGTCCCCCCCACGCCTCAGTGCCACGAGGGTCCCAGGATGGCATCTCGGGGTGCAAGCCCCTCCGAGGCATCTCTTCTTAATTGCTTTACTTAGATTTGCTACCTCCAGGAAAAGAGCAAATTCCCCGCTTGGCAATTTCACCCTCATCTGCCTTTTCCCTGTTACAGCATCAAGCAACACAACGAAGTAAGATACACGCAACAGGATCTGAGGTTAGGACTCCCAGTAAGTTCAGAAAAGTACACTCCAAGTAGAAGTGTAAACACAACACTAGTTGAGTTTATCAACTGGCTGCCTTTCTACCCGCCTCCTTCCTTGTACACCTGGTGGGACACGGGCCAGGGCTCCCAGCTCCAGACCCCACTCCAGTTTGGTGCCCATCCTCAGGGCAGCGCTCCACCCCTAGTTGGGACCACGCTCATTAGCAAACCCCTCTCCAGTTTCTCTGTTTTCTTTCCAGTCATGGCATTTATCAGGCTTGCAAGCCAATGATCAAGATTTTGGGCAGTGGCACCCTCTCAGCTCTGCTCGCTGAGCTGTAAGTAACACATACATCCTCTGTTTCGATAAGACGCTCCTGCAGCTTGGATTACTCTTTCTCCTACAACGCAAGCTAGGTGACTCACATCCCCACCTCTCTTGAGACACCCAGCCTCCACACAGAAATGTAAATACCATTGTTAATTCTGCACAGGTTGCAGTACCCAAAACTGCTACTGCTGGTTTGTAAGTAAATCAGCATGTTGGTCAACTTCACCCAGTTGGACTGGGTAACTTGGTTTCATAATACAAAGCAATCTATGGCCATGCTGGCCTCAGGTCCTCATCCTCCTGCCACTGCTTGCTGCCGTCTTGGAAACTTTCCACTTCTTCATTCTTTAAGGCGGACCCGTTCTCTGACCTCGTTTGCCGTGTCACGCACAGCTCAGCGAGCAGAGCTGAGAGGGTGCCACTCTGCAACGCCAGATCCAGCTACGGGTGGGGAAGGGAAGGAAGATTTTGAGACTGCTGCCTCACAGCATTTATTGCAGTTATTAACAACCTATTTTAGTTAACCATTAAGTAGTATACAAGGCAATAATCAAACATATGCATACACACTTCCTTTTCAGCCTGTGATCTCTGGTAAGCTACCAGCGCCTACAGAGAATACATATGACATGGTAATGACCCAGATTAAAAAATAATAATAAGTTACACTGCCCGGATATGTTTACAAGATCAGGTTACTCCTCTCCTCCCTGTAATTATCATGGGCAACTCTGGAGCTGCTGGATCACTCCTTCTTACTAAAGAGCACTTTTGAACTATCATTTTAAATAAACAGAGTCGGTAATAACGGGTATTAATGCTGACTACTTCAAATTAATGGTCTAAGTGCACAAGAACAGAGTCTGCTTAAAAAGACAAAAAGCAATGAGAAACATTTCACTATAAAAAGAAATCAGTGACACCTTCAAAAGACTGAGAAGGTAATCAAGAAAATGCTTTACTCCACCTCTATTAATACAAGAAAGTTTGATAATTAGAAATATAGGACCATAATCTTTACAGTATTTAAACTGTGAAGCGTTTGTTCCCTTAGCTGAATGAACATTAGGCCCTTAATTGATCTGCTTAATTCAAGAAAACAGCCAATGGCAGAATAACAAACTTTCTAGACAAAAGAGATTGTTCATTGTGAACCATGAAGCAAAATATTTGTATTTTAGGATCATTTTTGGGTTTCACACACACACAAAAAATTATATATGCTCCCTGTGAAAGGAGCAAATGTTAGAAATAAATAGTGACTCTGGACTCTCCTTATTGCCTGTTTCTGTTTCAATATACAGACTTTTGCTCTTTATCACATTAGAACCATCTGAGGATATAAACAGAAATAGTGATGGAGGTCAAAAATCTTTTAAGTCAGTTAAAGACTACTTAGTCACAGTTTTGGAATATTTAATATCCTTGTCTGAATAATTTTCTCTTCCCCAGACCGAAGAACACATACTACTACCACCACTAAACCTACAGACTTTATCTCTCACGCACAAAAACCAGGCGTTACCCTCGCTTTATATTTCTAAGGAAAGCAAAATCAACTTCCCCTCCAAGATGCAGGAAAAAGAAAGCCTATAAATATTCCCCCCAAAAGGAAGAACTGCTGCATAACCTTTTGACCTGTGGCAAGGCATTCTCTATTAGTGTTGAGATCAAAAAGGAAGTTACACAAAAAAAAAAAAAAAAAAAAAAAAAAAAAAGAGTGTCTTTTCCATACCTGAAGATACAGAAAAGACAAATTTGTTAGAAAGGGCACATACCGTATATTCACAAAGACCAAAATCATAACTTTTAAAACACTGTCTGATCTTATTCCAGCTGGGAAAAAACAGGATGCTGACCATCTGAATTTGGATAATTGATAGATACAAGGTACTTTCTGTAAAAAAATTACATTTAATTACAGCACACTGAATCTGGAAGATATCATGATAAATGAAGCAGTTGGCACACACTAACCAGGGTGAATTAGGACTTCATTTTAAAAGTTACATTTATTTTGCCTTTAATTTGATGTAGCAATTCCATAGGACCTTTGTCTGACATCGTGTTCCTTCTCAAGGTACTTGGGGTAAGAGGATTCATCTCTCAATCTTCATCAGTCTAACAGTAAGGTGTCTAATCTAAGCCAGAGTCTAGGACACCCCCGTAGAACACTCTCTCTATGCATTTAAGGGAAAAGAGAGAAGCTGATCTCAACAGTAGACTCTTAACCAGTCTCTAATTTAGAAAAATAAAGTATACAGTAGTGAATCAAATGGCTACAGAGATTCAATCCTTCTGTCTTTCACAAGTATGTACACACATGCAGATAGATAACTGACAGAAAGCAAGCACTTCTTATCAGTGGGATACTTCATTTGCTGTGCAAGCTAAAGCTGAACAAAGATCTTCAGCCAGAGAAAACCGGTTTCCCAGTCCTTCAGGTTGTGTGTAATGGTAGACATTGGTTAAGATCTGGCCTACAGGCAAAATAGTTTTTGTAAGGTTTTCCTCCATTCCTTTGCTTGTTAGACACTTACCTTGCCTTTCTGGTTCAAAGGTTCAATAGTTAAGTTGTCAGTGCCAATGTCCACAATCATCCCCATCTGAAACCCATCAGTTGGGTGTGGAGCCCAAACGGGCTTCCCATCCTCCATCATGGGATCTATCCAGTATTTCCTGCAACAAAAATAAAATAAAAGTGAAACAACAAAAAAAAATTTATACAAATTTAGTAAGGTATCAGGATTCACTACACGGACTGTAGTGTATTGTGTTTATTCCTGGTGGCAGTAGCCTGCCTGTCAGGACAAGGTTCTTCCAGCCTTTTTCCAACCCATAACACTTCGCTTACAGAGAACCCCCTCAGACCAGGGTATGGAATGTGCCCACCCTTTTCACATGGCTGGGCATATGGCTTTTAAATAACCCACAAATATATTCGGTCACAATTGATTTATCATAGAACAAGCTTATGAGAGACTGGCCTCTACTACATTATAACAGTGCCTCCTAAGGAACACTGAGCTTACTTTTTATAAAAACATGATGTGAAAACCATTTTACAGGAATCTGCAGTCTACAAGTGAAATAGATGCAAAGACCAAGACGTTCAAACCTTCGGCTCCTCAAGTTATGCAGCTAAATAAGCTCCCAATTAAAAGAAGTATTTGATTGCATGCAATGCTCATTGAACTAACCAGGAAAGTTGCCAGGATTGGCACACTCTGAATGGCTGACGGTGCCATTTTAAATATACTGAATCAGAACTTAAAAAAAAAAAAAAAAAAAAAAAAAAGGAAAAGAAATCTACTTTATAGTCCTTACCCTAACAAGAATAGGGAGTCCACACAGATTGAAAGGCTCACTTCTCCTGGCCATTTCTTACTCCCCTCCAAAACTCATTCACATCTTAAACTGACATGTTTTAGTGATTCCTAAATTTGTAAAAAGTATCTCCTGTCACCAAGGTGTAACTCGCCTCTCGCAGCATGAATGAAATGAGCCTGCCAAGCAGCAAAGAAAACGCCAGCAGCAAACTCCAAGAGTCTGTAAGCTAGGAAACGTCCCACATTTTTCTTTTCCCACATCTGAAGGAAAAAGGAGGTCCAAAATCTCTCACAACTGGAGAAGGCTGCAAACCCCTTTGCCATAAGCAGCAGCAAGGAAGAAGAGTCATCGTCCCATCAGAAAGTTGTACAACCTCGAGTAGAAATGGACAGTCTTGTCCCACGGAGGATTTGTGCTGCACGTGACCTGCTTTTTGCTGCATCCAACTTTACAAAAGTTTGAAGAGAAGGAAAAGGCTTGCTGTGACCACTTTGAGAATGCTGTTGGTCTTAACGTCTTACTTTTCAAGGAATAAGAAAATTTCCTGTTAAATTTAATGTGAAACAAGAGAAGATAAAACTAATTCTAAAGCAAAGACTTGGAATGCAAAGTCAAGTATTTTTTAAATGAAGTAATGTTCTGAAGAGACAGAAAAAAACTAGCTACAGAGTTCTTAAAATTGGTGCTGATATCTGGGTTTGTGTCTAAATTTACTCAGTTAGTCAGGTTTTTCTCCCTGAATGCAGCTCAGGATGCAAGAAACTCATGAAGATTTTAACAAATATTTCTAGTGTATCCTACTCACACAATTCATGTTATTTAAAACATTGCATTTAATAGAGTAAAACATGCGGTTTACTTTTCCCTCCATGAATGGAGCATATAAACTGCTTTCAACTACTCACAGAAGTTGACGTTCCAAAACCTCGAGTATCACATTCACTCCTATTTACGTCAAAACTTTTGCCACATCCCATGAACTCTACAAAACACCATCTTCTTCATCGTATGTTGCCAGCATTGTACAATAAATCCTGTAAAACAACATCTGTATTCACTCACAGTTGGCTGTTGGCCATTTTTTTCTTTAGTTTAAGATACTGTAAATCAGATCTAGTATACACAGAGTTTTAGGACTTTTTTTTTTTCCCCTTTTCAGCCAGATTTGACCTCTGAGTACAACTGCCCATCACGGGCATAGTTGCTAAACAGCTGAGTTTATTTCTGGATATAACCAGGCTTTCATTTCTTCACAAGACTATAATTTGCTTTTAAAATGCTAGTTCAAATTAGTACCTAAGTGATATGTCACACAACCACTAAAAACAAAGCTCCTTTTACATCCCAAGTAGCGTGGCCAGTAGCTATAGTCCACAGCTCTGGAAAGAACCATGTCGCACAAGAAACAAACCCTGAAATTACTGCCAAAATTTCCGCCAAAAGTTAGAATCCAACCTTCCCAATCAGCATCCAGAGGCTTCTGCTTCGCTCATTAACACAGGCTTTTGCATTCTTACATATTCTTAAGCCTAATTCATGCTTTATTAATAAATTATGATAGGGAAGCGTCACAAAAATCTTCTTGAAGGACAGAGCAGTGATTGAATTCAGCCACCACCAGGAAACGCACGTTTAAGAAAAATACCTGAGGCTTTGCAAGCATCTAAGAAGCCATTAGGTGAAAGCATCTAAATACAAGTGTAGTAGTTATTCACGGGACAATTACTTTTAATAAATACAGTCTTCCGCCGGAGAAGCAACACAAAACCAGTTGTAACATTTTGGATTTGGCACCACTCCACCTCTGTCAGCTGGGACTCTGACAGACAGCACATTAAAATTGGATACCAAACCCAATCAGGTCATGCCCGCTCCATTCTCCAGTGGATGTACATGCCATTACCCTTGAGACAGATGCACAGTCTATTCCTGAACCAGTTTCCAGCCCAGCATTTTAAGGTGAACAGAAACAAAAAAAGTTCAGCTGCCTGATACAAATTCTTTAGAAAAAGAAAACAGCACTTTTTTAAAACATGAAACTATGCTTTACTGATTACACCATACATATCATAGAGTACAAACAGGGAAAAATATAGATTTGGATGGAGAACCTTCAAATCATATTTTCTCTATAAAAATACACCTGCAGTCTGGTTACAGATCGTTCATTAATAGCTATCAATGGCAACAAACTTTTTTTTCCCCATGTGCATCCATCTCAATCCAATCTACATGCAGCCAACTTCATTACATTCCTGAAAGAGCACACCGTGTCTGAAAACTGTGAAAGCAAATAGACTCATATCCGGGCTAGAAGCACTAAGGCAACAAATTTGAGAGCAATGCCAACAAACACGAAGTGTCACCTGAGTGATGCTTCCAAACCAAGGCAGTCAAAATGAGCCATCTTCCACATCTCTATACATGTACTCACATATATTAAGGATTAAAAGGAGTTGATTATAAGTTGCCAGGTCATTTTGGTCTCCACAATTAAGGCTTCTTCCAGTACTAAGGAGAGAATTCACAAAGGTTACGCTTATGACTGGGAAGCCAGCCACCCGTTTCTCTCTACAGTCTGAGAAAAGGAGACCAGGAACCCCATACCCGAGTTCGTCTCTCCGCTGAGCAGGAGAGGGACAGTCATAAAACATGCCTTTCTCTGAAGCTGGTAAACTTAATAGCTATTCCTTCAAATGTCAGATTTTATATTTTCATAATTGGCAAGCAGTAATAGACCTTGCCTTAATTATCAGTAATAGAACTCAACACATTCAGCACTAGCTAAATACTAGTAGCCGGCAGTCTGAACAACTTGCAAGACAAAACTATACTGCACTCCACAGATTACAACAGCAACAAAAACACCCACCAGCTCTTCTTTTTTGTGCATGTGTTATTATTCCCTCTTTTGAAGAATGTTTAATGATATTGTTTCTCAAAAAAAAAAAAAACCTACATAACACATTGAGCATATGAAACAACTAAAAATTCCTCAGTCAAAAGTTGGTACATTATCCTCCCACTTATCTTTACTTAAATATTATTGATTTTAAAAGAATGTAATACAACTACATTTTGGGTTTGTAGGCTATTCAAAAGGAAATCAAATAGTACCATCAGGTGAAAGAATTCATAGAATCACAGAATTCTAGGAAGGCAAAATACAGTAATGCAATTTTAAACTTATCAAAGCCCACAGGTAGGCATTTGCATGGTATGATTCTATTCACTATCCTATGAACAGTTTGTTACACCAAGGCACTGTACTGATTGCTGAATCAACTAACAAAAACAAATGAAAAATTAACTTCATTGAACAACTGATGGTACCTTATTAGGTTGGCTAAATCCAAGGAAAATAAACGAGTCAGAATAGGTATAGTAGCAAATCATCATAGTAAAAGTAGAATTACATAGGTTATTTTACATTAAAAAACCCCTACTACTTGTGGATTTAAGAGCTGCTCGAAATTCTGCAGGATACACTGGCCCCATGAGAATGCTTTGGGAAAGGTCCTGTGAACACACGGGACAAACCAGAGGAAAACACTGGTAACACAGCGGTAGCTTACTGTCAGTCATGTTATTTTTTTCAACCCTAGGTCACTGCTTAACTGAAACTTCAACAAATCAAAGCTTAGGCAGCACTGAGCCCTCTACTGCAAGTGACATAATATTTCAAAGGAACTGCAGATACAGTATAGAGATTTTTTTTTTTTTGAGCTAAATGAAATAGTCATAACTGCCTTGTTTAACTGAATATTAAACCCATCCAATTTTTATTTCTTATTTACTTTTTCAATTTACAGTAAAACTTCTCTGCACTAACAGTCTAGTTTAGGGATACCAAACCGCAGGTTTTTAATACCTATTTATGATGACCTCAGCAAGGTAACTGTGTCAAGCAGAGACTTCTGCCAAGCCAGAAAAGAAAATGGACTAGAATACAGCACAGCACAAAGGTATCTTCAAAACCAACTTGCCCTGAAAATGTTAATGCTGACATGGTAAATGCCAATACATTTTGTAGATGTATGCAAGTAAAACAAAGAGCAATAGCTCACACATCTGAGAACTTCTTTTAAAGCTACATGCTCTGACTGCCAAAGACAATTTGAACACAGCAGCTGATGAACTTGTTCTCATGGCATGTTCATTTTCTTGTATATTTGCATGCATCAACATGTTTTCACTACTGAGCAGATAGAAACCGACTTCTGTAGTACTTCCATAAGAGTCACTTTTGTGTTTGTATTCAGCATTCACATAGAAAATACCTACTCTGCTGTTCTGTTTACTACTCAAGACATTTAAAAAAAAAAAAAAAAAAAAAAAAAAAAAAAAAAAGCCAATCCCTCATGCTTAAAGCAAAAGAGAAATCTAGTTTTATTTTCTCCACATTTAATATGGCAATTCCCAATTACAAAAAACTGTTCTAGACCTCGGTAAAGCAAGCCTGCAATGCTCCGTATTGTTTCTCAAACACCTTCACCTGGAACATCCATGCTCTCTTTCCACTTCCCTCATTATAGGAAACGTTTATGAAGAAGTTCTGAAACTGGAAGGAAAAGACACAAGTAACATGAGAAATATATCCTAGAACAACAACTTTTAAGCCACAGAAGAAGGGGTGTGGTAAAGACAGGTTTGGCAAAAGACCTGTACAGCTTACTATAAATCATCTCACCTTCCGGTGTCTTAATTACTGCTCGAGCCAATTCACCCCAGCCACGCTCCTGGCTTTGCTCCCTGCTCCTGCCTCCTCCTCTCCTGGCCATGCTGAGAAATACTGATCTGGGGCAGGAGATGGTCCGAGTAAGAATGAGTACTTTGAAAGCGGGAGGTGGGGGTGAGGGGGAAGCAAAACCAAAAAAACCCCACCTGCAACTATAGTCTGCAACTATTTAAATGGTTGCTGCAACCCAACAAGTTCTTGAACACAACCAGATTTGTTAACTCAGTTTATGGTAAGAACTTCCCTTCACTGAAACTGAACATTTTGTATCTATCACCATTCTGGAAACAAGATATTACATTGAAGCTACATTGAGCTGTAGGCAAGAAACTCTTCCAGTTTTGAAATACATTTGTTTCATCCCTTTCAAATGCATCATGTTTAATCAATTCTTACTTTTGTATGTATATGCACCTTTCACATAACAAAAATGTAGCCCATTAAAAAAAGGATGAGATCACTTTTAAAAAGCACCTATTCTAGTAAGACTTTCCAACGTAATTTGTACTTTAACTGAACAGATTTCTAAAAGGCCAAGTGCCTTTCTACTGTTGCTTACTGTCAAGAGCCTCGGTACCCCCTAAGAAACAAGAATAAATACTGCATGGTCAAGGAAATCTGCCACTGGAGGATGTTACAGTGAAGCTCCAAGAAAGCCAAGGGAAGGAGGGTTTGGGCAATTACAACAAACATGCCAACTCTGTGCGTAGGGCAGCAGAAATGAGTCTGCAAGAGGGGCCAGACACAGAAAAGGATGGCTCATTGCACACCAGCAGAGGAGAAGCAGCAAGCACTCTCATCAACTCTACCATGCGAGAAGACGACAAGGAATGGAGAAGACAGAAGGTCGAAAGAGACTTAGTAAAGGAAGATAGCAGCACACATTTTATATTACTTAGCAGATTGATACTGGCTTGTATTAAATCCTGAGGTAATCATAACTGTGTTTGTACTTGACATGATGTACTTCCATGAAGAAGGACCAAGGCATATACGAAGGAGAAAAAAGAAAAGCTAATTTCTATAAACCTAAATGAATAAATTGAAGGGAACAAGCAGCTTCCATCTTTTATCAATGTCAACAGATTTAGCTCTCAGCAAGCTGTAGCATGGAAGCATTTACTTAGACCTTTAAAAGAAAAAACAATCATCTTATGTAAAGTTTTGTTTGGGGACCCTATACAAATGTAACAGTAGTTCTAGCCTCAAGAATTTAAAATCTACCAAAAAGCAAGATCTCCCTTTTACTAAGTCTAACCAAAACCGCTAGCTGCAAAAGCTCGGTGAAAAGTTTTCCCATCTGCCAACAACAGGGGCTGCAGGACCAAGTGCTTGTGGGGAAAGATTTCCAGGAGGCTTTGCCCAACCAGGCTTACAGTTTTTTTGGAAATGCACCCCTCACTAGACCCCGTGAGTTCCAAAGATCTTTGTGGCACCTGGTGTCACTGTGTCCCCCACGTGCACCGTGCCCACCTGCGCTCCCCATGGCAAGTACTGGCTGGATCTGTCGAGGTGTGGCTTACGCAGTAGCATCCTACTGCAGTAACAGTTCAGAATGAGAACAGAACAAAAAAACAACCCCTCAATACCACGAAAGCTAGGCTGAAACAGCTCTTACTTGCAGCAAGGTAGTTCTAGTTTATTTCTTAATAAGACTCTAGCTAGTTATAAAATTCTGTCGAGCTTTAGTACCAATTCTCTTTAGCCAGTATTTGTCCAACTGCATTTACACAAGACCAAGATGAATTCTGTACAACTCTAAATTTGTAAAACTCTAACCACAGAGGTTGTGGTCTTTTGACTATGATAGTGGGGAGTTAAACTTAATTCACATTAGGATCAATGAGGTCTGATGATTTCCTCTGTGATTCCTGCTCTTCTGCCAGCTTTTTAAGCTACCGTTCTCCCAAGAATGTTGTTCCTATTTCAGTTTCTACTAGCAAAATAGAGAGGTTTCTGTCCCAATTCTTAATTACAATAACCCAAGTGGAGCTCCCTGACAAACCAAGGAACAAGTATGCCAAGGAGATCTGCACAAGCATTTTTGACCAACAGCAATAACTAAGCCAGTAATAGCAACAAGCAGAAAGAGGAAAAGCAGAAAAACAACATGTTAAATTTCAGCAAAACCAAAAAAAAAAAAAAAAGCTGAAGTTAAAGAAACAACTCCACAGTTATGGTCTGGACACTACTTCAGAAGCATTACTAAATAGAGAAAAGGACCAGAAAAACAGAAGAAAACCAATATGGCTAAGAGACAGAGTTTGAAAGAGGCTGTTCAAACCGACCGAATGCTTTCAGACTCTGCAAGTCAGCCCTAGTGAAACCAGTGGGCAGCGAGAGGGGAAGTACAAGGCAGAACCCAGCAAACAGATGAAGGTATCAAAGCAAAATCAAAGGTGTCTTAAGCCATCTCATGATAAAGAACACATAGGAGCAGACAGACACGCTCTCTTGCAGATCAAGCTGGAGCAGGTCAAGCAAACGAGGTGAACTCTGGAGTTAACAATCCCCATAGCTGAGAGACCACACTGTGCGACCACTGGTAGCAGTGCTCAAGCACGATAGCTTAAATCAAATTCAATGAAGAATCTCAACAAGGGTAGGTAACTTCAGACCCCTTCAGTGAGCTCTTTAACGGTGCATTTGTTTACACCCTTGTGTGCCATTTTTTCCAAGTGTAAACATCAGAAAGAACAAAGGCTTCTTGACGACTGAGGATGACTCTCTCCAGGCTAATAGAGTTGAAATTCTCCTCCAGTTGTGTCATTTCCCAGCCTTCCCCACCCATTCATCTTCTACATCTCATACTCCCCTACCGTCAAATTGGAGTGCCCCATTTCCCCACCCAATGCACCCTGCTGCCAAGCTATTGCTCATCTTCAGGTGACCTAATGCAAGAACTGATGTGTTTATTCTCTTTTAAGACTAGGCACCCGTTGGTTTCTCTTTGAGCTCTATATACAAGATAAACCAAAAGCTACTAATCAGCCTTAAGTCTGCCAAACACAAGGGAACTCAGCTCCAACAGTAGAAAATCAGATTATGCACATGAAAAAAATAGTAAGGTAAGTAAGTCCTTCCTTTGATTCCCAAATACTTAAAGGAAATGCTATCACTTATAACTGTTGGTTTGGTATGTAAATATTTGGACACTAGCTTTCATAATCTGAATTGCAGAAGCTGCACATTATGATAAGTAAATTGGCACCCCAGAATTTTAATCCTCTGTAGATCATCACACACATTGGTTAAAAGCACATCTTGGTATAACGAGCAGGGGCTCGTATCAGTTAAAGCAAGCATATATTGAATTTTACATCAGCTTTTACCAGGCTGATTCAGAAAGAAGCTGAGGTAGACTGAATCCCAATAATTTATTCTAGCTCATATGAACACAGACAAACCAACAACGTTCATCACCTCACAAGAAAATGAGAGGCATATTCCTAGCCACCAATTTAAAAAAAAAAAAAAAACAAAAAAAAACCCAAAAAAAAAAACCCACAACGCAACAACCAAACAAAAAAACCACAACAGGAACAAAAAACTTTTGAGCGCTCTTGAATTTTTGGTAATTTACCACCAATTCAGGAACTTTCCACAGCTTAACTAATTTTTCAGAAAAACATTTGAAGAAGAAAGCCTACACTAACTAGGGACAATACCACATATTCAGTACTTTTAGATGAGTCATGCTCAACCCCTGAAGTTCAGGCAACCCTACAATTCCAACAGAGAAAGTCAAGGGCTGAATTGTAACCTTAAGCTACCTGTAACTTTGTTCTCCCCGGCTGCTCTCCTGAATGCTTTAGAAATATTCCAGGGATTCCCAGGGGGTAATTAATTCACAACGCTGGTCCCTTCCCTGACCTCATTTGTCTTGTCGAGTTTTGAACTTCAGCTATATAACCCATTCGCTGCAGTGTAATAAAGCAAAACTAAGTAAATACAGAGATAAGCAAGAAAGCAACCTGCACTGAGTTGTACCGGTTTGATAAATACGTATGTGTATAAATAACAGAACAGAGAGACACATTTGAACGATAATTTGTTTTTAAGTCCAGCAATAAGAAAACATTGCCAGACACCACTTCCCAGTACATATCAGAGTAAAAAAGGAACCGATATTTTAGAAAAATGAGAATATCTACTCAGCCAGGATCCAAGTCAAATCAAATAAACCAAGCACTATGGATGGCAGCATCAAAGGCTGCTGGAGGGTCTGCAGGAAACCTCAGATGCTTGATCCCAGGCCACTGCAGAGAGGCTGGACTGGAAAAAAGACAACTGTACTTTGTCTTACTACCAGAATAACAAATAGCAATTAAATCAGAGGTTTCCAAAGAGTACCAACTTTGATTTGGCCCCTTTAATAAAGGAGAAAATACTAGAAACTAATGACAACCAGCATCTGCAGATTAACGGGTACAATCCAGGAACTGTTTACTGTCATCCTTCTGCACAGAAACCATAATTCTTTCAGAGACAGAATTAGCTCCTAGAAATGCTTACATTATCAGGTGCTGCCTCCTTTTTCATCTCTTCATATCAGCTTGTATTTCCTACAAAAAGTATGGGTGTAATTTACAGGCGATGGGCTCAAACACAAACAAGCCTCTACAGATTGTAATGAACTCCAGAGAAACTCCCCCTTCAGAAACTGATAACTAAAAAAGCAAGATTCTTGCCCAAATCTACTCAAATCTTGCCAAAAAAAAAAAGGACAGAAAAATCTATTGCCAAGTTCACCAATGAATGTCACTGATAAAGTAATTCTGAGGGATGAGACTAAAAGCTTTCTCTTAACATAGAAGAGCATGACAGCCATTTAAAGACAGTTGTCAACAGCAAAGGACAAAAAAGAAGTAACCAGACCTACCCAAATAAAGTGACACAGAACATGTTTTTTCAGTAAATCCATGGGTTTTCTTGGGGAGATGAGTAAAATGGCCCCCCTGTTAGCAGGTAAGAATGTACACCACATCATTTCAGCAAGAGACAGTAATTGCAAAGAAATCACCTACACTACCTCAACGTCAAAAGAAGATCTGGAATATATGGTTCAAGAAAAAAATCCATGAAAATTATCCAAGGGCTGGAACCTCTCCTATGCAGAAAGGCTG
Source organism: Egretta garzetta (assembly GCF_000687185.1). Classification (NCBI taxonomy): domain Eukaryota; kingdom Metazoa; phylum Chordata; class Aves; order Pelecaniformes; family Ardeidae; genus Egretta; species Egretta garzetta. The sequence goes on from NW_009260763.1 coordinate 3,015,749, forward strand.
AGAGAGTTGGGGTTGTTCAGCCTGGAGAAGAGGAGGCTCCGGGAAGCCTTTCAGTACTTAAAGGGGGGCTTAGAAGAAGATGTAGAGACACTTAACCAGGGCCTGTAGTGACAGGACAAGGAGCAATGGTTTTAAACTGAAGGAGGGTAGATTTAGATTGGATATAAGGAAGATTTACTTTTTTTTTTTTTCACATGTGGGTGGTGAGACACTGGAACAGGTTGCCCAGAGAAGCTGGGGATGCCTCACCCCTGGAAATATTCAAGGTCAGGTGGGACTTGGGGCATCCTGGTCTAGTGGAAGGTGTCCTTGACCATGGCAGAGGGGTTGGACTTTAAAGGACCCCTCCAACCCAAACCATTGTATTATTCTAAAATAACCTTTATTTCTTGTACTACTCCAGAAAAGTTTGTATTTTCACAGAAGGCAAAGTGCTGTAAAGACTACGCACCTGAACAGCAACAAATCAGACAAAATCTACCATTAGCACCGACAGGATCTCGGCAGTGGGGAAAACTGCAGACCGTAACAACTTCCACATTAGCCACATCCTGACCACAGCTCAACTCTCTCATTTTCAGTAGGACACTAACTCTCTGCAAGGTTTGAGAAAGCCCTGGGCTTCCCTAAGCCTAGGTACAAGGCCAAGCAGAATATAGACTCTTGATCTCAGCTAATCTTTACTCAGATTTTGCCATAGCCTAAGACAAATGTACTCCTGCCAGACAAGCTGTTTTTCTTGCTGCTGGGTCAGCATCTAAGCTGCTGCAAGTAACCAACCGGTGCAGCTCCCACAGCTCCATACCTTTACAGACCATGAGTTACAGGAAATCGAGCTCAAGAACATCATGCTCACCTCTTGTTCACAAAAGGTTAAGAAGATCTAAAGCAGAAGACCGAGATCAAAGTCCAATTGTATTTTACTGATTCATTTTAAAACCTCAAATACATCATCTGAACACTACTCACCACCACCACGTATAAAATGTTATTTATTAATTTAACAGGAATGCTGCAAGAAAGTGCATCCCTGCTCAAAAGATTCCGTTAAAGTCAACAGTGAGTACAAGTTACCAACCAGTATTACCAGATAAATTGTTATTAATTTTCTGTCCAAGTGTTACAAAACCTATACAAGAGAACAGGCTTGGCCAAATCCATCTTTCAGAAAAAATCTGGGGTAGCTTTAAGGCTTTCAAAAGCAAGTGCCATGGTGTAGGCACTGTCTCCTCATGTGCAAGAGGGCCATCCCTGAGGCTGGGAATTGCACTAAAGCACAGCAACCACAGGCACACGCGGTCTCAATAAATCTTATATGAAAATAAACTGAAAATAACACATGCAGAATCACGGCTACCAGGACCAACCCTTAAACGTAATTACAAATTTTGTACAGAAGCTCATGCAGAGGAGAAACCACCATGGTCACATGCTAGAACAGCCTATTTGTTTTGGCAAGGAGGCCAAAAGCGGAGTCAAGGAAAGCTTTTAGTCGGGTTGTAAATTCAGCTGCAAAATGTGGCTCAGGTGTTTTTAAATTCAAAACTTCCTGACCAATTACAGCTGGAACAAAATTTCTGGGAGAATGAGCACTGTCATGCTGCCACTGCTACTTCCCAATTGAACTTGGCAGCTCGAAGATGAGAGCGTTTCTCTGTGGCACTTGAGCCTTCATTTCAGACTATGAGAGATATTTTATATAAAGAGCACACCTCTGGAGGTTATGAAACTCATCACAACCACGTTTCCCTTCTCCTCCTTCAGTTACATGAATATCTAGTTTCCATTTCGTTTTCCCTTCTTTCACAATTATCCCAGAATTTAACATTACAGTGGGGCTAGGATCATTTTACATTAAGTTTCATCTCAGGAACAAAATGAGACATGAAAGAACTGATATTACTTTAAACTCTAAGTGACACCTTTCCTTCATTTTGTTGCTTTACAGCCCTTCCTACAATATTCTGAATTAAATTGCACGTATTTTAGAGCAAGACCAGATAAGTCATATGGAAGCCCTGTATGGTCGATTTCAGATACTGCTAATTTGGTGGGGGATTTGTGTGTTTTTCTTTTTTCACTAATTGTAGAGATTTTAGTAATCTCAATAAAAGGACAAATTTCAAAAGTATAGGACATATTATCTAGAGAAATTTTTCAAGTCATTACTTGTCCTCACATAAATCCAAGAAATAGGTTTTAAACTCAATGGCTACATCTATGTTAGCAAGTAACACAGTACGATAGGAGCGAATTTGGACAGTGAAACAGCAGCACTGAGGGGCCAGTGCCCATGCTACAGGCATTTTGAGGTTTTTACTAAATGTAGTCAGTACCAAATGGCTCTAGTCTGGGTCCCTGGACTGAATATGAATTCACAGCTGGAAAGCATCAGGTGTTTTTCTAAGGAGCATCATCCACTCTGGTTTCATCCAAATGGGATCCAGTTTAGTGCACTGGTGACCTGCAGTGCAGTAAGTGCAGACAACCAGAAGGTTCACCACAACAGCAAGGAGCATCATCCACTCTGGTTTCATCCAAATCGGATCCAGTTTGGTGCACTGGTGACCTGCAGACAACCAGAAGGTTCACCACAACAGCAAGCTCCTGAGAGGAACTAAAACACCAACAGAGACACACTTCTACTCACACCTCATCCAGCTGCTGATGGTTCCTGGCACGGGAAAAGACAGAAACTGTAAACTGTTGCTCTAACATAGTCACGGGCCAGATTAGGGCACTGTTTTCCCCTCTTTTATCTGCATTTTATCTTCCCCTTTATCAGCATTTTAATCTAAGCTTTATTTTTTAATACTGAGCATTAGTGATCATATAACACATAGCTACCAATCATACAGCATCACTTAACCAGCAAAAAAGGCCTTAAAACAATGCAAAGACAGTTCCTCAACTTTTTTTTTTAATAATGTAAGCTAAGTTATTCCTCCTTCTTCCCTCCCCAAGGACAGACTATCGCTACTAGGACACAAAAATTTTGCCTTAGACCTCTGAAGTTCAACACTTTAAGTATATGCTTCTTTTTAAAAGACAGAGTTCAAACACCAGCAAAACCGAGTTCCCTCCCTTCAGAGCTTATGTAATTGTAATGATCCTGCTCTCTAAAAACAAAGCATGATTAAAATTACCTTTAATTCCCTCTAAATTGTCCCAAGGCAATCTAGTAACCCCCAGCCTGCGAGCCGCCCACGGGCACTGTGCCCCAGTGAGCCCTTCCAAGCAGCCCTCACCCTGGCCGCGGGAGGACACCCGAAGATACCATCGTCTTGGCAGACAGCAGGTCTCAAAGTAAAATACCGCTTATATGCTCAACTGGTAACTTACCACCAGCTCCATCAGGCGATGCTGCGGACGGGAAAGCTGGAAGCAGCAGCAACAGGAAGGCCAGTAACTCCTGTTCCTGCATGTTTCAACGTAACCCTGTGCAGCTCTCCCGAACAAAGGCTTGCACTTATACAACCTACAAATAACCTTAATCATCATGTTTTGTCTAAAACGGGGGTATGGCTTCCCCTCTCTGGAGGAGATTAATCTTCCCACTGCTTGTCAGACAGGAGAGATTTGAATTAGGGCTTCAAGCCAAAAGCGCAGCTACCATTTGCAGTTGTGCAGATCTAATCATGCACTGAAATTTCTGCTCCTGTTCCAATGGCACATTATAAAAAGTAAACTTTTCTTTCATTTATGGGCAATATATAAAATGTAAATCCAAACTGTTTTAAAAACATACTGGAAGATATTGTTAAAAATACCCTTGAGGAGAAGTTTAAAGTTCCAAACCACAAGACCAGTGCGATGTTACTCTTCCCCACAAACCACAGATACCTCCACTGAATTAAATTAAGTAAAACCCTCTTTCCCCTCTGCCGGGACAACTCAGCCCCCTTACTCACTATGTAAAGCTCCACTCACAATCAACTAGGAAACTATCAAGAAGTATCCAGACCATTTTGTGACTTAGAGAAAAGCTTCCAAAAAAAAAAAAAACCCCACCACCCCCAAAAAAGCAGGTGAGGAAATTTAACAGCTCACTGCCCCAAGGACAAAAGTCACATTTCCCATTTCTCAGTCCCCTCCACCCCAGTCAGGCAGCATCCGCCCCAGCACCTGCAGAAAAATATCTCTGCCAAAGTGCATGGTTTACTCCACTTAAATAATTCCTCCCAGTTCAAAAAGAAGATGGGTGAGCTCCACTGCCAGCATAAGGTAGAAGTAGAAAGCATACCCATGAGAAGGCAGAGATGAGAGCAGAAACTCCTCCTTGAGGCAACAGCAAGTTGTTATATTGGCTCTCCACATCTCTGAAAATACGTCCAAAGGCATGAAGGATGCAGTCAAAAAGAATGAATACAGACCAAATGTCTGCCTTTTCTAAGGCACAAAAATGAGTCCACTTGTAATTCAAAGTTCAAGCAGACTAATGCTATTCATTTTTAACACACAATCCTTTCTTGAATGTAAAAGTCTCCCTTTACTAAAAGCAAAATACTAGATGCAGAAATACAAAGAATATCTGAAACATTAATTAAAGGGATTTTCTTAATGATTCAGGTTAGAAACTCAGACTTAATTAAACCTAATGTTTTTTCCATAGCTTTGGAGATGTTGTTCAATATTTCTGAAAAGTCAGCAGGTTTTCTCATCTCCCCTAGCTGATGTTACCTGCTACATTTTGCAAAAAATCTCAAAATACATACAAGCACGGCCTGAATTACCTGGACTCAGCTTGAGTTCAGATGTGCAGAGCTCCAGGAATTGATTACCAGCGTTTCTTTGAGCTATCTGATGTCAAGGATGGTTGATGTCATGTTTCCCAACTGTAGAAGTAGGACACTTCATGTTGATCACGGAGATTTGGCCAATATAACCTTAAGAATTTAAGTAATGCTCTTCTAGAACAGTTATTTTTAACTGCTGGTTTGGCAGCCCCCAAAAAGGGATTAATAAAAAATAACATTCCAAAGATGTGAAATTTCTGACAGAATCCAGGTGCCCAGCAGAAACTTCAGGGGGTCCAGAAATCAAAAAGACAAAATTATTTTTACAAGGTAATGAGCAAAACTGACATCACAGCTGACATCACAGGTTCAAACCATGCATCAGCTACACGTCCACACATACAAAGTGCAGTCAATACACTCGATATTGAGACCATCAGGAAAGGCAATCAAATGGAATTGCCTAAATGAGTCAGAAGGAGAAGGTGTAGCTGGAGCAGAAAGGCACTGAACAGCCATTTTGACTTAGTATAGTTATTTAATTAACGTTCTTGAAGAAATTTCTCGTTTTCTCAACACCATTCCCAAGAACCAGGCACAACCCAATTTAATTCAACCTGCTATACATCATTAGGATTCACCCAGGTGACACAAGAGGAAAAACCAAACTTAATTAGATCAATTTAGATCAGTTGCTATAAAATCCATGGGTTTTGTTATTTGGCACATTTAAACCCGTTATCCGGTTAATCAATTAGAGAAGAGGATGATGTGAAATAATTCTTAAGCATGCTTCAAAGATACTTAAATCTTCTTATACTTTTTTCTTTTAATTCAAACACCTCCTGTCACCATGAGCAGCACCTTTAAAGCCTTCCTCCAATTCTAGCCCAATCTAACTGAACAGTTTCAAAATCCTTCACACTTAAAAAATACATTATTACTAATTTCCGAGCTTGAAGACACATCCCCTTGTTCTTCCAAGGCCAAGGCAAAACATTTTATTCTTGAACATCATTACAACTTTCCTGTATGTGCTCAGTACCAGCCACACAGAAATTCCTTAGAGTCTTAAACAAACCCTTTGCCAAACAAAAAAATATAAGGATCACCTAATCACAGGTGATTAAATACATCCAATATTTATGTGGAAAACTGACTACAGAATTCTTCAATCTAGCAGAAAAAGCTGTAATACACAACCACTGGAAACAGAAGCCACACAGGCTAGAACCAGGCACTATTTTAAACTACATCAATCAAAAGGTCTAGGAAAAGGTTCAAAAAAGTACACGCAAAGTCCTGATGACAGAAACATGTAATTAATGCGTTTGTGATTACAAGTAAGACCATCACTGCTGACTGCAAAATATTAAAACACAAAACAGTCCCTGATTTTTTTTTGCGGGAAAACTAACATCCTACTAGTTTTTAAAGGGTGAAAAATATAATTCTAAACCAAACCAACTGATCAAAGATGAAGAAGAGGTTGTGCTGCTATTGAAGGAAAGACTGGGATCTTGTGGAACTTATTGTCAATGGACCCACAAGAAAAGAACCCGATGATTCCTTTGTGCAGGGCCTTACAAAGCATCCTCTTCAGCTTTCAGGATTTCTAGTCTACAATGCCCAGTTTAAGTTCACTCAAGCACTCTATTTGAGACTCCAGCCTGGAGGTCTTCAGCACTTCCTATGTTGCAGTAAATATATTCTCTATTGTAGATGCACATAGTCAATACATCTTCTTTGAATATTCATACAAAATTTGAGCTCCATAGGAGCTTAAATTACAGTGATCAGGAAATTCTACATGAAAGTTAGATATGACCAATGCAAACTCCTCCTTGTGAATAGAAGTATGTCAAATCTCCTCTCATGATGGATGTTTCTTCATGCTGTTGAAGGATCTCAGCACCCTCCTGGAAGGGGGAGGGTGACATGATAATACCAAACTCCTCACAGATTTCCTATATTTCCTCTTTGGAGTGAAAATCATCCTCAAAGAAGAGGTTTTGGTTTTGAATGATTCATGGGAACTAGAAAACTAAAAGCTCATGAGTACAGTTGCCTTACAACATCATATGATTAGAGATCTTCCAATGTCATCTTAGAAGAGTTTCAAAACACAGTGTAAGAAAAAAAAAAAAAAAAAAGTGTAGAACAGAGATAAATCTGACTACCTCAGAGGATTAATTCGAGTCAGGCATTTCCCTGGGAATCCAGAAAAGCTCAATTCCTTTGTTTGGTGCTGAGACAGAGAACACAATAAATACATGTGGTTCCTTCACCTTCCAGAGACCTATATGAAGTCTTGAGGCAAAAACTCAGGAATAATTGAGTTCAAAAAGAATAAGATAGTAGTACGAAGCAGTCCACTGATACAGTTCATAACCCACTGAAATAAAAAAAAAAACAAAACACCACAGACCCATTTCGCAAAATGCATCAACAGATGAATCAGTACCCTCGTCACGCCATGTTATTGGAGACTCCACCTCTCTTTAGGAAGACTTATGTTCCACCCTCCACAATAACACGCCTGTCTTCAATTACAGGGACATACGTGTTTCCTTTTATTGACTGGACACAAGGCCTGAAGAATTATCTTACTATTTTTAAAAAATAGAGGATATTTAAAAGAAGCATTAGACTATCGTTCAAAAGGCTGTATTTAAACCTGGGGTACATTTTTCCCACAGTAACCCCCAAAAAACAAAAGCAGCCCACGTTTCTTTCTTACTAAACAGAAAGAAAATTACTAATATTAACCTGACATTGCATTTCGGTATCAATGCTCTGTTAAAAGGATATTTACATCCTCCACAGTTTCTGCTTTATTTGGGTAACTAATTAAAAAAAAGAACTCACTAGCTATAATGGTTTACCCTGACAAACTTAAAGAAAATATGTATGTTTCTTGAATAACTCGGGAACAACAAGAAAAACAGGAAATTAATCAAATGCCTTCTCAAATGCCTGCATAACCAGCAATAGCCATTTTCTATACTCCCCTCGCAGGCAAGGGTGAGCCATGCTGGCTAACCTAGTGTTATGACCTGTGAAGGATACAAATCCAATTTTGCTAAAAGAAAAATACCGCTGCATCTGGTCTGCTAAGAGATAATATTTTTTTTTTTTTTTTAGAAGTGATGAGTTAGCAAAATTTGCTGACCTTCAAGCTTAAGCGCATGACAGAGAAGCGCAAGCATATTTCAAAGGTTATTCAAAAAGTGTTTGGCTTTTTTGGCTTCTCCTCTATAAAACTCATTGAAGTTTTACTGGATGCTGTAATTTAGCTCATTTCTTCACGCATCCAGCAGCTTGTGCTGTGTGATGATCCTCCTCCATACGGAAGCTTTTGACATAATTGTGAAAATGTATACAGAGTGTAATAACAGCATAGGAAACCCTACTAAACCAGGTGTGGCTCTGGAGAGGAATCCCGAGCCACCCAGGACGTGCTCTAACGACAGCAGCCCTCCTGTAAGCCTGCACTGCTGCGAGCCTTTCGAGCCAGTTTTATACTGAAAAACATAAGGGAAGGGAGGTATAGGACAGAGGGCAAATTCTGCACCTGACCTGCCCTTCTATTGCAGCAGTGCCAGGAAAGACAGGCCTTGACTGCAGGGAAGGATTTGCATCATCTTTGGCACTCGGCTTCCCCCCTTCCTCTAGGTATCCCATTGTTTATCTCTTCTCTCAGCCTCAAAAATGCTTTTTTTGCTCTCTGAAGAGAAACTCTGAAATTTCTCTTGGCTTTCTAAAGAGAAACTCACATCTGTTGTTAAAACTGTCAGCTATCAACAAGTCAAAAAACATGGAAATGGCAGGATCACTGTAGGTATTTAAGGGAAAAGGTGCCAGCAGAAAGGGCCGCATCCTAGAAAATCAACAATTGATGCCATTCCAGGTAAGAAAAACTCCCTGCTTTTGGTTTTGGGGAACACCAGGAGCTCCCCCAATCCACCAGGGGAGCCGTGCTGTGCCATTACCTATGGCTGCTTCTGCCTAGGCCACCTTGGTCAACACCAGCATTAATAATTTTGTACTTCTGATACTTATGTCCCTTATCAAGCTCTTCTACTCTAAACCACCTCCCCCTTACACATCAAGCAAAAGGCATAGGGGTTTCTTTGCTAGGATACTCTTGGCATGGTGATGAAGTGGTTCTGCTGACCCAGGACAAGATCAATGTGATATCACCCGGTGCAAGGACTGCTGTGAGTAGCCAAAGGAGTCCCCAAAAGAGCAGCAATAGTTTACAGCAACAAAAAATACTCCTCCTTGCTGATTCAGATGGGGAGCAAGCACATTCCACTGCAGGGCTTCTCAGTCTGAGCTGGGCACACGTGAGCAAAGCCTGCTGTGAGAGGAGCGTTCCCCACAGCAAACGTGTCCTCCACATCAGTCTCCCAGCCTCAGGCTGACGAGCCGGGGTAATTGTAGGTTGACAGCTTCCAAGTCATTACAGCTATCCCCAATCCAGTGCATACTGGTATGACATCGGTCATCGTCAAGGGAAGGCAGGGTACAGAAAAATACAGATTTTGATTGAAATTCTCTTCACAATCCTTACATTCTGCTTCCACCAGATGTTCCGCCTTGCACCTCTCCACTAACCTTCACACTAGACACCAAGCTTGGCTACCAAGTAAAACAAAACCCAGTGTCTCTTTCATCCTCAGAAAAAGCGTACTGATGCAGCCAGTTTTACTTGCTCTATTGTACAAACTCCATTTGCAATCTATCTTGGTATGTGCAGCCCACAAAGAGCATGCGAAGCTGCATGCCCATTTGTAGGACTGACGCCATGCAAATCCTTCTCATTTCCAGCAAGTTGTGAAGCACAAAAGGCAGGATATCCTGGAAGTAGCAAAGCAAAAGAAAAGAAAAAGAAAAAAAAAAAGGGGGGGGGTGCAGAAGAGGCAGGTGTCCTGGGGATAGTGCTTACACAGGGCTTCTTTCAGGGCAGCAGCTGATCCTGAAAACAGAAGTCTAATTCAGAGAGGGCCACCTTATGAAGCCACCCACAAAGACCTGCACCTGAAGCACCAGGGATCCAGACCACACCTCCACTGCAGCCTGGATCTCAGAGCAATCCAGGCAGACGAATGATGGGCAAGACACAATGCAACCCTGGAAGCCAATCCAGGTGACACGCTAACAACATATACTGCAGTATTCATGATGTTTTACGTTCTGGCAAACTCCAAATGACCGCTATCACATGCATCTGGGTCAAAATTTGACTGCCATTACATTCAACAGTGCAAAGAGGTGGTATCAGCTATCACCAAACCAAGGTCTGCAATCCCATGTATGACTCACTGAGCCTGAAGCACCTGAGCTCCACACCAAGCCATTCCCATCCCATCTGGGTGGGAGCCGTTGGAGGAGAGCCCCTGTACCCAAAAAAGGGGAAATCCTCCCTCAGCTACAGGCAGATCTTTAAAAAACCCTTTATTCTTCTCCCACCTTTTCTTCTTGTTAGTATTGAAATGTACGTGAAGACCTTGCCAGAGGTACAATAACAGAGAAGGCTCTTTAGTTTTTCTAAACTTCCCTAGGTATTAGTACAACATTTTAGCTTACACTGAAAGTTCAGCATAGTCCAAACACTTGCAGGAGATGCTTAAGGGAAGTGATGGCGTGCCAGAGAAAAGGAAAAAACTACTCTTCTTTTTCAACAGTAGCAACCTGAAGACTGCTAAGACATGAGCTTCAAAAAGCTTCAAACAGCCCCCCAGACCAACCACCAAACTTAGTTTAAATGCTTGCTAACATCACCAGGCTAATTCCTCACAACACAAAACTGTTTTTCCTGCAAATGTGGCTATTATTTCATATGCGACTCAGTTTTCCTGTATCTTCAGGTGTGTGACAGTTACACAGCTTTTCCTTAAGAAAAGGCCTGAAAAAAGTAAAATTAAATACTTGAAAAAAATCCTGTATTTTTCACACAGATGTGCTTACCTCATTGTCAGTCTGGAGACTACCGGTTACCGTTTTGTGGGTTTGCCTGCCTTTAAGATGTCCGTCACAAAGTTAGGCCATGAATCTAAAACAGAGCAGCTGATCAAACTAAACAAAGCAAAGTCACACAAGCCTCATGTACAGCTGTATCTTGCCCGTTAAAATTTCTCCATAAAAGTCTGTCAGTGGGGTCTACAGTGGAGGAAGTTAACAGATCCTTTTGAGAAGGCTCCTGTCTTACCTGGATCCTCTCAAAACTCCTTGGCCATTTCCCACAAGACAACCGATGGAAATAAGAAAGGCTGCTAGAGAGAACGTGCCGAGTCCTAGGAAAACACAAGCCAATTAGCTTTCATTAATTACAACTAACCACACCTCAGCACATGTTCAGATGTCACTCCAAAACCTTTACCTGTCTTGGGGTGAAATACTCAGCCTAAATTGCGAGGCCTTGTGATCTTCTTACACCCACGGCAGGCACACCTGGGGTCAGTGCCTGGGCATGTGCAGGGATCAGACAGCATCTTTCAGTTGAGGATGAAAACACGGCTTTAAAGCCCAGCCCAGGCACGGTAGGAAGTGCAGCCCCCAATGCTAATCTCTTTTGCCTTCAAGCAGTCAAACCAGCCATTTTTCTTCCACTACAACCCTCAAGAGTTCCCTCTTACATCTGCTGGGGTCCCTTTGGTCCTCTCAGTTCCTCAGCCTTTCCCACCTTGGCACCGTCCTTCAGCCTTCATGTGTTCCTCGAGAAGGAGCTCACCTCAAACTACTGTTCCTCCTCCTGCTAGTTTCCCTCTCCCCTGCTCCTACCTCCTCCCTAGGGCTAAAGCAGCAGAGTCACTCAGCAAACACGCCAGCGGCATAAAGTGGCCTTTGTCCGCCCTCTTCCCTCCCACGGGATTCATAAAGAAACCAGGATTAACACAGAAAACAACTCCTCTCAAATAGATGGTTTTCTCTGACATCATACAAATTCCCACTTCCATCTGATGCACTCAATCAATCAGTACTTATCACTCACATTTCCCAATTTTTTACTACAAAAATTAAGAAATCAGGAAATAATAGAACTGCTTTTTTAAAGGCATACAAAAAATTCTCTTCTACAGAGCTCAGTAACTGATCCAGGACTGCAACAGAAGGGTTTGCAACCGAAGCTGCAGAGGGCAATTTAAAAAAAAAAAAAAGTCTATGAATCAGCTTAATATCTTAAAACCCCTGTTAGGCTACACAAACAGACACACAGTTCTGTATCAACAGAAATAAAAAAGCTGACCTCCAACACTTGTTAAAAAAAAAAAAGTACTTTCGGTTACAAGTTAAAAGAAAACTGATATAATATTTTCAAAATACACGTAAGCACAAAAAATTGGGAAAGGATGTTAAGGATTTAAATTTTAAAAGAATAGCCCACAAGAGTATATGGTCAACATATTATTTATATTTATCATTTCTGCTTTGGTGATGAAGATCTGTAATTACAATTTAGCATGTAACACAGGAATACCCATAGCATCAGATCCCATATTGTGGAAAGACTATCTTCATTTATAATAGGAAAGACCCTTACAACCCTAAGAAAAGCAGCTACTTAGTCCACTGCACTGCAAAACCCATATTTTGTGGGTGTTGACCTTTTGAGCATGACATAACTCGTACACCACGGTAACAGGCCAAGAAACTTCATCCCTAGGTTAGTAAGAAATAATCTTTTTCTTTGAAAGGATGTATAACTTCAAAGCAAAGCATACAACAAGACCTAAAATTTGTTTCAGATTACCATCAGAATATGATACAAAATGTATTTGAAAAAGCATCCTTCCCCTAACCAAAGCTTAAAACTTGTTGTTGTATAAATGATCTAAAAAAATATTAAGACATTACACTACTTTTCAAAAGCCCATAAGGTATCTCCAAACACCTGAAGAAAAAGATATTTTAATTTATGACATTCATGCAGTGAACCAAACACTATCTCAAGGCCCATATAATCTGAGATCGAGTGTCTGACCGTGACTAATTTCAGATGCTTGAGAAGATGCAAGAGTACTCTGATGGGTTGGCAATTAATGACGAACATTGTCACACTGTCCCTGAAACTTGTTTCTTCTGTACACTTGCAGTTAAATGCTCTGTTCCCAACAGTTCCGACTGAACACAACTATGACAGAGAAGCCCATTTCTCTTTTCTCCTGAAAACTTAGAAATTTGAAGCAATGCTCGTAAGCATGGAAGATCAGTTACTGAGATCTATAAAAACCCTTGATGTCTCTGAGAAATAGCTTGATCCCAGCAAAGAGCAAATAAGGTCCAGAAAGCAATGATGCAATATGCAATATTGCATGCAATATGCATGTATTCCCACAAATGAATACACAGCTTGCAGGTCTACTTTTGGGAAAAAATTTGAAGAGGAGGAGAAAATGGGCCTGGCAAAATGCTCATCAAAAGGCAAGGCAACAAGTAGGAGAGAAGGAGAAGCACGCATCCTATAGCATCCACATAAATAACCCTCCTTCTGCTAGAGCAGAAATACGCTGCAGAAAGCCATTCAGTACCCAAGCCCCTGCCCGAAAGGCTTCTTGCATGAACACAGCAAAAGCTTTAAAGCAATCGGCAAACACTGCAAAAATAACAACTTATTAGGAATCCATAAAATGAGACAAAGATTTATCTCATTAGTTTCCCTATCTTTGTAAAGGAACCCAGGTAAGAACAAAAAAAAAAAACAAAAAAAAACCAACAACACAAAAGAAATTCCTCCCCACCCCCAAAACCACCGCATGTATTAAAACCAAGTGTTCTTATCTTTATACAGTAATAAAAGTCCATGATATTTTAGGGCCCTCTGAAGTCTGTGATCTTTTAAAATCCTTGCCAGTCCTATTGCTATGACTCTGAAATTCCCTATGTAGGGTCTTCATGTCCGCATTTCTCTCTGCAACAGGGCTAGTAGAGGCACTTGTGTACCTTTTGGTAGAGGCAACACAGGGTTACATGGGTGTAAAAGACTCCAAAAAACCACTGTAGTTTCACGAGAGCTGACCCGGTAGCAGCTTAGCACCCCAAGAGTGGTAAACCCTTCATCTGCATCCCCTTGTTTCTGCTCCTCACCGCATGCTTCTGCTGCCCCGTTGCACAAGCTCTGAAACTCATGACATCCCCCTGTAACACGGAGTTGGGGAAGAGAAAAGGTGATGGGCTTTGCTGCTTTCTGCGGAGGCAGCAGTTTGCAGTGAGGTGTGGAAGAGCCCAGTGACCATCAGCCCTGCTGGGAAGGGAGTGGAGGGGGGGCACAACCACGGAAAGATTTCCTCCTTTTCGGGGGCCAGCAGGCAATTACATCAGCCCAACTCCTCACAAAACTGCAACCCCAGAGAATCATTCAAATTTAAGTTATTAAAAGTATTTGTCAGCCTCTTCATTCCTGAACGCTTTGACCCTTCTCCTGGAAACTCTGCAGTACGGAAGCAGGGCACACTGTGAAACCTCCAACCAGCAGAGCAGCCACAGAGCAACCCCCTCCCAAAACTCTCCAGTGCCACCCCTCGAACAAGCAGAATGCCATGGCTGCGCTCGAATAAATCAGGAAGGAGTGAAGCATGGATGGGGACTCAGAAGGGGACAGGGACTCAGAAGGGGATGTCCTCGCCCCACTGCAGGCACAGCCTCGTTCATGGGTCGTGCTGGAGGACTAGGGAAGGACACGCTGGCCTCCCATGGGCAGCTTCTTCTGAAACACGGCTATTACAGCATCATCTTTCAGGCAGGTTGCTTTGGAACCAGGGAACTAAGAACAAACCTGAGATGACCAAAGCCTTGCCGAGGCTCACTGTAAAAAAAGAGTTACAGCAGATGCCAGGGACGGTGTTCTAGACCATACCAGACTTTTAGACTAGATATAAGGAAGAAATTCTTTACCATGAGGGTGGTGAAACACTGGAACGGGTTGCCCAGACAGGTAGTGGAGGCCCCATCCTTGGAAACATTCAAGACCAGGTTGGACGAGGCTCTGAGCAACCTGATCTAGTTAGAGGTGTCCCTGCTCACTGCAGGGGGTTTGGACTGGATGACCTCTAGGGGTCCCTTCCAACCCAAAACTTTCTATGATTCTATACAAATCATGAGCTAGACTTGCTGAAAATACAAAACATAGCAATACTTACACGACTTCAGATCAGGCCTGAAGGATGCACAAAAACACTTAAGACATAATTCAGGAAGCTGTTGTTGCTAATGTAGACACAGATCTTGCTGGTATCGGGAGAGATTTTTGTAAACCACTGACTGCTGCATTCCCTGCTTCTCATTCCCCCCCCACCAAGTTTTGAATCGGTCTGCTAAACATTGGTCATGACAAAGAAAACAGATCTGTTCACAGAACTAAAGAATTATCCAATATGTAAATAGTACTATTAATTGTCCGTTCAACTACCTTTGCAAAATAAATTCAGCAAGCTCACTCAAGGCAGGTTGCTTCAAAAAGCAAAGTTTTCTTTCATTTGAAATTGAAAAAGGCCTTTTGGTGAGTATTTGCAAATCTAGGGTTCACTCAGGCTTCCAGCTGAAGAGCCTGGGAGTTTCTCTATCGATTTTTGATCTAAGAGCAGGCTGGGCCCCAACAGACGCAGGTACAGATGCAGCCACGCCAGCTCTCATAGCACTCACAACAGCTCTGTTCAGCACTGCTAGGGCTGGATCCCAGTTTGGAGACTGGCCCCATTCTGCCTTTACCACCGCAGCCAGGTGAACACGGCAGCAGCAGCAGCGCTGTGAGCTGCACTTAAGGAAAACAAGGTTTAACTCCAGGTGCCTCATCCTTCTCTCACTCCCCGAAGCAAGCATGAGCTACCCTTTTATCCACCCACCTGCCGAGCGAGGGGAAGCATTCAGCTGATGGGGCAAGACCCCTGGCTCGACAAAAGTGCTTCCCAAGCCGCGCAAACTCTGGGCATGGCCTACGGCATAGTCGCAGCAGCGCAGGCACCATCCCACGCCAGCCAAGCCTCTGTGCATGCCACGCTACTGACAGCAGCTGCAGCTCAGCCCGCAGAGCTCCAGCATTGCCTACGGGAGCTGCGGCAGCACCCTGCCCACAGGGTAAGCACCCGCCTGGCTGCAACTCACTCCCTTTTCACTCCGAAGCAGTCAGGGTGCTGCGGGGGCTCCCCAAGCACCTTCACCAGGCCTTGCTAAGCAGTCCATGGGTGGCAACAGGCTTTGCCTTTGAGCTGTGGCACGCAGAACAGCAGCGGGACCGAACCGAACCAGCTGCATGGCCCTCTGCTCCATTTCTGTGTGCTGTTCAACAAAAGAAAAGGCAAGAATGCGCTTTGGCTAAATCAGGGGGGGTTTTTAATTGGTGTTCTACGACAGCTGCTGATTGAAAGACAGAACTAGCATGCTCTTTCCAATAAAATACATACTATTAAATATGTAGGGTCATTACTTACAGAAATAATTCTGCCGGAGACTAAAGAACACACAGATTTATCCGTCTCTTTCTTGACACCAAAACCTTAGGAAAAACCGTAACAGCTGCTGATACTTCACATTTAGCTTTGCAAGACTGATATTTTTGGGGGGAAAAAAAATGGCTTCATCCACAGACTTCAGTTCAAAAACTGTATTTTTGCATGTGTTCTTTATATTATTATAGTGTCTATCAATACTTCAGAAACACAAGTCTCAGTCACCAGTATTTACTACAAATGTAATACAGTCATTCCAAGTACCAGCAAAGCAAAAACGTACATAGATGGCATGCTATGTTAAAATGTTAAGCCATTTTTATCTGCCCATGCATACTTTAAAAAACAGATTCAAAATGAAGGTACCTAAAGAAACATCTACTACTTCACAAGTCTGATACAAGCCCAATTTTTTTTTTTTTTTTTTACATAGGCTGACAGTTCTTTAAAAGTGTTTCAGAACAGAAGAAGCTGTAGCATTCAGACACAGGTCATGAAGCCACATACAGTATATGCTACAGTAGATGATTAATACCTCAGGTTTTACTCCTCTGATTTTCCTGGTTTAAATCACAGTATGATGCTACACTTACATTTCCTACGGGATTATGGGCTACACTCCTAAACCACAGCATTTTGCTGCTGCATGCAATAGTTTGCCTCAACACAAGCTATTTTAAAACCAAACACAGCAAGCTGTAACATCAGACGACCAGCAATAACCGAAAGATTCTAGGTCTTTATCACAGAAATTACATTTCTTTTGAGCGTCAAGTTCAACCCCTGCGTGAAAACAAGTAAAACAGTCGTGAGAAAAGTCTTTAATATAACCTTAACACAAGCCCTATTCAACTTTCAAAAACCTTTGCAAAAAGGAGATTGCACAACCTCAGCTTGTTCCAGTTTTCCCCGTAACAGGTTTTAAGAACGACATCCAGTCTTTGGTACAAACTAGTTTCATTTTTTTCAATACAGTCACTGCCAGAAGGACACAGACCACTTCTCACTAATTTTAAGTCTGTAGCATCTTCTTGTCATCTCATCCTCTGACTGCTAGAACTGAGCTTGCCTAGCCTTTGTAGACCACGCTTTCCAAACACGCGCAGTCTCTGTAGATGATGCTTTCCAAACCCTTCCTAAGCCTTGTAAACCATTTCTGCTGGATCAAGATGTTTGCATTTATCTTTCTCAAAGGTCTGTGGCCAAAACTGAACCCATTACTCTGTTAACTTAAGCTTCACTAGTACGAAAAAATAAACTTAAACGGTACTGCACCCCACTGCTTACTGTGATGCCCCATAACCCTCAGATCTGCTGCCAAGGCGCTGCTGCTAAGTTGACTTTACCTATCTGCATTATGGGATCTCCTTCCTGAAAACTGTATCTTGTACTTGAATACAGCCATCGCATTGATCAAAAGCCTTTTGTCCTCCAAAACAGAGCATCAAAAAAAAGGCCTGAAACCCCTACTTCGTCTCCTTCAGACTTAGTGATAATTCTGTTGATCAAAGGCATCAATGACAGCACCAAAGTACAAAGGAGCCAGAAGTGTCCCCAGCATGACTTAAGCTGACTTCCCAGCCTGATAACAACTCATAATCACTCTGTGAGAATAATCACCTGGAGCTGCTATCTCTAGACCTGGTCCCTTTGGCTCAGCTGTTCTCAAACACTTCAGACAAGGAGCAGCCCTACCGGGTCAGACAGCAGGGTCTGTTGCCTCCAGTATGCTGCCTGCAGTAGGCAGTGCCTGAAATGAATACAAAACTGTGGTAAATACGTGACGGCACTTTCCCAGCATATTCTCCCAGGCTCCACATGCAGCTCAGTGACCCCCTGAGCTACAGGAGATACTCTGTATAAGTTGGCCTTACTGGATTTTTCTTCCGTTCACTTGTCCAGTTGCTTTTCAAGTCCCTGTAAACTTTCAATATCCACATGCTTCAGAAGGGATTTCTGCAGCTTAACTAACTACATGTTGGGTCCAAACCAAAACACATCCTTTCTGTTTGTTTTGAACCTGTCAGCTTTAACCTCGCGCTTCCACGTTTTGTACTGGAAGCAACAACAAAAAGTTAGTCCCTACTCACTCTTACCACAGCACTCGCAAGACCGTCAAAATTTCTAAAACCTCAAAGTTTGCCTCAGACGAGCGTTATCAAGCACCAAGAGAAGATGAAGGTTAGATTGGGCCACAAAGCCTTCTCCACCCCTGCAGACAAAGCACAAGGAAGCGCTACTCCACCTTCCTAATGAGAACATTACGATTAATGGGTCAAAACACTGACTCAGTATCAAAGCAAAGGCGCACAGCGATCCAAAATCCTGAAGGGCACAGTACTTAGCGCAGATTATACATGAACGCCCACTCAGGGTGGGGAAATGAGTTCACCTTACAATTTCTGCAAGCTAATACTGACATGGTTTTAATTCAGAAAGCTATTAAGCCTCACAGCAAACTTTACTGCCTTTATGTTCATTCTGCTGGCTTTATAGTTTCACGCTCAAAGGCATAACTGTACCGTCACTAAATAGTTTATTAATTTACACACATTAAAAATGCATCCACTAAAAATACAGTCAAGCTAAATCCTCACTTCTATGTTAGTAAAACCAGCATTGCAGAGGTTTCTAACTTTTCCTCTGATAATTTCGATATTTACTCTCCCACCTCAACCATAAACTCAGACCTTTTTCTTTGCAGTTTTTCTGTAAAGTATGCACTTCATAGTGAACTTGTACATTAGCACAGCTTTATGATATTTAAACAAATACTGCAAGAACACATTTACTTACACTTTTAAATTTGCACCAAGGATAATTTCAATCAGTAAATCATTTCTGCTGTTATTAGGCTTTTTTTCCGAGCACTCCCCTCCATCTTGAAAATAAAAACTGCAGATGACATTTAACTTCAGAGTTCATCTCTACCCTCTGTTAATTTGTCACATTTGCAACAGAAGGAAGACTCAGCCCCATCGCCAACCTTTGTACTCCGATGGCTGCGAACCCAGTTCAAGAGGCCGCTCCGCAGCCCAGCAACGCCAACTGAGCTGTAAGAAATTACATCGCCTCAAAGATCTTTTCCTTCCAAGAACAAGACAGGACGCAAGTCACAACGTACTGCTTCTCTCCACCTCTGTAAAAAAGGGCTGACAATCAGCAATATTTAGATGAAGTAACAGATAACGACCATCCTTTGATGCAACCCGTAGTCTATTAATGCAGCTGTCTCCACCTTACGGGCCTGTGGTGGCATTGGGGTTGACTAGTTAGGAATCTGAGGGCCAAATGTCAGACAAGCATCAACAATAAATACGCTGCACTGCAAGCTGTACTCAAGCGATGGCCCATTAAGGGGAGGAACCTTTATTTAAAGTTTTCCTATTCGGTAACGAATGCAAGTTACAGGAACTGGGTATCAAGTTTTTGGTAGCAGATCATGCTCAGGCACAACAGTCTCCAAAAAAGCAGCCTGCAAAAGTACTTCAGTGAGAAAAAACACGCCAAGAGATGTCTTTTAATTGCACTACTGGCCACACTGTGTTCAGCCGGTCGAGGCTGTAAAAAACTTTCTTTTCCGTGGCACGGACAATCCTACCAGCGCAGAAATGGTTTTGAAACAAGGAGAGGAGCTCAGCTGTAACTCGGCGCAGATGGCATCTTACTGAGGATGAGGCAAAAAAACCCCAAACAAACAAATACCCAACTAAAAAACCAAAAACACGGGAAAGAAACTCCCGTGGCAGTTCGTTGAAGGAAGCGAAGAGCAGTCACTTCAGCCTGCCGCTGCAGGGGGCGGGAGCGCCCA
>NW_009260763.1:3037401-3037965 GCF_000687185.1 Egretta garzetta
CACCATGCTTGGGCTGGGTCGTGGTTGTTCTGGGAGAGGTTGGGTTTTTTTCTTTTTTTTTTTTTTTTACGAATGCAGGGTCAGGTTTGGAGTTATCTGTGTCTTAATTAACCATTACCCATAAAGAAAGGTAGCGAGTAGAATCACAGAATCATAGAATCCTTAAGGTTGGAAGAGAGCTCCAAGATCATCAAGTCCAACCGTCAGCCCAGCACCACCATGCCTACTAAACCATGCCCCAGAGTGCCACGTCTGCACGTTTTTTGAACACCTCCATGGATGAGGACTCCACCACCTCTCTGGGCAGCCTGTTAAGTAGGCGTAGGAGTAGGCGCTGGCTCTCCTGCTGAGGCAAATGGTGGAAGTCAGGGACTGTTTAACCCCTGGTTCCTTCCCCTGAGCTCCCCCTGGCCCAGGCCCTGTGCTGTCCCTTCCCAGCTGTCCCCGGGGAACCCGCCTTGACAGACCTCACACAGGCGGGGTGTTGTAAAACGGGGTGGCCAGGCCCACTGCTCAATGGTGGAATGGCCTCTGGCTGCCCCAGCCCCGCCAACCCTGCAGCTC
>NW_009260763.1:3037979-3043301 GCF_000687185.1 Egretta garzetta
TGGCTGGACTGGGGAGAGCGGCCTGACCAGCCGTCATTGCGTCATGCTTGGCCACAGCGTCACACCGCCCAACGGCACCCACACCCAACCCTCCCTGACCAGCCACGCTGGAGTTTTGTGTTGCTTCCCCGTCCCTCGGCTTTACAAGCATTCATTCCTAGCGTTGCCCGCTGGTTTGTCAGCTTTGCCGTAAACACTTCGCTTCTCTTCACGCAATACTTCACAAGTGGCACAATGACCCTGACTGTACGCGCAAAGCCTCTTTGCTCTCCGCCTGATGGCCGTAAAATTCTCAAGTATTTTGCTGACAGAGGGAAACCAACCAGTTCGTATTTCAAAGTCTCTCATGTTCTCCTTAATCTTGCAGCCGCGACTACCTTTCTGTAGGCAGGGTGTCCTTCGCTGCTTCCTTTTTGAGTGTTTGGACAACACCAGGGACATTGTGAGCACAGCCACTAGCTAATAAATAATTTAAAGAAAATTTTTCTTCCAGCCGTATCATCCCCTGTAGATACGATAGTCGTAACGATGCCTTGGCCTCTTTTAGGGGGTAAAGAGAAGCCCCAAGGGGAGTCTCTAGGGAAAGGGTTCTGACAAGGATGAGAGTGGACATACATGTGGAAAGGAAAATGGGAATACACAAAGCTCCTGAGTAATCCTGCATCCTGGGCAGAGCACGGGTGGAGTTAAATTCCATGTCCAGATTAACATTCCTGCAACTCATGAAATGTGCTACATGAGCTTGTTTGGGTTTTTCAAACGTTCAACATGCCTGCAAAGCAACAAGGTGAATTTGAGAGCTGCATCTTCATTTGACATAATTTAGGAATGTTTAACCATTTGGGCAAACCAAAATACCGTATCACTTCTAGAGAACAGGAGTTTGCCTTCGCCATTACCTTTCAGGGCAGGACTCTGTATGTTCAGCCTTACTTTTATCTGTAAAAGGCAGATAAGGATAATTATTATCTGGGGAAAAACAGATGACTGGGCGACTAAATGAAAATGTAAATTTTCTGACTGGATAAAGCCCCCTCTGTTCGCAAAACAGGATACAATGTCAGGAAATGGTCAACAAAATATTTTCAGTGTAAACAAGGGTTCCACAGCGCTGGGAAAGCTGAGCAGTGCTGAGCACGGGCTCACCGTCTGATGTGCCGCTCCCTCATCAGGAGGAGCGCGTCTCTACCCTAAAGAATGGACAATATTCCAGATGTCTGAGGTGCCTTCGTTCCCCTGGATATTAAAACTGAATATTTTAGTATGCATTCAGGTTGTTAGGGGTTACAGTAAACAGTTTCTGTCATGGAATTTGCCACATAATTTTAAAAAATATATGTGAATTGTATGAGCCGCTGTATTTTGTCAGAGCTGATGAATGGCAGGTAAAGGGCCCCAGGTGACTTCTCAGAAAACCCTGGGAGGGTATGATATATGTGTTTGTTTTGAAGAATATCATACAATGTCTTGGCATTTAAATTCCTCTGAAAGTGAATTCTCATGTATCATTCAGTCGCTCAAGATTAAAGCATTTAAAAAGGCTCTCACACTTGCACGGCTAGAAATTTCACTCCCGAGATGGCTGTTCTCAAGTGGGTACTATCGTGGGTGTGGAGTTTCTCTCTCCCCACACTTTATTATGAAAAATTAAAATGTAAAAATCAGGTTTGATATCGACTACAAGCTTTTGCTATGTGTGTCTCTCCAGAGGGAAAGCTTGTCTTTAAATCATGTTGGTGCTAGCTGTGTTTCCCCTATGGGTTACACATAGCTACAACTGTTTTACACAGCGCATGTAATGGGTAAAGTTCTGCCTGTAAAAATGTCCATGGGCATTGACTTAAGTCGCAGCCAATGCCTTCATGAGGCCAGTTCATTTACTTTGCATTGCTTGGCTGGTGTACTCTAAATATACCTGAATGTGATGGTAATTACACTCTTATCTGTGTAATGTGGTCGTGTTAAAATACCAAACAGCTTGTCAGCATCAACTCTTGGGGTTTCCCGACTGTTGAGTATTTCAGTTTAGTGCCCTGGTACTACCTAAAATGACTACAGAGTTTGGCAATTAATTTCTGAAAAAACCCTAAACCTAAGCTGACTGGTTTTAAAACTGTTTTGGAACTACCCATGCAGAGCTCCCAAACACAGCTCTTGTAGCTGCCAGCGTAGTCCTGCCAGCACAATTTATCTGTTATTTGTCTGGGTAAATAATAGCTTTCTCATACGTTTGCAAAGGAACATTTCTAACTGGCTCAAGGTTTAGCAGCTTATGTTCAGAGACGGAGAAAGAACAAGAAAATTCGCTGGGGTTTTTAGCACCAGTATGCTTACCAGCTCCAGGATGACGTTCCTTTCAGGATCAACCTTTGGTTTCTTTCCAAGGAGGCTTACTCCAGATAAGCGCCGTTCGCTTCCTTATCATGTAAATTATTTACTGGAAATTGGTGTCTAAGTCTTATTTTATCTGTTCCCTTTCACTTAGTAACATGGTACATACATAATTCTCTGATTTTGACAGCTGTGAAATGATCCTGGGTTTTTTTCCTCTTTCTTCCCAGTAGACTTTATGTGAACCCCTATTTTGACTACACCTAATTTTTTTAATATTCTGACTTTTCCACAGGTCTTCTGTATTCCAACTGCTTCATTCAAGCTACCAAGAGTTCAGACATTATGTTTTAAGGCAAGAGCTCCTATTTAAATGTTTGATTTCAATTGGTAAGTAGCTTCTTCTTTTGTGTTACCAGACAACGTGTTAGTTAAGGAAGGTCGGTGGTTTTGCATTTCCACCCCTAGCAACGTGTGACTGGTTTCTGAAGCTCTGTTTTTTGACTGGGAGTAAATCACTTGGACTGGCCCCATTTTAATATTTCTTCTCCTTAAAGGATTATTCAATCAAGCAAATAGATTATTTTGAACTGTGGGTAGCTCCAGACAATGCATGCATGAACAATGGCATGAAAGGAGGTAAGAGGAGTCCCTAACATGTCAACTCGTAATCCTTCTGAAGTCCATTGCCTTTTGTTTCACTTTTGTGAGCAGATTCATTCTATAAACCCAAATGGTGAGGACAGGAAAATGAGATTGCAGTACCCCAGAGTGGCTGGAAGATACTCCTGGAGTCATCCCAGTATTTGAGGATAGATGGATTCCATTCCTGGTGCAACGTGCCCCGTGTCTCTGGGGAAAGGATTTACTTTTGGTTTTGCTGGAGCTTCTCTCTGGCAAAGGTATCACATGCCCACTCTCACGTATGTGAAAAGTAGAACGGGCCCCACCAATTTAGGTATTTCATCTGGAGGACAGGGAGGAGCTGTGGTACAGGAAGGAGAACCCAGCAAAAGCCACACAGGTAACACAACAGCGATTACCATCGTTTTTTTAAGATTTGCCTTCCCCCCACCCCCCATCACCCCCCGTGATCACCTATATGGATTTCCTTTTGGGTGATAAACACCACCTGTTGATAGAATAACTGCAGGCTTACCTGAAAAAAACAGAAGTAGCCTGTGGTAAATATGTAATGTATATATGTCAGGCATAGGGCTGTTCTTCTGTCATGGAGCAGAAGCTATTCACCTGTAGTTAAATGAACTGTAGTACGGATTAGGTAGATCACAGTACTGATAGCTTCTCACGCTTCTTAGAGAAGTAGATGATTTTTTAGTGAGTTCTGTGAGGATATTAACTAATTTTTAAATCTTTCTGTAAAGGCCACTGCTCATCTAGCACGTTTCTGAATGATTGCATCCTGTTAAGCATACTGTGAGGACTTTTCTTCCGTTCCATTTCAAACCTTCCATTTTAAGCAGTTTCAGCTTTAGCTTTTAAGCCAGTCTTGAGAAAGAAAAAAATGAAGAGGATCCTCTTGAAATTCTAACACACCTTTGGGCAGAGAGTAGCGCAGCTCTGGCAGTAATCTGATTCACAGAATAAAAGCGTCCAGTTGTGGCTCTCTCCTACACCTCATGTTGATGAAAGAAGCAAGAAAATAATATATAGTCTCAATTAAAAGGCAGCATGAGGAACATGCTGCTAGGCTGAAAAGAAAGATCACTAATGCTGCTAAGACAAGAATGAAATTCTGCAAAGCTCTGGCAGGTGCCTCTCTCCTGTCTATCCCTCACATATCACTGTGGGGTTGTCATACAGAACAAAGACAGTTTAATTGACATTGCTTGTTGAATAAATCCACTCTCAAAGATGTAGGTCCTGTCCTTGATATCCATCTGGGCAAAACACTCAACAAACTTGTCTGGGGACCATCATTGCATGAAGGAATCATAGAATATCTGGAGTTGGAAGGGACCCATATAAGGATCATCGAGTCCAACTCCCTCACAGGACTACATAAAACTAAATCATACACCTAAAAGCATCGCCCAGACAGAAGAATAATATTTTGCCAGAAAAGTAGGCTGCTGAAACAGCATGTTGTTTCAGCATCTCCCTCTATTCCTTTACAGTGCAGCTACACGTGCACGCGAACGCTGTCAAAAGCATGGACAAACTAGACTTGCCTCCCCCTACCCTTCCCATACACACACTAGCTGGATTACCTTAAACCTCACCCCGAATGCTTTCCTGCTGGTGAACAGCCCTTGAGTTGGGTTTCAAACCCACACTTAAATTCCACCACCAGCTCTTCAACCCCTCATGGCAGGACTTTTAGTAGGAGATAAGGCAATCCTCACTGAGATGTTACCTACCCACTGCAGCATGATGTTCTCTTCTGGCACGGTTATTTGGCCCAGGGAGTGGCAAATACTCCAGTTCTGACTCAGTTACTAAGTCTGCTAATAATCTGAATCACTTATATGTTCACAGACAGTTCTAGTAATGGGAACCAGGTGGGAAAGACTAAAGATAGCCTGTTAGTTTAGCTAATTCCTTGTGAAACCACATATCTGAAACATGCAAAATGGCATCTCAAGTGCAGACATTCAATGCAAATACTATTAAGTGGGGGGGGTTGGCATAAATAATCAAACCTTGTGGATTCAGAATGCTCTAGCAGCTCTTCTTAGTGTGGTCAGCTTCTCAGATAAACAAGGATAAACTTTGCAGTTAAAAATAAGCTTGAAATCAAAAGATATTTCCTCCACTTCCCTGAACTCAAGGGATTTATGCCTATATAAATAGGCTGGTGATCACAGTAATTTAGTGTCACATTGGCTGAAAAATGGGAGGACTGTGAACAGAGTTTGTACAGCAGCAGACTATGTAGGACACAAACTGAATGTCGTATGAGCAAAAAGCAGCAATAATTGATAAATCACAAGTTACTATATTTAACAGGGTCTACTTAAAAGCACATCT
>NW_009260763.1:3043363-3046189 GCF_000687185.1 Egretta garzetta
GCAGTTACAACACTTTCTAAGCGTGTTATAAATACTTTTTACAAGACACTGAAGTTGTCTACTTAACTAACTTCTAAGGCTACTAATTGAAAGACCCCTCTGCTGAACAGAAAGAATATCCAAATCATTCTAGATAAATATCCTGTATCACAAAGTCCTGAGTTTTGCTTTCAGTTGCTTATAATAGCTTTACTGACTTTCAGCTGCTTGGTTTAAAATTTTCCAAATCAGGTATTTGCTTCCAAAAAATAATGCTAGCTAAAACAGTTCTGCTCACAATGCTAAAGAACAGCAACACTCATTAAGCTTTGCTAGAAAGTTTCCTACAGACTTCTAGCACAGATGTCCATTTGGCAAGCCATATATGTCTTGTATGCCAGAGATGTGCCTTTTGCCATTCAGTCTTGTAACACAACAAATTTAGCCAAACTATGAACTCCTGATGAGCGTTACCTATGGGTTGGCCTTGACCCCCCCGTGGCTTCATTCTCAGAGGAGCACACCTGTAACTGCAGTACTCCTGCTGCAGTGCTGCCCGGGATTGCCTTTGCAGCCACCTTGCACCTGCCAGGTTTGTCAACACCAATTATGGGAACTGAGAGCAAGCTCACAGAATTGCAGAGCGGTTGAGGTGGGAAGGGATCTCCAGAGGTCATCTGGTCCAACCCCCTGCTCAAGCAGGGCCACCTAGAGCCGGTTGCCCATGACTGTGTTCAGACAGCTTTTGAATATCTCCAAGGATGGAGACTCCACAACCTATGCCAGTGCTCGATCACCCTCACAGCAAAAAAGTGTTTCCTGATGTTCAAAGCGAACCTCCTGTGTTTCAGTTTGTGCCCATCGCCTCTGGTCCTGTCACTGGGCACCACTGTAAAGAGCCTGGTTCCCTCTTGTTTGCATCCTCTCTTCAGGTATCTATACACACAGATGACATTCCTGTGCCCAAACCTTCTCTTCTCCAGGCTTGAACAGCCCCAGCTCTCTCGGCCTTTCCTCATTGGAGAAATGCTCCAGCCACTTCGTCATCTTTGTGGCCCTTTGCTGGACTCTTTCCAGGATGACCGTGTCTCTCTGGAGAGCCCAGACCTGGACATAGTACTCCAGGTGTGGCTTCACCAGTGCTGAGCAGAGGGGAACCTCCCTCAACCTGCTGGTGACTCTTCCCAGTGCAGCCCAGGATGCCATTAGCTTTCTTTGCAGCAAGGGCACATTGTTGGTTCATATTCAACTTGGTGCCCACCAGGTTCTTTCTGCAAAGCTGCTTTCCAACCACTTTGTCCCCAGCCTGTCCTGGTGCCTGGGGTTGTTCCTCCCCAGGGGCTGGACTTCGCACTTCCCTTTCAAGGTTCCATTTCTCCAGCCTGTTGAGGTCCCTCTGGATGGCAGCACAACCCTTCAGTGTATCAGCCACTCCCTCCAGCTTTGTATCACCTGCAAACCTGCTGAAGGTACCCTCTGCCCCATCATCTGCATCATTAACCAAGATGTTGAACAGGCCCAACCCCAGTATTCACCCTTGGGATGCATCGCTAGTTACCGGCCTTCAACTAGGCACCGTACCACTGATCACCACCCTCTCGGGCCAGTTGTTCAGCCACTATTCAATCCACCTCACTGCCTGCTCATCCAGTCCCTACTTCCTCTACCTCTCTGCTGCTGAAGCTCCTTTGGCAACATAGGATCACAGACAGAAAAAATAGCAGTGGCCATTTTTCTGGAGCGTAGACTGAAGAATTGAGCTTAGAGACATAAAAGATTAACAGGTGTAGAGCCAAGAGAGACGGGGAGAAGAACCAGTGCAGAAAGGACATCATCTGGGGTTTGGAAGGAAGGAAAACAGGGACAAGTGGTGCTGGGGCAAGATCTGTATCAACCACCAGAACAAGTTCTCCCTAGAACAAAACTAAGATTAAAGTGCATCAGTGTTCCTCTGCTGTCAGCAAACAACTGGAAAAGTCGCTGGGATTTGTGCACCATATTTTCATCCAGGTAAGCAAGAAAATGGCAACACACTATGACTGCTTATGGAGGAAAAAAAATCAGAACTGTGGAATTAGTTCTATGAGTGACCATCACATACTGACAGTGGAACTCAGAAACCCCCAAAGATGCACAATATACATTAAGCGAGACAGTTACAAACACAAGCACTAAAAACGTAGGAAATATCCAAAAATTATTAAGTTGTCCAAGGAACCTTAATTTAGTCCACTTGCATGCACAAGCTTCTGTGTGGTCACGTGGTATTTTCTCCAGATACCACTTCTCTCAATGGATGCTAAATCTAGAGTTTAGGGAACTTAAATTTCACAGTAATGACAACTATGAGCTGTATGATTCCTGTTGTTCCATGAGAAGGTACGATAATGAAAAGAAATATTTCTCATTGTTAAACCAACTAAAGCCTGTGTTTCAGACATGAATACATGACCCATTGCTACAGGAAAATTACCCGATATTTGGCAAGTTAATTTTCCAGTGGTCATTAGTTATGTTTGTATTTTCAGGTGTCAAGATTAGCAGGAGTATTTGCAAAACCAAAGAAATCAAATGACCGCTTGATACAAGTATTGTAGAAAGCACTTGCCTGCGTAAAGATCAGAGCAAAAATCGGAAACCAGAATTAAAACACTCGCTTCGACGCTGGCTTCTGATAATCTCAGGTCAATAAAATTTCAATCTAGGCAACAGTCCTATCCACAACATTAGTAAGTAAATGGCAAGTATCTTTTTGAGCTTACTTTTCAACACCCACGAGTGAGAGTAGCTGGAGTGTGAATTTGAGCAGTTTAGTTACGAGTCGCTTAACGTAGTTAAACTAAAATG
>NW_009260763.1:3046216-3054292 GCF_000687185.1 Egretta garzetta
ATAGAAAGCAGCTCTGATTGTGGGCATGACAGTGAAGCCAAGATCATCCCTTCTAGCTCCTAACTGACCTGAAAACTGTAGTGTCTAAATAAAAGTATTTGGATTAGACAATGTCCCTAGGAAAAAGGGAGCCTCCTTTGACTCAGAGAACTAACTTACTTGCTTTAGACAGACAACTGAGACAGAGGGATGCCAGTTAGATACTGAAATCAGGCTGACTGTACTGCATCTAAATTCATTAACAGGATATGAAAGATGGAGAATAATTGAGAGCAGAATGAAAAATTCACAAAAATGATGTTACAGTAAGGTGTAGAGCAAAAAAGAACTAATAAATTCATTCAGTGAACACTGCCTTTGCAAATCAAAGGCCTGGTTTCCCTGGGGGAAAAAATAGCTTTCTAATTAAATATTGTATCATAAGCTGTCCATACAATCACGTTCAGTTTATTAATCCAGACATTCGTTAAAAATGTCATCTTGATTCCTGAACCTAAACATTCACTTGCAGTGGAAGGACTCACTGCAAATTTTATTTGAAGTCTAGACATGTCAGTGGTCTCGTAGGCTGGGAGGAAGCCGCACAACTTCTCACGGCCTTTTATTGCCCTTTTGTAACATGGACAGATATTATTACAATATTGTTTACAAAGCAGTTTAGCGTTCAGAAGCAAGGAACATTTAAGTAAGAAACATTCTCCATTTGTTTGCATTCCAGCACAATTTATATCCTATTTAGTTTCATTTTCTGTGAGAAAAATGTCATGCTTTTATTAGTGCTCTTCTGGGGTTCGCCGGATTTTCCTGTATCACAGAACCCTTGTGCTATCCAGCATATTACTGATGTATAGTATGAAATAACTTTCCAGGCCTGCAGCTACGGAACATGAAGTTCTCTAGAGCTAAAATAATTACTCCATTTTCAGCCTGCTGCACAGATAGGGAATTAATCCTAGAGCTTGAAATTCCCAGCCAATTAATTCCTGACAATTCCTACAATTAATGGTGTAGGTTTGGTCCAATATGTACTAATGTCCCTATCCAGGCTACTGCTGCACTCCTCCTTACGTACCTATAAAGATAAGGGAAACATGCTTGTTCCCCAAAATAGGAGTCAGGAAGGACAAATACAATGTAACAGGCACTGTCACATAGCTTGATTTAAAAAGTTGCATTTGGAGGACAACAGGGGAAGAGATTTGTGTAACAGTTTGCAAGCAACTGCTGTGAGTTGGCATCAGTATATTTAGCTATATTTAGCGTGCATATATACATATAGTTGACATCAGTATGTGTGCAAAAGTTTAGAAGTTCCTAAACTTAGAAATATGGTTAAACAGACAGAGTTTTGTGTAAATAATTGATAAATTTCACTAAGTTAAACCACTGGGGAAATCGAACGTGTTTAATTGCTGGGTTAAAGACCGGAGTCTAAATGTACTCTGAACACAAGCAGCTCAGGCCAGAGCCGCCTTCATCATTTCTAGGGAAGTGATCGTGCCCCTGTACTCGGCACTGGTGAGGCCGCACCTCAAATACTGTGTTCAGGTTTGGGCCCCTCACTACAAGAAAGCCGTTGCATTGCTGGAACACATCCAGAGGAGAGCAACCAAGCTGGTGAGGGGTCTGGAACACAAGTCTTGTGAGGAGCGGCTGAGGGAACTGGGGTTGTTCAGCCTGGAGAAGAGGAGGCTGAGGGGAGACCTGATGGCCCTCTACAACTGCCTGACAGGAGGCTGTAGGGAGGTGGGGGTCGGCCTCTTCTCCCTGGTAACGGGCGATAGGACAAGGGGAAATGGTCTGAAGTTGCACCAGGGCAGGTTTAGGTTGGACATTAGGAAAAATTTCTTCACAGAAAGGGTTGTCAGGCACTGGAACGGGCTGCCCAGGGAAGTGGTCGAGTCCCCATCCCTGGAGGTATTTAAAAGACAGGTAGAGGAGGTGCTTAGGAACATGGCGTAGTGGTAGGATGGCAGGGTTAGGTTAATGGTTGGACTTGATCTTAAAGGTCTTTTCCAACCTAAATGATTCTGTGATTCTATGATTTATCACCTGAATCTATCACTGTGCATACAGACACATACTATATGCATTTGACTATTCCATTAAATAAACCATCTACTTAGAAAAGTATGTCCGGCTTTTTTGTTGCTGTTGTTTTTCTCATATACAGCAATCTTTTATTTAAAAAAAAAAAATAGTAATAGTTGTCTTCCCTCCCTCTCCTGAATTACCTACCACTATATACTGATGATGGTTTTGGGTAAAGTCACACCCCAAAGAACTCTAGAGAGAATCTGAGCACAAAACCTAACAAAACAAGGAGGGATGAAGAAGAAAGGAAAAAAAAAAAAAAAAGAAAGCAGACAAGGTAAATCTCTTTCTTGTTTACTAGAACTTGGGTACTTTTAAATCCGTAAAAAACCTTCTTGTTTTATATATTCATATATGAGCGTAGCTCACATATCTTTTTAAGCATCGTGCATCACAAATAGCGCTGTTTACTCTCCCCCGAGAACATAAACTGTGAGCCTCACAGAAAAAACAAACAAACAAAAAAGACAACCTAGCAAAGGAACAGCCTGGCTGTTTGAATCTAGGTTGTGGCTAGCAATTACTCACACAACTGAATAAAGGATCCCTAAGGTATAGTGTACATCCCCAATTTACTTTTGTAACTGCAGGTTTGCATGAGTCCACACGCCAATTTGTTAAAAGCAAGCAAAATCTGGCCCGTCGGAAAACTTCAGCAGACTGCAAGAGAGGACGGTTGCTTTCCAGATTACATCCTCGCTTTACCAGACCAGAGCCTACAAAAGAGACATCTTTCATCACATCTTTGCGTCGGCACGACGGAGTTCAGCTGAAAGGATTTGATTTAAAAATATGGTGGTGAAAGGTAAGTAAACCGTCTGTTTCAAAGTTGTAGTTTGTAACATCAGCTCCCCTTTGATTTCCAGAATTAGACAGAGTCAAAAGATTTGGGGAGAGGGAAGTACCTTTGTGAACCCAAGCTGCTGGACAGAGGTTCTTTAGGGGTAGTGAGTATGCAGAATTTAAGAAAGACTGTTACGAAGTGCGTCATACCAAAATGAAATAAAATCTTTTATCCAGACTCCAGTACCTCTCATCACGGTGGCCCCAAGAATCAGGACTCCCAAGAACAAGCACCTCCATAGCTGCTACTTCTGTTCACGTGCTAACACACAAGCATCATGTTACCAAGGAAGGGCAATGTAAGGCTTTAACCAGTGACTGAAAATACATTCTACTGAAAAATGTGAGTAAAAAAATTACAGTGGATTAGTAAACTAACGAAACTGCTGCAGGTTGTCCATCAGAAAAGTCTAGCAGTTCACTCCGATTTCCAGAGGAACTACGTTAACAGGAATTAAAAATTATATGTGCAAAAGTTGCTTGTTCTGTTTTACTCATTAGCTGTGCAATACACACACACACACACACACACCCCCTCCCCAAAAAAATCAACAGCGTGGTTTTCTCAACATGACGTAAGGTTTGCTTGACTTTTGAACTCTTTCTGTGCTGAATGTTTTGGAAGTTAGATTCTTCCAAGATGGGAATGCGCTGCAACCTCAAAAATCAATACCAGAGTTCTTCTGTTTGAAGCCTCTGGTCTTTAAAGAGTGTGCTCAGTTTCTTAAGCAAGAAAAACAGGAATGTCACAAGGGACTACTTAGATGTCTCTTCTGCTCTTGCAGTTATCCTGCAAACGTGCACCAGAAGTCCATGCATTTTTTATGCTAAGTAATCTAAAACTTTTATAAGAATTCCTAACTGTTATTCTACCCGACGTGAAAAACAATACAAACAGATACATTTAATTAGGTAGCCATCCGATACCTTCCACGGCAAAACGCAGTCATGCTACTCTTACAGCACTTGTAATCTTAAATCTTATAAAGGAATATGCAACTTAAACTGTCCTCAGAGTGCATATGTTGTTATATAACTATTAAATAAACATATCTAGTCCCCACCCCACTAACTTCCACTGAATAAATCCGATTCAGAAAATTCACTGGTAAAACTCCTCGTTAGACGTCAAAATGACTGTAGTGCAGCTGACCATTGTGTTAAGAACAAATGTTTAACAAGTACAGGCGGCAGCGAGC
This sequence comes from Egretta garzetta, assembly GCF_000687185.1. NCBI lineage: Eukaryota > Metazoa > Chordata > Aves > Pelecaniformes > Ardeidae > Egretta > Egretta garzetta. Next base: position 3,050,353 of record NW_009260763.1, read on the forward strand.
TTCTTAAAGCAAGTCAGTAAGGTTTTAAATAACTCATTCTTAATCCTGTGGGTGTTTTTTTCTATTAACATCACATTTTATTAAAAAAATAAGTTTCCTATATTTAACATGTATATTAGCTTGCTGTATAGGACTGAAGATCTCGAGACCTTTAACATTAAATGATAATAAATCAAACACTTTCTTCACAGCTTTGAAAAAGGGGAGGGAAGAAGAAGGGGAGGACAGGAAAGAGGAAGGAAAAGGAGGAAGCACCAGGCCGTTCCTAGCAAGAGAACCAAATAGTTCTACAGCATCAAATTATGAAACTGCATCACAAACGTTAGAAAAACTATTATATTCATCAAATTTGGATATATTCCATATAATTAGAACATACCATTGGGAAAGACTAGGCTGGGAAGGAATACATTCCATTTCCAATTGTCTCTTCTCTGCATTTCCAAGAAATCCTTGTCCTTCCTTCTCTACAAGCCATCACTGATTTACTTGCATTTGTATAAACTAATGTTCCAGCGCGTCAGTTGCACTAAAGCCAGGTATACAAGACCCTGCAGGGAAACAACCTGAAACTATTTTATCACAGATTTTCCCCAACAACAGCAAGAATACTGGATAAATTTGATGGAGGAAACAACTCAGAGGTGTGCACATTATGTATTTAATTTGTAGTCCAGAATATTGCCCCCACATACTTTCAACAAGAAACCTGTGGAGTCATCTCTAACATAACATATATACATGGTGCTTACACAGTCTCCATGGGGCCCAGGGTCTATGCAAGAAGAGAGAGATGAGGGAACGAACAACGCCCCTAAATCCCATGGGCTATCTGTGCAAGAGATTAGCAGCCTGTGGTTGTATTGCTCTACGTGCAATTGCTCCGCCGTGGTGAGCGCACCCCCTTCCTACACAGGGTTTCACAGAGATAGCCACCTGTGCAGAAATGCCCTGGCAGTTACATCATTAGCAGCTGTGTTTTCAGGGATTAGGGAGAATGAAAACTCGTGGAGCACCTGAAGGACTGGGTGAGACTTGATCTTTTGTATAAAAACCCATCTCGGGGGACACAGAGTTCAGCCAATGAATTCTCTGCTGCTTCTCTCTGGGAGAAGGGAATGACAAATTACGTTCCAAGAAAAAACATCAGGAGAGAAAATACTATCTGCGAGGAGGGATAAAAGGTCGCGCTCTTCCCCCGACAGATTACGTCCCGGGAAGAGACAGTTTCTGGTTCCCTTCAAAGAGAGCTATACTAGCAGAAGACTGGAGACATATATATATATATCCTTGCACGAACCATCTCTTACTTTCCCCACTTGAATACCAAAGCCTTTCTATAACAAGGATAAAAAACCATGTTTGCAGTTTAAGCAACGAGGGCATTTTAGATTGCTGTCAAATCAAAACACACTGGAAATATCCAAACGAATCTCAACATTAGTCTGATGCTACCTAAAGCCAAGAACAAACAAGCAAGCAATGAAGGCTGGTATTTTGGTTTTTTGCGTGGATATTACAAAAAATAGTAATCATACACTTTTTTTTCTTTTTAAATGTTCATTACTTAGATAAAGCACATATGAATGTAACATTCAGAATTGTAACATAGAAAATGTAATGTGGGCAATCTGCTATTCCAAGTACACTTACCAAAATACAATTTTATAATGAAGAAAGTCTCAAAATACACCTGTACAACAACTGGGATCCACAAAATATGATTTAATAGTATCACTCAAGATCACTTCATTGAAACCACTTTTATAATACTGTTAGAATAGTAATCTCTGGTCAAAGAGCATTCTCCCCCTTTCCCTAGCCCGTCCCACTCAAGCAAGGGTGGAATTTTAATTGCAACGCGTATCTTGTAAAACCCCAAATCTGAAGCAGTCCTATTAACTATTACACTGCCTACACTTAAGATACTGGGAGGATGGGACTCACCCTCTCTGAGGCCATGGTACACTGAGACACTTACCCATATTATTGTTTGTAGCGCAAGCAGAATAATCTTGTAAAGGGCAACTAAATAGGGCCAAAATATGAATTAATTACCTCACTACCAAATCATTCCCTATGTGTTACTTAAGCCTGTAACGTTACAACTTTACTGAAAAAGAAAAAGTTAACCATTTTATCCTATAAATATTTTCTTTATTTGCTTTATGTTTAGAAGTTGCTATTTAAGTTCTATTAACAGAAATACATAACAAAAGCTCCCTAACAAGTGGAAAAAAAGTAATTACAAATGCTGAAAAAGTTGGCCTCATTAACATATGTACAGACTTGCTTACTTAATACACATCTTTGTGGGAATTAAATCATTTTATGACACACATTTATACAGGCATTGAACATTCCCAAGTAACTTTGAGCAGAGAATACGCCAAATCTTTAGTCTGGGCAGACAAAAATGTATATTTCAGTTCTGATTGTGGAGCTAGCATGCAACAGATACAACATTCAGTCTGAGCTGCTGTTGAGAAGTTGTTCTGTTTTTTCCTGCAAAGATCTCTCCATTGAACTTGGGTCCTTCTGTCCCTTCTTTTCCTTGTTCTGCTGTTCCTGCAGCTTCAGGATTATTTTTCGTATTTCTTCTCTTTTGGTTTTCATTCTTGGGCGTGGAAACCAGTCTGTTAAGTTCATTGGTAACTCAAAACTCAGAATGGGATTCTGAAAAGAAAGATCATTTGGATGTTACAGTAAGGAGTTACTACCTGAAAGACTGGAGAGAAGTGTAGTGGGGAAAAGTACATTCTTCCCCACCTCATTCCATCAGTATGAAACAAAATTTCTACAATTTGTGTGTTTTGTACATATACAATTAAGGTAAAATCAATCAAGCTTCAGTATGTTACAGAGCAACATTCATCCAGATCACAGTTCTGGTTATAAGAGTGCCCAAATAATCTACCCAGTTTGCTACATCTTTTAGACTGTGCGTTTGACTGGATAAATGTGTAAAACGGTTCTAGTTATAAAAGAGAGAGAGAGAAAAAAAAATGTTGTAATGATATAGAGCATTTTTTTTAAAGGATGACTAGCATCAAAATCTAGAGCTGATTAGGAATCTGTTGCTAAATACTCCTGGTCTTACAAATACCTTTAGGACCACAATCAACTAGTTTCACATTTCACCCTAAAAAACAGGGCCTGTGAAAAGCCCCTGGCTACCACCAGCCCTTTTTATGCTTACATTCTGTTTTCTTGCTAGAGGTCATTCATCCAAAGAATTAAGAGGCTGATTATTATGAGACATTATCTACACCACTTCTGCGCCACTGTACAATTGCACCCCTACCAAACAACAGCTTGTGGAATAGCGTTTTCTCTCAAAGAAATTCCTCCCTTTGCGTATTCTAGTTGACATCATTAACAGGGTTATTTAAAAGTGAATTCTATTTATCCACTGAGCTAACAGTAGCAAGGCTACTTGGGGAAAAAAAATAGTCATATTCTGTACAGGAACATGTCAGTGCTTAATGTTGCACTAGCGACATTACTCCACATCCAAGCAGAATATCAACTAGATAACAGGGCAATAAAAAACCCCTATGTTGACCTGACTTAAACCAGCAGTAAGTAGGCTTCAGATGAATGACACTAAAGATGCAGAAAACCATGGGCAAAAACTGAACAAGTTTCCCATCGTTTCAATTCTTAAATAGGCCAGAAAAAAGGCATACGAACTTTAACAGAAACTAATTAGTGTGGTTACCAACAATAGACAGATAATTCAAACTGATCTGAGCACATCCTTAACTAGGGCTTTTTTGTTGTTCGCTCTGGGGAAGGAATGCAGGGATACGGCTCAGAAGCTGGCCGCGCACATACTCTGCTGCCTGGGAGCCTCCTTCCAGCTTGGCGAGTTGTTGCCTTGCGAACTGACAGGGCCCATCCCGCAGCGCACCCCCAGCAGCCCCCCCGCAGTGGCACG
>NW_009260763.1:3054515-3057528 GCF_000687185.1 Egretta garzetta
AGTTGTCCCTCGTGGGCCGAAGAGGGAGGGCTGAAAAACTACGCGCTGTGACCGCGGACCGGGCATGCTCCTCATTATGCTACCTGACCTACCCTGTCAAATGAGTCCTGGTTTTAAAAAATACGCAGCAGCAGCACTTAATATTAAAAAGAGGATACTTTAAATAAATCCGCAAAGAAGAAAAAGATGTGCCTGAATAGTCCACAAGCAAAAAATTAAGCACCCCTCCCCACATACTCCCCATTCGGTTCATACAGCTGCTGAAAACAACAAGACTGTGCAATTTTTCAAATACATGAGCGGCTGAAATTACTAGCTCAGTAACCGTAAGACACTCAAGTACTGCACTGCCCGTACAGGTTTTCCTTTCCCAGTAGTGTCACGTCTAAGAATACCCTGTCATTCGCTACCTGATACATCTACGTGCCAGCCCTGTCCCCTGGCAGACCAAGCTGCTGTGTACTGCGAGACCAGGCAGGACAGGGGATTCAGCCTGCCGTAATCCATAGAATCATAGAATGGTTTGGGTGGGAAGGGACCCCTAGAGGTCATCCAGTCCAAGCCCCCTGCAGTGAGCAGGGACACCGCTAACTAGATCAGGCTGCTCAGAGCCCCATCCAAGCTGGCCTTGAATATTTCCAGGGATGGGGCCTCCACTGCCTCTCTGGGCAACCTGTTCCAGTGTTTCACCACCCTCATTGTAAAGAATTTCTTCCTTATATCCAGTCTAAACCTACTCTGGTTTAGTTTAAAATCATTACCCCTTGTCCTGTCACAACTGGCCCTCTGCTGCTGGATTGCCCAATCCAGCAATCAATTAGCAAGAAGGAAGGGGTTAAGATTACTAAAACAAGATCGCTCCTTCTATCCGCTTGTACAAAACAGGAAGCACTCAAGGATGGATCTAAGCTCTCAAGGATGGATCTAAGCTCTCAAGGATGGATCTAAGCTCTCATTGGTAAATCAAAAGCTTTGGGTTTCGAGTTGCATAAATGCACTATGCTAAAGCCTTGCTGCTTCCATGAAAAGTATAAATGAGGGGAGGGTGGAAGAACGTAGGAGAAGCCACCAGCTTTCCTCAGGGCAGGTTAGTCACAGGGGAGTTTAGGAACAGCGCTCTGAAGTGCTGTGGACTGAAAACAGAGATAGTGTCCCATGCAGGCAACACCTCACTCGAGCATCATCTCTCCTCCCAACCCACACCCGAAGGTGCTAATGCCTCTACTTGCAAAAGGAGCTGTAACTTGAAGACCCGGACAGTTAAAGTAAGAAAGATATTAACCAATTCCTTCAATGGAATAAAGATTTGGCACTGAGCTGTAATGATTCCACTTACATGTTTTAATACAAGTTAAAAAACCTAGCTGTATCATATTAATGAATTTATTCAGAGTCACATTTCTCGGGGAAAAAAGAACAAGCTGTTTGTAGCACATCTTTAGTTAGATTTTGAACTAAAATTTGAACTCTGTTTCTTACCGAGCAATTTTAAAGGGTATGCACTACGAGAACACAAAGGAAGACCCTAAATATATTTTCTTAGCATTCTCTCAGAAAATTCCATGGCTTATGATTTCTGAGACGTATGTGCAACTAATAATGATAATTAGTTTATTTTACATAATAATTTAAAGAATTATTATGTATGTTAATGTATAAATTAGTTTATAATGCATAATCTAATAAGTAGGTCTAAAAGCTACACTGGAGAGCCTTTTGTAATTGTAATAATTTTAATAGCTCGTATTTGATTGCTGCAGGAGACCCAAAAAAACAGTGACACAAACAGGTATACATACCTCAAAAAAGCTCTCCACATACTGCAGTATGTACACTCCACAGTCACTGAAGTTGTTCTGTTGTGGCACTTTTGGGTTGGAGCCTTTCATGACATCTTTGGAAAAGCTTCTTTTGTTGCCTTTCCTGACTTCCCACTCCACCTCTAAATATCTGTGATAAAAGATCACCCAAATTAATACTTCTTTTTTCTTGCAGAATTTTCCCCAAAAAACCCCCAAGACCCAGATATCAAACTTACTCCCGTAGTGTTTTCACAACATTTGACCGGGAAGGGCCCCTCAGTGAGTCCATAAGCAAAATGCAGGGCCTATGACAGAACACAATTTTTAAGTACACAATATTTTAACTGCAGTTTGGAAAACACAATGTTACACAGCCAGCTAGCTATGAAATAATTTGTGGGGTGACCTTGAGCAAAACTAGGTCGGTACTATAAAGTTTTGCCAGTGCTGCTATAATCCCCTGAACTGGGATAGCTAAATGCAAAGTTATCTTTAGATTTAACCATACACTAAGTATAGAGAACTTTGGAATGAGCTTAGGAAATACAGCACTGTCAGACTGAAAGCGTTTATTACAGGCAAAATCTAGCTGCCTAAAACCCCCTCGGGTGTCTAGTGCTCGTTGATGCACAAGGTATCTGGGGGCACTGGCAAGAGACTATAAAACAAGGCAGAGAACCCAAAAACATCCTTCTGGGGTAGCAGCTGGAGGACAGATGGGACAGTGCTTGAACACTCTCTCGCACGCTGCAGATGCTTACATCCTGTCACTGGATCTAGAGAATACCACCTTTGCAGCAGCCATAAACATAATAATCGTCTCAGCCACCTTATATGCAACAGCTGCATTTATACATCAAAGCTAACTCAGAATCTCAGCATTAGATGTAAGTTGCACTTTGAGGGATAAATAGGATGCAAATTACTTCTCACAAAGCTCTGCTTTCTCTTTTCTAACACCACCACACATGCATTCAGACAAGGCGTCCTTTATAGAAACTGCAAACTAGTAAATTCAGATAACATACCTGCATGCATTTATGTATAGATTTGTTTGCATTTATAAATTATTTTAGATGTATTCAATTTTTTAGGCATAAGCATACAATCACTAGAATGATGTTTGCTTTTATTTGTACTTATTTTAATTTCTGATAAAAGAAAGTTGTTATTTATATAAGCAGTGCTCTTGAAAAATGCACAATCCAGTA
>NW_009260763.1:3057554-3059544 GCF_000687185.1 Egretta garzetta
TTTCAAGGTAATTTTCTTCTTCATACAGAAGTAATTTAAAAAATGCTAATAGTAAAGTATTTAAGTGCCCTTAATGACTTTTGATACTTAAGTGTCAAAGATCTTATGAAATTTCATGTCTGGATTAAAATAATGTCTGGTGGAAAGTATTAAGTACAGATAATCCATCATCAGAATGGGACAAATTTAGCCAAGCTATAATCAGAAGCTCATAAATATGCTTAAAACTCACAACACAGATGGATTTTTACCCCTTCATGAAAATGTATTGATGGATTTTTACGCCTTCATGAAAATGTATTAAGAACAATTCATACACATTCCATATCATGTATAAATACATAGTTTTATCCTGCACCATAAGGATGTATTGTGAAAGCCTTTACCTTTCGAATAACCATTATATTCACAAAAAAGGAAATATAAAAATGCGTAAATGAATTGTGAAAAAATACAAACAAAATTGTGAAGACAGCAACACTAGTAGCAGTATTTCTAGATTTGGAATCATGCAATTCTGTCACACCAAAATGCAAGCAACTGCTGTCAATGATTATTAATAAATAATTTCTGGGTTTCAAATATCAAAAAATATTTAAGTTTTAAAATCCAAAACAGGTAAAAAAGTAAACAAAAAGTATAACTGAACTTAGTATTGTGGAACATTCTTATGAGAGAAAAAAGAATAATACTAAGAACAGAGAGAGACAATACAGAGAAACAGAACACATTTAGATAAGAAATGGGGGCAGTTAAAAATTATTCCCATTTTCCTGTACTTATTTGAGTGGTGACAAAGGTTTGCTTTGGTAATGTTAATTATTTTGATTTAAAGACTTTTTTTTTTTTTTTTTAATATAGAAGGATGCATTTAAACAACGCTCCTGCACCTTCTTTTTGTAGAAATCTAAGTGCAAGATATCAGAGAACAGCCTTATTTGAAGAAACAATCTTCAATTACCTGAAGCAGCACACAGGCTTTAACACAAACCCAAAAAGCTATTATTTCACTCGTAGTTTCAGTCATTAAATCTTCTGCTCACTAAAGGTGATGATACTACAGAGTATAAAATTCTCTCTCAAACATTAATAACATGCTGATTGAAGCGTTTGAAGACTGAGGTATGACCATTTCCCACAATTACTGTCTTTTCAATTTCATAAACTTTTATGAAATTTCCATTTTAACTGTTTTAATACTTACTGTTTGCAGATAGTAGGCTTCAGGTGCCACTGTCCCATTTCTGAATTACAGTTATCATCTACAAGGCCACCATCATCACTACTGTCTTCCTACAGAAGCAACATGTTTACAGGTGTTTAAAAGCTAATACTGGTTTTCAAACAGATGCAAAAGAAATTATTGCTATTCTTACCATTTTTATTCACGACCAATAACATAACTTTTTTATTAAAGTGGTAGCTTTAATCTGAAACCATTCACTGGAAAGTTTGCACTACCAAATTCTAGTCACATGGTTTCTCAAATCCATGCTGAAACAACATGGAGAGAACGGTGCTAGTTATTTAACAACTGCTGAAACTACAAAAAAGCTGCAACTGACATTTTCAAAGTATTGCTGGCTTAAAAGAGGTGCATCTCCGTTATTTGGTTGTAATCCAAATTATCAATACTTTCCCCTGCTAATGATTACTAGAAACTTGCTTGGCGATTTCATGTATGCTATCTTCTAGATGAAATGAGACAAAACCTGCAAGGAACTCAGAAGTAAAATTTGATCTTTGCTCCAGAATGCACCAACTTGGTTCTTAGGGCAAGGGACATTAAACTGCCATGATATTATATATCATGGGTTGCAAAACCAGTCATGCCACAAAGCTAGGAATATCCTTTCACCTTTTGACTTCAGTATTGGTTGCTATGAAGGATGTGGAAGTTTTATGAAAAAAACCACTAAGTTCTTGTATCTAAAAGTAACCCAATGATCCATGATTTCTTACCCTTCTACTGAGTTCACTATTACTACCA
>NW_009260763.1:3059604-3079806 GCF_000687185.1 Egretta garzetta
TTTTTGAAATTTTTGGTGAGAATTATGTACACTTCACTAACGTGCAGGATCCTGTGACTGAAATCCTCATGTGTCCTGGTTTCGGCTGGGACAGTGTTATGTGTTATCAACATTCTTCTAGTACTAAATCCAAAACATAGCACCATACCAGCTACTAGGAAGAAAATTAACTCCATCCCAGCTGAAACCAGGACATCATGCTATGCCATGAAAATGCTATCATATTAGAAACTATTGCCTAGCTCCTAATAGACTTGTTTCTGTTGCAACCTCAACTCCATTTCTGGCAGATGTGAAGGTGCACCCAGCCTGTCATGGTTTACCATTTCTATACTTGGTTTGTGCATTCTAGAAGATATTGGTGACAGCTTCAGCCTGAATTAAGTTCTAAGCCACACTACAACCAGGGAACTCGGCATCTTTTCCTCCTCACAAGGAACACAGCTGGCTATGTGCTTTCTTCCCTGCCTTCATGCCATGTACTTCAGACTGGAAATATTCTACTGCTAATTCTCCACCTTCAGGGAATTCTAACTACTACAAGAGACAGAAAGGCACTTCCATCAGGCAAGAATCACAGAATGTGTGGGCAAGTGGCATGACAGGAAAAGTGGGTTGAGCCTGCGTGAAAAGCACAGTTAGATTTCAACACAAATTGGAGCTTTTATACGTGTGCACACATACACATACTGTTTGGAAGCCATTACAAATAACTGCTGACTTTGGAAAATAATTCTTTGTTCTGGACTCAAAGGTGAAAAATAGGTAATTCCTAGACAGCATATTTGATAGGCTCTGATTCTTTATTTCAGACAACTTGGAGTCATACACCTGGAACATGAACAGGAAGGCCAATTAGGAAAAGTAAATGTGGAACTCTTAGCTTGCTCACATTGAACTTACACTGTAGAAGCAACAGGGCTATGGAATAATGCCCTCACACCCAGCAGCAAGTCACTAAAGGACATTTTAATGATCAGTCTTTCCACAGCTCTAAAATCGAACTGTCTTCCAATTTGAACAAGAACACTACTTGATTATAAATCCATGTTGTTTAAATTTGGGCCTGGTAGATGAACATGGGGGTGGAGGAGATGAAAGACAGAAATGTGTTGACTTTCAGAGTTTCCACTAAAATAATTGTGTAATATTGTCACTACGCAAAAGACTCACAAAATCAAATGCAGGATCAGTACAGCAGTTTCCTATTAAATAGTTTAATGAATGAATGAACAATCCTCTCCTGTCAACTAATTTGCAAATTTTTGTAGGTAACCAGTGCTTTGGATTTGACACTTGTAAAGATAACTAGCTTTGGACAATGCACATTTACAATGTGTATACAGCTTTTAAGCTGCCCATTCAAACTACAACACAGCAGTTTGCATTTCCCAAATAAAATTGCTAAATTCTTTACCTGGTTGTCTTGGTCTTCAGAAAAATCTATAAGCTCATCTTCATTTAGTTTACTGCCATCAGCTGAGTCTTCACTATAGTTTAGCCTGATTTTGTGCAATCCATCTGTATCAATCACAGATAGTAGTATATTTAAACATCAAATACTACATCATCATTGAAGACCAAACTAATTTTAAATACCCCAGATTTGCTCAGGATTGCTCAAAATAACTGTGATACATCTGACATAGTATTTTATTCATGCATATGAACAAAAGTGTAGTTTCTTCTAAGTAACACAGCAGAAACTGTTCCTCATTCTGTGCAACGCCTAAAAAAATTCTAAAGACCTAGGCTAAAACCCACCACGAAATTACCCTGTAGTTCCTTGAAGCCTTTACAACAGTATAAATTGGTACTGCTACCAAAAGGGGCAGTCTTATCTGGTCCCTAATATAACCACTTATTCCCATCCGTAGCTGGTTCCTTCCATGACACCAAATACACACAGCAGACGAGACTGAGAAAGCCAGTCACAAGCTTGGTATTTTTTAACTTGAATCAGTTCCTTGATCAGATTTCGCTGTGCAGTTATAGGAAGACTTGTGCTCGTAAAAGGGAAAAAGCAGCTTGGAAACAAGCTGCTAGGGACCACAGAATGCAGGATCAGCTCTGCTGGGAGCCACAGCTTAGAAATGCTTGTGAAACATCACTGTTTGCTACTTAAAAGGACTATCTGTAAATTCATACCCTATCCCTTCTACATATTTACTCCTTCAGGAAACAGCATCAGAAGAAATAAAGAATAATGAATGTTCTAGCTATACCTGTGAAAGAAGTAGATACAGACAGCTACAGGCTCACTAGTCTTACTATACTACCATACAAGACTTCAGAACAGATTCTGAGGGGAAAAACAATAATTATGTGGAAGTAAGTGAAAAATTAGTAACTTATGCCAGCAAAACCTGAAACCTTCATAAGAAAATTTGCCCTAGAAAAAGGGCTATATATCTAAACAATCACAAAAATAAAAGCGTGGAGGACATATTACTTATCAAAGAAAACCAGCATTTCTGTAAGAACAGTAAATAGGGCAATGAACTAGCTAATGGAAAAAAAGACCTGTATTTTGAGAATACTTCAACAGAGAAGTTGAAGTAACACTTGGGAAAGAGGTTACCAACAGAGTTCCACAGGGACAAACAGGAATTAGTCTTACTCAGTATCTATGAAAAGACCTTAGCACAAGAAGTAGGCCATGTACTAATGTGACTTATTGCTGAGAGATTCCTAAAAAATAAAAATTGGTATGAAGAAGAATCACATCTGATATGAAAATTGAGCAATAAAAAGGGGATTAGTTAAGTAATAAATATATATATAGAGAGAGGATGATTTCTTCAAAGTCATTTAGGTATCAACTCCTACTGATTTTCAAGTCCAACACCAGGATTTAGTTTGAGACAAGACATCTATGTTTAGGCTTCCATGTATAGTAGACATCTAGGGTCTCACAACGTTAAGTGGCGACCATTATCAGAGCAGAGAGCTACTCAACTGAACAGCTACTCTGTGTCTGCTTTCGGGTAAGAGGAGGTGTCTTGATTTCATTGATTATACTATCAAAGAGGCACCTGCTGTCTTTTGAGATATCCTAGGATATCCAGGACATATGTATGGATTTTGCAGAGTGAAGAGTCAAGACCCACAACCTTCTGGACCAACAACTGAAGGCTAGGCAGAAAATCCAAGGCCTACATCCCCATCTTCCATCTGGTTGAAACAGAAGTTTAGACACATAGAGCATCTAAATTTAGCTGCCTAAACATATGTTTAGTGTCAATCTCAAATTGAATCTCACCCTTAAACTGTGACCCATAAGAATGTTTGCATTAACGAAAGGGTGCATCATCTGCAATAGCTGAGCAAGAGAGTCCGAATGTTTTAGTCAGCAACAGAATGACCACCAGCCACAAAAAAAAATGTCATTCTAAAAAAATCAAATGTCATAAAGTATGTCCCATCTAATTACAGACAAGTAACAGAGGCAGCAAGACACATGAGACCATATCATACAGAAGCAATATCATAAACAGTAACAGTCACAAATAAAATGAAAAATCCATTCAAACAAGAGCTGATCTACACACACCCCCAACCCATCCTCCCAAGGCCTTCTAGGAGAAATGACAATGTTATCACAAATGAATACATTTGTATTAGAAAGTAGAAGAGTATTTATACCCACGAAGATAATAGAGTTGGAATGGCCTGCAGTATACAGATTAGACTGTATGATTGATGATCTTTTCAGATCCTGTACCATAAGCTATGCAATTACTTACTATGTAAGTTAAGTCAGTAGGAATACTATCAGTGACTAAAGTAAAAGTTTTTGCATGACCAGACGTTTCGTACTCTGTGCCTCAAGGGGATTGAAACCTTGCAGTGAGCAAAGAAAACGATCTTTTCCTAATTCCTTCATCTGCCTTTAAAAGTATGTCAGCTCCTTTGTTCACCTTGGTACAAACGCTGCTCCAAATCACTGAAATCAGCCTCCACAGCAGTGATGCATGGAGAAAGCCTCTCTAAATGGTGGAGGTCATTTGAGAGAATTTTTTTTTTATTATTATTTTCTTCTGAGTCTTTTTACATACTTTCTATCAAGACATTAAGGAACTTAATGGCGTTGAAGCAAAACCTCGAATGCTAAAAGACACTGGAATTAAGGTTGTTAACACAATCTTAATTCAGGTCCCCCATGCACATACATTATGAGGATCCATGGTCAAATGCTATTCTTTCCTTAACAATTAGTCTTAAGTGATGCAAAGTGATATCTAGAAAATGATTTTGTGTGAAAGAAAGGTCGCACAACTGAAAAATTAAATTTGATTTAGAAAAACAGTGTTTTATCTCTAGCCTTATACCATAAGAGTTATGTCTACAGCCACAAAAATGCTGTATATGCAATGGCTATAAATTACTTAATTTTGCAAGCATTTAAACTTCAGCCACATACTAAACTTTCAAACTATGAAGTTTACACAATTGCAAAAGTAGAAACAGATGTGAAATCACCAGATTTTTCATTAAAATTATACATACTTTTACAATTACATACCCATAGATTGGCTAGCAGTTGTGAATTCACCCTGTATACCATTTTCATCCAGAGTCCTATGGTCAAGTTTATGGCATGCTGATTCCACAGTGTTAGGTTCTTCCACATCACTGTCTATTGGATTTAGTTTTTTGAAAGCACTTTTTCCCCTACAAGGACTTCTTCTACAACAGGAAGACTCACTGTCCTCTGTTTCAGTGTTTGGGTCAATTAAAGCTGTATTATACTTTTTGGTCAATGTCTTCTTTGCTGTGGACTTGGAAGGCGAGTTTTGTGCATCTAACTCATTTGGCAAAGGAGATGGTGTGTTGCTCTCTCCATCTGATGAGGAAGATTTTATCTGTGTGGTAGCATTTTCATGATAGTGGGGATTTGGTTCATATTTGGGTTTTTCTAAACCAGGAAAACAGATGACAGCCAAAAACCAGTGGGCACTGCAAAGGAAAAAAAACCATCAAAACCAAGCAATTACATTAATGCTCATGGTTAAACCATAAGTTGGTAAAAAACAAACAAAACATTGAGTGCATACACGCACACACACAAAAAACCCTAAACCTGTCCCCCACAGTTTTCAAAGATGGATTGTAACAGCTGTTCACTTTTCTGAGCAGTTTTTACTCAAGCCTTCACAGTCTTCTAAAGGTAAGACCACTCTATAGAAGTAGTCACTAACAAATTCATTAATATGATGCAGTTAGTTGAAAACAGGTGCTAAGTATGTCTAAATATTTACTGCCACTTGCTGATATGTTATACAGTATTTTCCTCCTTTGAATTAAAGCTTATTTCTTTTTTACCATTTTCTTTACCACTGCATGAATTTGAGATTGTAGGGTTCATGTTTTATGGCTGTATAAAGTTTTCCAGTAGTTCAGCACTAACAACACTAGTAGTCAGATCTAACGGTATAGCTGAATTGCCCATTGCCCATATTCTTCCACCTATGAGATCTTCCAGTTGTATATGACACTTCACATTTTTAAAGAAATTTTGTCAACAGTGGATTTAAAAAGGGGAGAAAAGAGTGTTTGTAATGCCATCACCAAGACTCTGTTGTCCTCTTCACCCTTCACAGAACTGACATTCTAACCCTTTCAGGATCAAAAATATTTACAGCCCCCACCAAAAAATAAGTTTTGCCCCAGTTTCCTCCTTATCTCCTTGCTTCTTCAGACTACACTGACTTGCCACTCAATCAGAAATGAAGCAGCAGCAAATTCAGGGATTGAGGTATTGCAAGTAAGTATCGACTGACCTGATTTAGAAATTTTCTGAAGATTCCCTGATTCCCTAAAGCAAATAACAAAACAGAACCTAGCTATGCAGGTAAAGCCACATTTCAATGTTTTTTTAGAAAAATGAAAAACCAGCAGCTAAAAATGCATGACATATTATAAAATTAATTAGATGATTACGAAGCCTAAATTCCATCAAAACTCAATGGTGGTTAAAGTAAGTGGATTCTGAAAGCAGCATGTGAAGTATGGAGGCATTTTGTCTTGCATGTTTCACCACACCTAGTAAATGAACGTACTAAGTATTACCAGACCCTGGAATTCATGTGTGCTCTTTTAATAGAGGCTTTAGGTATCAATTATGTAAATAGACCAGCAAATTAACCTTGATCTAAAAAGAAAACAGCTTGTAACTTTTAAAAGAACAACCTATTTCCATTGGAGACTTGCACAAGAAAAACTGTACTGCCAAAGGACACTGATGCAGTCGTAATTCAATCAGCCATACTGTTCTGAAGTTAATTCTCCCCTAGATTCAATCCTGCCCACCTCCAGTTACTGCAGTTTGACAACTGGTTAGTTCATGCATGAGCCCACATTCCCTAAACTAGTGGTTACGGGATAGTCTGGAAGGACTTTCTAGAAGTAGATACTGAAGTCCAGCAACTCCAAAGGAGTAATTTCTAGCATGTGCTCTTAAACCAGATGCCAGAATAAATAGCTGTGTACTAAAAGAAAAAAAAAAAGCATCATTCTAGGCAGCATGGGAAGTATTACCAGGAGCAACCATTACCAGCATTCCCATAACACCAGAGACACTCTTAAGTTTTCTCAAATCCTAGAATAACTTGTTTCACATACCATTTAATTCAAGCCGCAAAGAAGCAAAAGAAATTCTAAGATTGGTCCTTAACCAGACTGTTTTTGCCACAGATTAAGGTTTGAGACCTTTTATAAACAGTAATGAATGCAGATCTTTCACTGGAACCAAAGAAGCTCTTCTGTACCATTGATCTGCTATTATATCACAGAGAAAGTTCTGTTTACAAGGACGAATTACCAGCATCAAACCACGTGGCAAATTCCTGAAAAATACCTGCAGTGCTGCAGTGCGTCAAGTTGCAAACACTGGGAGCGTCTAGACACCTCAAGGCTGTATGCGAGTTCTATGATCACAGTCTATGAAGACAAGGAATAAACTGATAGAAAAGAAATGGGTAATGAAAGCCTTACTACACTATATTAAGTTACACACACAGATGTCCAGGCAAAGGCATGCTGAAAAAATTCTGAAAACCAGGTTCTCCAAAACCCACACAGAATGGCACGTATTTTGCTCTCTATACACCACAGGCATTATCTGGCTCTCCCTCCTCGCCTTCTGTGCTCCTACTGTTTTCACTAATCCCCTGAAGTTATGAGGCAATGCCCGATTACAAACAAAAGCCCCTGTGACAGCTAAACGCCAAGTAGTTGGAAGTTATATTCTACTGAACATACAGCATCTAAACATCTCCATTCTTGTCAACACAAAGTGTGACAGTCCTCAGTTTGCAAGTGAGGAACAGGAGCATGTGGGAATTTGGGGAAATTACATAACACAAAAGAAGTCGCACAAGGGAGTTTCTTAAAAAGCTTCAACTTAGTACAGATGTTAGGTCCCAGTCCACAGCCTTCACCGTAAGACTTGCATACCTGAAAGACTCACTGCAGATTAAGAAGCCAACTAATATACAAATCAGCACCACAAATATATAAAGATTTTGTATTTGGCACAAAAGCAAGGTTTCACAGTCCTATTAACAGACAAAGTCCAGGAGCTATATGTCTTATTATATACACAGCTACAGAACACTACCTGAGGCTGTCACTTACACAAACAGGATGTATGCTGTACTTGCTAACCAGATCAGAAATTCCTTAGGTTAGTATTTAGCCCTTAAGAAACAAAATCAGTGCCGATACTTACATTGCCTCATTTGTCAGCAGTATGTTTAGTTCTAAAAATAAAACTTTCTGGTTCTATATCAGAGAAGCTAAGAAGCACTAAGGTGGTAGTGAACTTAATGAAAATAAAACAGCATTTATGAGTTAGTTCAATATAAAGACAAGAGCTACATATCAAAGTAAGAGAGAGACTTGCAGTAAGGTAACAAGCAAACCTCAAACATTTTTGACTGAAAAGAAGTAAGTTAAGACAACTGCAGTTCTCTGCTCTTGACCCATTCTGAAACACAAGAACATATGGAAAAGAGCAGTCAAATATATAGTAACCTGGTCAAACCTGCTGTTCTTCTGTGTCATGGCAATATAAGGAAGGAGGAGACACTTTGCAAGTGACAGCTCTGCTACTAGGGTAGAGGCCTAAAAGCCTTCATACTTGCTGTTTTTTGTGGCTTTCCCCAGGTAGCTCCCCAACCTCCTCTCTGTCCTGCGATACCAATTACTCATCATAATGGGAGTATTTAATTGCTGAGTCACTGATTCTTTCCTAAATATGTTAGCATCTTCCCCCAAAAAGTTCAGCTTTTTGTTCCTCAAAACTGAGCATTGGGTTTTGTGGGATGGGGAAAGTGACATGTTTGAGGGGAGACAGAATAGCAAGGTGCATCCAAGAAAAAAACTAGCAGCTAACACAATAAATTTTAAAAAAAGAAATATGGAAGATCTAACTTACACTTCTTTTGCCAGAAGGCAGGTCAAAAACAGCAATAAAAACCAAACCTGCTCCCCCACCCCTCCTGTCAAGCCACCACTTTCTCATCTCTTTGGATACTTCTTTTTTCTGCTCCGCAATGTTCTCACTGTACGTATCAGGAACCCATTTTTGCAATAGAATGTCCTATTGTCACCACAAGTTTCAGTTCACAGTGAAGGACAGTTCCAAAAAGCGTGAACAGGATCATTTCCAGATGAAAGATGCACACCAAGAGTATACTTTTCATGCTCTCATCATTACTGGATGAATCCATGAGACCAAGCTAGTCCAAAGCAAAATCTCCAACCCACACATGTAGTAAACATCATGCCTTCAGTACAAACTGTTTTGTTCTGCAAATTCACTCCTACTGAGCTGCACTACTTGCTAAGGTAGACATTGCTTTAGTTGCTTAACAGTAAATGAAAAAGACAGTGAAAACTACTCTGTGGTAAGTTACTAGCAACTAACTAATTCTTGTAAAACCACAGAACTCTTTCTTTTCATTTTCAGGTGACTTCTAAGTCACATTGTCTGGTATTTGCAGCATAATCAGTCTCATTTCTCCTATGCATAACCAATGTGGATGTATGAATGACAGGACAGAGGATGGTGAGAAACAAGCTCTAAGGCAACTAAAATTTAAGTGACAGACACTTCAAAGTTCTGGTACCTAAAGTTCTGGGGGACAGGAATGGCAACGATGATGTCTGCAGTGGAGAGGAGGAATCTCTTACACCTGAGTCATTTTCATCACCTAAGGACTGGCTGTCTTCCCATGGCTGTACAGACATGATACTATCTCTAAAGTCAGTGCTGTGAACAGCTTTCTTGGGGATTTACTCAGGACTTTATAACAAAGACAGAGCTATGGTCAGTTACATCATAACTGCCTCTCTACAGCTAGACTCAGAATTCAGCTGGAAAGGAGGTGGGGGGGGAAAAAAAAACGATTCAGAAATTCTCCTCACGCTGCACAATGGCACGGTATCAAGATAAATTTCTCTGAAGCGCTTTTAAGTAAAAAAAAAAAAAAAATCTGTTATTTGAATTCTCAAAAGATCATTTAGATATACCTATGATAAGTCAGTTAAAAATCTCCTCTCTCTGTCCTTACTTGATTTATGCTTTTATTGTATATTTTTAAAATGGAGTAGTTTAACTTTCCTAAACATTTTGGCTTAAGGATTGCTCAGATTCTTTTTGTGAAATTTAGAAACGTGTTTGTGACAACTTGCTCTGACCTTAAGGAAAGCAAGCATCACTAAAGTCCTTAAGAACCATTAAAATGCTAAGAGTCTGCTTCCTGACCCAAGAAATGTATCAGGACAAAAGATTATAAAGAAAAAGAATAAAGGTCCCAACACGTGGCAGTAGATATTTTCAATTGCATTTTCTTCCAATACGGTTTTATTGTAACTAAAGGATGATCTCACCTATGTCAGAAAAACCTCATTAAAAGGACTAAAAAAGGTAAATACAGAAGTTACCAATGACAACAGCTTAGAAGAAGGAACTCCAGAGAATCAGGTAAAACCTAGAAAAAGTATCCAGAAAAGTTAATTTTTGCTCAGTCTTTGTATTGTCTGATCCTTCTTTTACACAACAGTGCACCTAAATGTCTTACATTACTATTCTGTTCTTATCACCTGGAAAAAGATGTTTATTCTCTTAATTTTTAACTTCACACTACAATATGACTTTAGAATTATGAAGCTTCAGCCTTTACCAAATGCGATAAAGAGGCATGTTTACTTACGCTTCATTAAGGGGAACAAAAATGAAATCTTTCTCAAAAATGTCAACATGCCGTGTCCATGTTTTCACTCGCCCATGTCGTTTTTGTTGTATTCTGCAAGAAGAAACCAACACATGATTTGTAGGGTGGCTTATTTTAATTGAAAGACTACTTTTCCAGGTATTTTCACCTTAACAGCTTAAGATTTTCAAGGCATATTCTATGTTTGGTTTAGGTCTGAATGCTTCCTAGTGTCCTGCTGGTATCATAGTATTGTCTGTAAGGATTTTATCTCTGTAAAGCATCTGTTCTTGTAGTCTTCACTGTACTTAGTAAAACTGACTTATCAACAGACTTACGAAAGGTTTGAAGTTTCATGAATATTTCTTCTTTCTCTTTGATTAAGGCGTTTATAGAAGAATGAACTGAACACATGTATTCGATCAGCATCTTCTTTTTTCAGTTTTTCAAGTACCAAATACCTAATTAGTTAAAAAAAAAAAAAAAAGAAAAATTCAGGGAAGTGTTAACTCAAAGTATTCATCACCAAAGTAAAAAGGGCTGCCAACAGTGCTACCTCCCCACCAAATTGTTGCAGACTATCACAAAATAGCTGTAAGATTATTAGAGCTGACTAACCGCAGGAACTCATTAATGCAATATCTGTGTCAATATTTCAAGGTATTATGTACTCTGCTCAATCAACAAGTTGTTCTGCTGCTGTTGTATTTATTTTTATATCATGGCAGGAAAACAAATTCTCAATGAGTTTGTTACATATGACCTATCTAAGAAAGACCCATATTTTGTAACTGAGCCCCTAAATCTCCAAACGCTCCCAGAGTGATGCACTAATTTTCTTTTCACCTCTAAAATATTTTAATAGACTGAAAGTTTTACACACGCACCTTATGGGTAGCATAAACACAGCAGGATGTAACAACTTAATATGCTTCAAAACATCTGTGGCATCAGGGACACCAAAAAATTAATTTATGTATTATGTTAAGTCAAAACAAATGAAATTCCAGGGAACACAAATACTCTGGAAAAAACAACTGAACTTAAAAAGCCCCCCTTTTTTTTTTCTTGCAGTTAAAATTCCTCTTCTGATGCTAAGAAATTTTCAAGAACCTTTTTTCCAAGTGAGAACAATGTCACTGTCAAGCAGGATAGGAGAGGAACAAAAATTTCTTGCAAAAATACAAAACCAGCTTTAAAATTAGACATATACATAGTTGGAAACAAAGTGTAATCAAATGACCTATGAATTTTTAATGTCAGAACTTTTCAAGTACCAAAGTAAAAGATGACTAAAAATTGATATGAAATAAAACTTACTTTAAATAAAAATCAATAATAACATCATTCAAAAATTCTCCTTCATTTAGACAATGGAGGTCTTCATTGGTCACAGAAATACCACCTTTAGCTGGAGGAGGTGGATAAACTATCAACCTGAAAAGAAAAATACATTCAATAATAAATACAAAAAGCCAAAGAGCCTCAGAGAATTGTTACAGGTCAAAAATAAGTATCTTACTTTTCTATAGGACCAATAAATACTGTATGTGGTTCTCCAATCTCTTCATCATCATCAAAATATGGTAACTGTTTATTTCGCTGCTGCATTTTGGACTCAGAAGCAACCTTAAAAGAATAAAGGCAATATTAATTTGCACACTGTGCTCAACTTTACCAAAAGGGTAATAAAGCTGTGTGAAATCCAGTGGTGTAATATCCATTGCTTTAGAGAAGGACTTCAAGTTTGTTTTTTTCCTTTCCTAGTTCATTTATTACACCTAGGTCTGTACTCATTTCTTGCAGAGTCACAAAACTTTCAAATTCTTTAAGAGGAAGTTTTGTTTAAAGAAAGAATTAAGTTTAGCTACAACACTGTAACTTAGTTTCTTGCTTGAAATATTAAAATTTTACTAATAAATGAATTTGGAAACAAATATATTCTCTAATTACAGTACAAATGTCTTGTCCCTTAAAAATTTTTAAGTTACAACATTATTTGTGGACCATTGCACAACCTTATGATCAAACTAAACACTAAAAAGTACTGTGAATACACAGACTATTTCCCATAGTCTCATAGCCCACCATGGACCAGTCTGGGAATCCTCATATGAAAGCTAGCAGAAGTTGTTGGGATTTTTTTTGGTCTAGTGCACACTATCTTTAGTGTATTTGTAACCCAAATAATATAACAACTTTGTTCTAAAACAAAAACATAATTACATTTTTAATTTTGTTTTCTCTGTGAGATGGGCTTCCTTTGGAATTGTCTTCCAAGCACTTAGTAAATGCAACAAGCCTGCCATTGGCCTCTTCAAAGGAAATTTTCACAAAGAAGTCAGAAATATTATTTCTAATACCAATGTCAGTAATAATTTTTTCAAATATTGAGTTTGCATGAGGATCAAGACCAGTTTCAAAAATCAAAATTATGTACTGTTCTTCTTGACCTACAAAAAAGCAGAGATAAAATTATTCATTTAGAAACAAAATAAAATATGTCACAATTATAAACAGATTTCAAAGAATTGCAGGCCAACACGTCACACTGCTGACAATACATACAAGCAGTAATAGACATGTACGCAGACAGACTGAAGGATTAACTGCCAAAATATTCCGCCTACATTTGCAAAAAGAGTGCACTCAAGTTCTGCCTTAATCTAGAAATGTTAATTATTACACCTGATAAAAATTTTAAAAGACACTGAATGCAAAGCCAAAACATATTTTGAAATAACAGCTTCTCTGCTTACTGACAGTAAGACTGTAATCAATACTTTCTCTTTCTTATTACAGTTCCTATCCTATTGTTTCAATACAATTCCATAAATTATTCCATAAATAATTTCCTCTTTATATGGGGAAACACCATGACCTAATTTCTCTCGGGTCAACACTGAGAAGTCTAGAGCAGCTCTCTCAAAAATCAATGAAGATACAGCCACCTGTGGAAACTTATTAGGAAAGAACTCCATTAAGAATGTAGGTGGGGCCTTTGGGGTCTCTCAATGTTTATTATAAAAATGGCCTTCATCTACTTAAACCCTTCAACATCTACACGGTATTATTATATTTTAAAATATAAATTTATTATTATATTTTAAAAGATTTCATCCTTGTTTTCTCCTATTTTCAAATAGATTTGATTGTAAAAGGGGAAGGGGGGGGGAAGGGAGAAATAAGACAACATATACTAAATTAAAGAAAAAACAGTGTATGAAACCCCATGATTCAGGTAGATTCACATATGGTCTGTCCTAATCTTAGAAGGCTACACTATAAAACATTACTGTTTTTTGAAAATTTTATATATTAAAGTCACTACATAACATAAGCCCAGAGGTCCCCAGCCTTTTGGCTAAACCAGTCTATAAGAATCACTTTTATGTGCATTGGCATCTATATTTCAGCTTTTTCAGGCAATAGAGATTCTCAGAAAACAGTGACAGGTTGAAGAAACTACCACTTTAACCTGGGGTAGCTAAAAAGTAGGATGCAAAACTTAAACCACTGCTCAGAAACTAAACTAAATAGAACACTGAGGGTAAAAAAAGTACATTTTTGAGACAACTGTTTCCAGACTTAAATGGAAAATAAGCATGATGCTTTTTGAAAAAGTAGATATAAACTGTATACCACATATTAAAAGCACAAAGTTCTAACACAACAACTCTTACTGATTCTAGGCACGTGTTGTTGGGTATGTAAGTACAAAAACCTGTAATGGCAGCTTCACAAAAGAAACAGTTATTTTTCTCTGATCAGATTTCTGTTACCATAGAAACAGAAATCTCTTAAGGATCTCTGATTCACTGGGAACCAGTTTTCATTTCTAAAAAGTATGCATCTGAACAAGGAAAGGAATTTGAAATGTCACAGTAATCAAAATCTTCATCTCCTTACACAGGTAAAGGGATCTCACCACCTAGAAAAGCAAAGCCCTTCTTTTCAGCTCCTGTAACATAAGCAAACCAAAACCTCTCTGCCCCTGGTGAACATTTTGTGATCAGAATCTGTCAGGCATTCTCTCATGCTTACTCTTGCTAGCCCTAATAAATCTTGTATTTCTTTTGGTACAGTGGCTTAGCTTCAACAGGTCGGCCTGCACCTCTACCAAAAGCTGGAGAATGTGAGTCAGACTGATCAGCTATTGTATAAATACCAACTCACATCATCTGAAAAATAAAAAAAAAAAAAGCACTAAATTGCACTAAAAATAATTATTTAGGCCGTCAGACACAGGAATCGGATTCAGGCTGCAAATCCCAGTCTCACGTAGCTAGCTAACTCAGAGTTGCAGGCACCTGTTTTTCTATTTCAGACACATATAACCATTTCTTTTTGGTTACTCTTAACTCGGCATGCTAACTTTTGAAAAATAATTCTTCAGCAGCATATTTCCCAATTCACCGCACACAGAATTTAGTGTCTAACTGGGTTTTGGGTGTTCCTATTCTGGGAACTAACCATCTATGTGCAATTGCTTACACAGCTATGGGTTCAGGCTTAAAGTAATTTCATTCCTCACAAAGCAAATAGCAACTGTGTTATCACAAAGTCCTCATAAGTACAATAAAGCAGTTGGGTGTAAACCTAGCTCAGAGCCACTACCTCAGAGGGAAAAGCTGCGGGGGGGAAAGGCTGAGAGATGTGGAAAGGGAAGGATTTCTTACCCAGACAACTCAGGAAGCTTTTCCTTTTTTCACCTGTGAACGCCTGTGTTCGCCTGGGGTGCAATGCCTGCTCCCAGGATTGTCTCTAGCTCCCCCGCACCCTCTCCAATTACTGTTGTAATTATACTATTCCTTACAGCTCATACTATTTATAGGAGGCGGATGAGGTTATTATAACAGTTGGAATATATATGTGTATATATAATAATGCATTGGAAGTACACAATTCTGTGATCGTTGAAAGTGTTCTTCCTTCGTTTGAATGCATCACACATCTATGAAGCTGAGTACAAGTATAAATAACCACAAAATTTAACCTGAAGAAAAGCCTATTTAAGGGGAAGAGGACTCTATGTTAATTTAAAAAATAGCGTGCACATTAAGGTGCTAGATCCTTGAAGAAAACTATGTTGAAATTAAGTTTAAGATACATAAAGACAATCCACCTGTTTTCCAAGCAGATATTTGACTATATCACATCACTGCAAGCATATGGGAAAAAAGAAAAAAAACAAGCCAACACACACACCAGTTTCTACCGAAACTAAGGCCTGTAAGCAAAACAGCCCAGAAAGGAGAAGTAAGTATAACAAAAGTTGCCATATAAATAGAAAGGCCCCTGTACAAAAGCTAAACAAACCACCTTGCTTTCTTTCATTCAGTACAAATATTAGTGAAAAAAGTTACACTAAACTGACTAGATGTTGTAACTAGCACATGTCTGGATAAACAGAAGACTACCGTTTTGCCAAGCTGTTCTACTGTACTCCTCATCAGCCAGGAAAGGCGATTGTGCCTGGGAAAACACTACACCTGCCTCAGTCAGCAATGCCAGTTTTATTCTTTAGTGCAGTCAGTCATGATCCAAAACATTAAAACACAATTTAAAGTGAAATAGTAGACTAAAATTGTTTTACTTACTGTCTCCTTTACATTCGTACCAGACATTATCTTTACTCATTTTCAGTTGGTCTCTCAGGCTACTACAGGTTGATGGTATCGTTTGTAGGAAAACTACTGGTAATTTTCGGACACTACACCATTCACATTTGGTAAGTTCTGAAGTTTTCAGGTTAATCTCTCGGATATCGCTTTCTGAGTCTAGAAGAAAATAATGACATTATGTTAAATTATAGTAAAAATATGTTTACTATTTACCTTTACAATTTCCCCCTTGATTTTAACAAGAAATCACTGTGTGCTCATTGACTTTTAAGAAAGCTTTTAAAAGTTTAAAACTACTGCATATCCAGGAAGTGATCTATGTTAGTATTTTAAAAGATGAACTGAACTCCACTGTCACCTTTCAGGAAAGTAATCAGAAACAAACTATTTTCTTCTCACCAACTTTAATCTAGTTTTTATTCCACAGAGAAAACAGCATTTCCAGTGACAATTTAAATTTACAACTATTGCTATGACACATTTTACAATAGGCTTGTAAAACCTGCTTTGTAGATTTGTCTTTGACCAAGTTCCCTTATGAAAAAGAACTTTAAAATGAAGAGGAGAATAAACGCATGCAGAGAAACGATCTGACTGCCTGAGGAAAATAAGGCACTGCTCTCATTTACTACCAGAGAGAAATGTCAGCAACATGGTAAATTTTTAACACTACATCTGATGCTGCTGGTGCCAATGTTGAGTAATTTACAGGTTTTATTGAATTATAAAAATCGAAGGACAAATATGTGAAGTCAATGTTCTTCGAATTTGATGAAAAGCACAAAAGTTCAATGCCAGCAATTATTTCTACCACATGTTTGATGGCAGCCTCCACCAGAAAAACTATTATCCCCTTACATAGGGGACAAAACATAGACAGGATAGAAAGAGAAATGGAGCCAACATAAAGTCCTTCTAATAAATAAAAATCAATGCATGAAGTCTGTCGTCTCCTCCTTTCCCTGTAAAAGGGAGGAGACGCTGCAGGGAATTCCTGAAAAGACTAAGGCCTTTCTTAAGTTAAATTCCGGTAAATATTTAATGACCAGACAGATGGTGAGTAAAATTAGTAAAATGGTTACCAAATAAAGAGCTTAATTTGCATCACCCTGAACATAATTGCATAAAACCATATGATGGGGGGAAAAAAAAAAAACCGTAAAAGACATACCATTACTTTCTACCTTACTAGTATTAGTTGTTAGAGGTTCTTATTAGTGGAGAGAATGCTTTTCCTCCCCCAACTGTTTCCCTTCCCTTGGCATTTAGCAACTAATGTCCAGCAGCAGCCCTCTACATCCTCCCTTCTTGTTGGCAACTGAATTCACACCCCTCTGCCTGCCAGAAAGGAGTCTGCTGCTCATAAAGACAGGGCAAACAGTTATACAAAGCAAAGCATCCACTGGCTGCAGACTGCAAGTGGTGGCCACCCCAGCTTCTGCAGAGCAAAGCAGCTCTCCTTTTCTTCTAAACCCCCAATATCCCTGCCCCCCTAGCTGGGGAAGAAGCAGCCCAGCTCTGAGTCAGGCTGCAGCAACAACATGATTCCTTCAAGGCAACTGGGTAGCATTCGTGGCTCAGAACTGTAGCTGCCATCTCATCAGGAAAAGAGCAGCAGAAGTATATGCTACATGGATCTAACTAGCCCATCTCTTTGCACTGATTCTTCTTTATCTCCCTAGGGACTTACATAGGAAAAAATGAAGCTAGTAACGAAATTAATGTTTATTGATGACTTGTAGAGTCTTCTCTCCTTTGTGTTTAAAACAAACAACAAAACCACTTTCCAAGACTAGGCTGTAGTACCACAGCCTCTACAGTAATACTTCAGTTTCCTCCTTCCTAAATGTACATTTTCCTTAATTCGTTTCACCTAACTTCCCACTTTCAGAGGCAGGCTGCAAAAACAACAATCCCAACTTAAAACCGGATTCAACCCATTTAACTGAGGCATACAGGTCCTTCTAACAGCATCTAGATAGAAGGCCCTTGCCAAAATATGAGCTAGTTGGTCTTTGGAGAAAACTCTGAATCTTTATAACTGTGTTTGCACTGAGGTGAAGCATACTGAATTTCATGTGAGAGGAAGACTTGTCTACTCTTCAGATGAAAATTCAAATCATATTCATTCTTTTGCATTAAGACAGGCATCTTATAATACATTTCACCATTAACGCCTTAACCTGTGAACAATATTTCCTGTAACACTGACATAAGACAGACAATAGGACTTATCTATTAAAGACAATGCCAATAGTTTTTTATGCATTAGAAACAGAAAGCTGTTTCCTTGAAACACCAGTTGGGAGTTGCAGAAAACTGACAAGGGGTGTGGAAAGAATTTTGAGAACTCAACATATACATGCAAAAATAAGCTCAAGGCAGGACAGTACTGCTGTTTCTACAACTATTCAAAGCATGACCACTGTAATCAATCTAAAGGAAAAAAATATTAGGTGTCTTTTTTTTCAAGAACCTTACTTATATTAAAACAAATCATGCTCTGATTATTAAGTTAATAGAAATGGAGCTAGCTGGAATACACCCATCTTCCTCCAGACTGAAAACTCAAAAAAATGAAATGGAAAAGTGCTAAATGCTCCACCAAACACAACATTTAATGAGTCACCATTTTTATGCTATTGAGGGATCAAGTCCCATGGAAATTTTACCATGCAGCTGTTTTGACTAGACATTGATAGACATTTTCTACAAATTTTACTATGTATTTTCGTGGTTTTTTTTAAATGCATTTAATGCATGAAAACTGGTAGTTTCTATGCATCTAAATCGTAAATGCAACAGAAATTTAAATACTTGACTGAGCAAAGGCTGTGCTTATCTTTACAGCTTGTGAGACACCTTTTTGCATATAATAATGACAAAATACAATAGGTCTCTTTTACAAATAACAAAAGGCAAAATGCGATAGGACTGCATCTTCATGGAAACTTAAGATTAACAAAAGGAGGCAAAACTTCTCAGACCCAAACCAAAACTCTACAAAAGAAAACAAAGGAAATAGAGCAATAGTTGTAAGCTCACCATTTCCTAAATTATGTCACTGTATTTCTTTCAATGACATGAAATATACAACCTATAGGCTAGAGACAAAAAAAAAATGTAAAGGGAGATACAAACAGGAAAGGTCTAAGACACCTGCGTGGTTTTTACTCTCTACTTATGCATCTGAAATAAAAGAACTAGTAAAGTGTTAAAAAGGTAACATGTTTTACAGGAGGCTGCTATTGTCTATTGATTTTTGTTAATCATTTTGAAGACAATCTTTGCCAGACATCACGAGAATATCCACAGCTCTTCAACTACAATGGAGGGGAACAACTAATGACCCAGTTGCACGCACACCACAAATTGCTAATTCCTGCTATCTCTGAGTTTTCTTTCTGTTAGTAGAAGGAAGAGGTAATGCAAAAGCATTTTGTTTTTTATTCATCAGGCAATTGAGGTCAAATTTATACTCTCAATTCTTTTTTCCTTTCATCTGACTACAGGCACCCAGTACAATTTATTACATACATAATAAAACCAGAAACGACATTTCATTATGATTCACCTGTTAATTCCTCTGGCAAAGTTACTTCATTCAAATATATAGAGAGTATTAACATAAAATGAAAGATGTACTCACCTTCTTGACTTTCTAGGCGTATTTTGATATAATCCAGGCAGAACTGTGGAAGACAACACAATAATAAGTCTTCACTTCTCCAAACTAAAATTGACTTAATGTCTTTTAACTGTTAGTAAAATTTCGGTTGACTAAGTACTTGGCTAATGAAAATTTTAAAATAAAAATGTAAGTTTTTTTAAAAAACAAAGTGTACATTTTAGCACAACTCAAGGAAGCAAGTATATTCTTTACTATCCAGTGTGTCTTTCAGTCATATTGACTGTTGAAACTTATGATCTCTCTTAAGTACTCTGTTTTCAAAAAGGTTTAAAATACTCTGAAAAATATCACAAATTATAGGGAGAAAAAAAAAAATCTTCAAAAGCGGTCATCTATCAGTATTTAAGCAAATCAAACAACAGTGTTTTGCAAAGAGGTGGAAAGAACAAGTAACACCTCTCTCTGCTGTTTATGTGGTTACCCTGGCAAGATGTATACATTTTATCTGGCTTACTGCATACAACTAACATTCAATGTCTCTTTGAAAGTCTCCATGTAACTTAGAAGGGTAACAAAAAAAATATTGTTCTATAGAAGCAAAATTATTCACCTGCAGGTATGCTTCTTCCTCCCACCTACCAATATTCATTTTTTGTAATTGTTGCTTTCAATTTTCTTAGCAAATGCACGCTAATCCTTAGTCCAGCCCCCTCACCCCCCTAACCCC
>NW_009260763.1:3080319-3109979 GCF_000687185.1 Egretta garzetta
CCCCTAACCCCCCACCCCAGTAAACAGGGTTTTCAAGGATTTTGCAGGCATGATGTTTCTATTAAACACCAGAACTATATCGTATGCATTAGTACGCAATAGTACTTTGGGGTTCTTTTGGAATCACAGCCTCTGAAATTAGAGACAAATTTACTGTTCCATAGACAAAGACAAAATATTATGTTGTTCAAGTATGAAAATAACAATGTCCATCAAAAACTGAAAGGAGATGTGTCAAGTAACAAGTTTACTTACAATCACAGGTTCCACTACCATTCTTCGTAGCGTTCCTATTCGTATACTTCGACAGTTCAGAATGACACTTTCACAGGAATTTTGATAATTTAAAGGTACAGCCTCAGTTACAATCTCTTGAGAAATAACTTTACGACGTTTTATTGGAGTGTTAGACACAATGTTCCCAAACTGAAAAGTAATTTTCAAGGTTTCAGAACGTCTCACTAAGATTTATTGCTAAAACAAGCTTGTTAAAAACTAGTGACTAAGTTTTTGGATACTTTTCTGTTGGTCAACAGGATTACTTACTATAGTACCCACCTCAACTATATACAGAAGGCAGAAATTTCCTAAAGGACTTTTTGGAACACCTGAAGATGGTAACATTGCTAGATTCAAGAACAAAATGTAAGCTGACACTTGCAGACATTTTGTTAACACTTCCAAATCACAAATAGTGCTTATAAAATTGCAAAAATTAACTTTTTTTTGTCATTTTGAAACACTGTGCAGCCTGGCAAAACAAGGTTATTTTTAATATATTTTATTTGTTTATTTATAAAAAAACCACTAATGCTGTAAAAGCACCACAATGTTGATGGGTTTATTTTTTCTTTCAGTTTTTATTATTCCCAGCTTTTGGTGACTGAAAACACTGACTTATTACTGAAGTACTGTGTATCACCACATTAGCAGGAGTAGAATCTTCAAGAAATATAAATAAATAAGCCCAATCAAAATGCCTCTACAGAACTATTAAGATGTTTTTAGGACAGATTCCAGGATCAGAAGACTAAACACTGAAAGAAGGCCATGTGGAGTTTGGCTCCAGTTCAAGAAAGTCTCTAGCTGCTGACTGAAGCTGTAATCTCAATGAAGTCTCCTGTTTACCAACAGAACTATCTTACAAAAACCTATTAAAATGAAACAAAGCTGGCTGACAGCCATCACATTAATGTATTTTTTGTTGTATTGTTCATATCAATCTACTTTTTTGAAGGATTTTCTGTACACTAGTATTTTCTTTGGTATTTATACTGTTTCATAAACCTGTCTGTTAATAAACATTTTTTAGGGTTACAAAATACAATTAAGCTCCCACAGAAAATCATTTTAAGGGATCCAATATTTCTGTTAAGACTAAATCTTGACGATTATTTTGAAGTCCCTAATCAGTAGCCTGTCTTGGCCAGAATTCAAAATACACTTTTGGATGCTTCATTTAAATACAGTGGAGGAGGCAGAGATTCTAAATCCCTGTAATTAAAATATTTTCCTAGGACTCTTGTTTAAGACAGCTTTTCATTTTTGTCTGCTGGACTAGCTAAATATTATTAAAAGCTCAAAACTCAAATCCCAGACAAACAGTAAGACAGTAAACATTAAAGTGGTGCTATATTCAAGTAACCTCTTCAGTAAAGAATTAATATTTTGAGAAAAAAACAAATGAACAAAGCTTCTTAAAGTTTCTTTTATCATATCTGACACAAACACTGTGAGACCTTCATAGTTTCCTTGAATCAATGCAAAGTTTGTGTTAAATTTCACCAAAAAAAATTCTGTTTCCCTTGTTTTCAAAAGCAAGCTCCTTTCTACTTTTGTCTAAAATAGGCAGTTCATTTCCAGTGTTACAACTGGTTCTTAAAGACTAGTGAGCAGGAACATATGGATATACAAAGGAAAACACTGGGGAGAGTTTCAGAAGTCTTAAGACACCAGTGCCTTCACAATACAATGCTTTCAGTTAATCCAGCACATAACACCAGAATAACTGAAATGCAAAACTATTTATCATCCAAGCTTTTAGCCCCACAGCTTTATTGTAGGCTAGAGGTTCACATCTTCGTACTGATAGTGGCGACTAATTATATACCACATTATAAATATCCATGATTTCATCAATTACAGCACTAGAATGCTGGCTTCTGAATCCCAACATAGCATGAAAGTTTTGGCAACATTACTTTTAGGATTTGAGACTGCAGGTGGACATCTGATCAGATACTCTCATTGAACCAAATTCACAATAGTGAAACTGGACAAGTGATCCAAGAGTGGTTTTGATCAGCACTATTCATTCAAAACCAGTTGCCACAGGGAATTTATTCTTCTTAATGGCTCATTATTGAGGTGGTTAAGTTTTTAACATACCATGAAAGCTGTCCCCTTTGACAGCACTTAAGGAGTCTGCTCATGGTGCATTTTTTGTCTTTGTTTATCCAGTTCCTGCAGTGGTGCTCAACTAAAAACCAAAAGCCTCACCATGAAATCCTTAAAATAAGTGCTATTAATTGGGACAGTTGCCACAAGTATTTTAATTTTAAAGGGCCACTATTGTTCCCAGTGTCTCTTTACCCGTTGAAATTTGCATGTCCAAAGCTTTACCAGGCAAGAGCTGGTACTGACATATTTCTGCAAACTATGCAGGCCCTTGAGTTTCATAGATACCCTGCCCAGTCTCAAAGAGTATACATTCAACACAGAAGCATCTATGTTAAAAGCATAATTCAAATCATTATGAACGCCTGTAAAAATATAATGAACACATTTTCTTCCATTATTATGTAACCAGAGATACCACTCGATGAGCTGCTAAATAAGAAAAACAATCAAATATAGTCAACTTTTGACAATGCAAGACAAGCCTTTACATTTTCCATTTATGAGTTGATTTTTGTTTTCTTTAAACAAAGCATTAAATAGTACCTGATCTTTCATTCTTGCTTTTCTTGGTAGTGTGACTGCAATTTCTGTATCTGTTGTTATACTACCTATTCTCTGTTCTATTCCACAACTGTTTTCCTTTAATGCTGCTTCCACCTTTCCTGTAGAAGGAGCTGGGGAGGAGCGGGCTGAATCTGCAGGACGAGGTGAAATGCTTTCCATTCTCCTAGTGCTGCCACTATCCTCCTCATCATCATCATCATCACTAGACAAAACAACTAAACAGAAAATATTAAATTCTCAACCACTACATTTTTCTGTAACAGAAATTTCTTTTCAAGCAATGGCTTAAAAGTAATTTATATAATTGTCCTGCAGTGCCAAAAAAAGTCCACATTTATCAGTATATTATGCTTTTATTAATGTTTATTTGGAATCTGCTAACAAGTGCTCTCTCCCTCATTTTTTATTTCTCATAACTAACTATACAGGAAATGGGTATCATTAATCTGCCTCTAGACAGAGAAGTGAAGCCATACATTTCTTGGTTCAATCAAGAACTGACAGTGAATAATACAGCTGAAGAAAAACCGACAAGAGAAATTATGACTTAAATTTTTCAAATCAGTAAGACAACACAGCCTAGTAAACTAAGCATGGAACTAGAAACATAATTTCCCAAATTCTAGTCCCCTCCTGCTTATAAATTAACATGAGTTTACATGGAGAAAGCACAAAAATTAACATTTTACACATTATGAAATTTAAATAAATGGGAAAACCTGGATAGTGTTCAAATAGCCCAAAAGGAAGGAGGGTGTGTGTGTGTGAAGAAATCAAAATCTGTCTTTCCCTTTGGGAGAATGAATGATGGAATTCTGCTAAGAATGCCTTTTTCTTTAATTATAAAGTGTCTTTTTTTTTTTTTTTTTAAGATTAATGAAATAACTTTTGTTTTCCCCAGTGTTCATCTTTCTCAGACAGTACCTCAGTATATGAAAAGGAAATTATAAAAAGGTCTGCCACTCTTCCCCAAGAACATAACCACAAAAAAAAATCCATGCAAAATCAGCAATGTAAACCTGTAAGGACAGTTCTTTCATTATACAATATTTTGGGTTTCCAGTTTATGGTTATATTTGTAAAAAGGTACTTACTTGGATCATTTAGTTCAGATGGTCTTGTACTCCTCTGTCTTAAGCTTCCTGTAATTTTAGGATTTTTTGTCCCAGATATAAGACCAACTTTTCCATTCTGTCGTAACATAGAATGTCCTACAACTTCATTACTCAGTAGAATATCTGTCGGACCTTTCCCAACAGCAGAACTATAAAACTTCTTTGTATTGAACCCTGTACCTGAAGATTTTTGCCCTGACGAGTTCTGATGTATTGAAGAACGTGATAAAGGTCCCACAGATTCACTTAATGCCACAGTTTGTCTGGAGACTCTTTGCAAATCCTTTAGAGAAGCACTTTCACAATGTCGGCATTTGGTCTGATTTTCATTTGCCCGCCCACAATTTGGGCAATCAGTAGAAGAATCAATTTGTTCCAAAAGCTAGAGGGGACAGATACACACACACAAATCAGTAACTGTAAAGTACAAAGATGCCATTTCCAAATCTTGCATTTAATTTCTGCTCAGAATGAAGATTGACAACACTATATTAGCAATTACAGTAAGCACAGAAAGCAAACATTAAAATGCAGTTTATTTTTTTAATTTAAGAAAATGAAAAATATTCTAAGTGGAATAAATGTAATTTGTGGCAATTTTTAAAAAGTGGTTAACGTTGGACAATTCAGATTTTCCTTTTTGCCTTTTTTCTTTCTATATGTAAAAGACTGTGTACCATTCATATATATATATATATATATATCCACCAGCAAGAAGGTCCAGTTACATCGTTTCTATAAAAACAGTTTCATTGGACATAAATAAAGTAACCTAAGGATCCACAGAGCAATGCTAAAGCGGACTAGAAGCAACCTCCTAGGTCATGAAGTTCATTTGTACTCCCAAGATAACTTCTAGCAGCCTGGAAAAGCATGCAGAAAAATCAGAGGGAGGAAAAAGAAAAGGAAATACATTGTTCTAGAGTCCGGTATCTCAGAGAAGAAAATAGGACTTGAGGAAAAGGAGTTCCCCAGACTTTCAAGAGGAAACAAGGGGCTACGAGGGAAAGACACTGCAAAGACAAGAGATGTGCTTTGTTTCTCTCACATGTACTGGGGTCCACTTAATTACAAATCACAAGTGCAGAACTTGGACTGCTAAGTGCAAGGGATTCAATACTAACACATAAGCTACTGAATGTGTACAGAGCTGAATATGGGACACCTCTAGAACTGAAATTTAATGTATGCTATTGTCTTCTTGAGCACTGAGCTCAAATGACATAACCACTGCACTGTGAACTACTGAATGTAATAAATAAATAAATACCTACAACCCACCAAAAACTTTTTTAACCTATTTTCAAAACATAGCTATCACAATTTCCACCTCCCACCCCCAGCCACGAACACCTTTTCAATAAAGAGGACTTCCTCAGGTGTGGGATCTTCAATCATTTTAAAAGAAGAAATGTAAAAAGACAAAAGCCATACAGGGAGAATATATTATTTTTACAGATTTTCTGCAATTTAACAAAGCTACACATACCATAGCGAAACAGATGCAAAAAAAACCACAACAAAAAACCAGTTTATAAAATATATCAGACCTTCAAAACCTGTGGTGGGATAAGATAGCAAGTGACATGAAAATCAGTGTTGTGCCTCAGTGCTCAACTAGAGGATATAGTTTTTACAAAGATAGTACTAATCACACTGAAAAATTTCAATCAGACATTAAAATATTGAAGAGAAGCTACCAATCATACCTGAAAGATGTTAAATAAAGAATAACTGCACCCCTCCACCTCAACCACATACCAAAAATTTAAAACCAATTTTCTTTCCATGGTTTGAGAGCCTGCATCTTGATGGTAGGGGTAGCAGTGCTTAATTAGGAGGGGGTTACTCTTTTTTACACTCTATTTTAAGATAAATGACTACTTAAATAGGTGAGTTCTACCTAAATGTGTCTGCCTTATACCTTGTATAATACAGCATTTTTTTAAACTTTGAAATCTGCAAAATACAAATACTATATGCCTTATACAAATACGCTGCCTTGTCTCTAAAAGTTTCAGAATCCAAAGCTTTTGTTATTTTTCAGCTTTTTTTTTAGTAAGCACATATGAAGCAGAAAATCCTCCTTTCTTTAAAAATTATGTAAATTTTTAACAATTAGAAAGTGCAACCTGCTATAGACTAGTAAGATGAAAACCATTTGCACTTTGCCTGACAAGCAGCTGGTTATGCCTGCAATTCCTCTGGCATAAAACCCACAACCAACACTTTTGAATTTTTCAGGGGTTCCATAAACCTTACTGCTTGACAGTTTTACCAGAGATTCAGCTCTTGTGTCTGAGAAAAAGTAACTTGTTTCTATTCACGACTGCTGGTGTTAACTTTACAGATTTCTAAGATATGCGTGGGAAAAAGTACCAGATGTAATTATTAAATACTGTTTATAAGTGCAATCTGTCTGATGGCTTTGGCAATGAAATCACCCCCCTGGAACAACGTAATCAAGTCTGCCGCTTTTTATCAGGGAGACAGAGAACAGCTTGTTTTAGTAATGTGGTCAGCTACACGCAGTCTGGATCAAGGACACCAAGCTGCTGATGCTTCCACATGCAGCTCCAGCCCTCACTTTCCACGTGTATACAATGCAGGAGGTAGTTCTGGAAGTCAGTACTGTAGCTTTGTAATAGGGAGGAATATGCTGAAAGCACACCTCGCTTCTGCATGTACACAGAGTCTTCTAGTTAGAGACAAGAGTTACTGCAAATGGCCTATACAAATCATAATCCAGCCACAAATTATGAGGCTGCTTTCCCTCCTCTCGTGCTAATTCACATAATTCATAAGGAAGAAACTCTGTGTATTAAAAGATGACATCTGCTAGATCTTCAGACTGAAAATTGTTTTATCAGGGCAGTGACAAGATTCCATTTACTTTTAATTTTTTTTCTTCCATGAGCATTTCAACCCAGAAAACTGTTTTCTGCTTTTGTCTCTCACCTCACAGGACATAAGCAATGAGTATTTTACTTCTTTACACAAACATAAACAAAGTTATCAATTTAATGATTAAATCAAACCCCACATAACTATAATGTATTTTTGTTTTGTTTTTAACTGCTTTGTTACTTCGTTACTTAGCTTTTACAGATCACATCTATATAGATATCATATGTAGATCAAAACCTCAGCTATTAAAATTTCCAAGTAACATCATATTAATTAACTAAATATATAATGGAAATGCGTAAGAGTAGTACCAAGTGTTTCATCCTAAGAAAGAAATGCAGTCTGACTTACTTTCTAGTACACAGGAGCTAACACAAGCCGATTATATATAATAATCACAGATCTACTTTTTTTTTTTTTTAACCAAGATCTCCTTACAGGAAGCTTTGCTTTGATAGTCATACAGTGTGACCTGTATGTGGGCGTTATGAATTTTCCATAGTAACCTGGAAAGATGATAAGAAATACGGAGAGCCCGACAGGAATTTCCAAAATATCGTACATCCGATATTCAGAAAAGTTCCAGACAAAACATCCTGGTTGGCTGCATCTAGACCAGAGAATGCCATTTGGATACCTGTGCTAGTTCCATTATGAAATAGAGCAACTTAGTAAGAAGTACTTGCATCTTTGCAGTACCTCTGTCTTTACTGTTATAATGAGTACAGAAAATCATGACACTTTAAAAAAAGAAGAAATTCTATCAAAGAGTTAAATATTGTTCTTCTATTTCACAGACAGCAAACCAAAATTATCAGTTTCTGTTTATTGATCAGCCAATCAATTTAAACACAGGTTCTTTTGCTTTCCGGTGCACACCTGTTTGTTCAAATCAGAAAATAAGTATTTCATAGCTAGCATCAATATTAACACTTAAATATCTCTATCACTGTAACTTTTTTAAAATTTGTGTAAATCTTTCTCCCAACTCTATGGACTTTTAGAACATCAACTTATTTTACAACTGAATGTCTGTTTTTAAAATATGCATCAACTTTTGAAGTTAAACAGAAGTTTTTTAAAATCTAACCCACCTTTAACTGGGTTAAGCATTTTTTTGTAGTAGAAGATAGAGTTAAGTCAGATTGATATGAATTGCAGTGACGTTTCTGTTGCACCTTTCTCTTAATTTCAGATTCTGATTCTGATTCTGACTCTTCTGTGTTTTCCATTATACTGTCTAGGAGGGAAAAAAAGCAAAAATGTTAGTAAGAAATGTCTATTCATATGCTGTTAAAATTATGATCAACTTATTTTTTCACATACGCTAACTTGAATTAAACATGGACAACTTTTTAAACACCCAAACTACACTGCTTCAAGTGTCTCACGATTTGTTGTATGAGGAAGAAAAAAATCCCCAAAGTAACTTTGAAACGTTTTATTAATGCTATTTCAGTGTCTCTTGGTGACATTCTGTAGTTTAATACCTTTGGAGGAGGCTTTGGACTTAAAAATCTATACTAACTTCACAGCAGCTACACGGAAAAGTAGGAGGGGATCTGCTAGATTATGCTGATGGTAATTTCCACAAAAGGACTGCTGGTAAATGCATTTAGAATAACTGGAAATGTCCTGTATAATTAGGATTTATTCCTTCAGCACAAGACTCAGCAGTACAGTGAACTATACTGTCATATCATATTTTACACTGGGGCATTCATTTAAATAGTGGAAGAGTATAGGAACAAAGAAATCCATAACCTACTTAAACTAACAATGTACAGAGTGAGATTTTCGTTTAAGAAGTGCAGTATGTTGCACAACAGTGCCTTAATTCAGTGTAATGTTCAAGTGTTAACTTACGCTCCCTAGTTCAATTGCAGTCTCTGTACTGGAACTTTTTTAAGTCTGTATTTTTTTTAACAAGTAAAACCACTTTTTCACTATACATACCGATAGTCTCTCAAACATCCTATTGTTAGAAGACATTTTAAAACTAAAGAATGACTTGTTTTCAGAAAAAAACCAATAATAGGTAGGTTTTTTTCTAAGTTAACGTACTTCTGTGTAGAATTGAAGAAGATCGACTGAACATTAACCTAAAAAGGCACAGCAGAATAGCTGGCCAGAGTGGACAGCTAAGCAGCTGAACAGCAGGATTACAGACTGTATCTGTATCCATACTGACAAAGCTCAACCAAACACAATCATTTTTTCTTTTCCAATTTCACAATTTCCACACCTCAAAGCAAAGTATATTTTCTCTCTTCCATCTCCATCAATGGCCCCTAACCAATAATATAAGAACATATTTCAGTTGAGCTACAGGGCAGTGCTGATTCTGGCTCTTCTACTTACTACCTGAATATACTTCATATCAAGTGTAATTTACTGTGTTACACGTAGCACATACTCAGTGCTACAGAAGTTCCTCATCAATAGTTCAAGAACAAGCCGGGGGCTTGGGCTCAGACTAGATGATCTCCAGAGATCCGTTTCAACTCCAACAGTTCTGTGATTCTAAATTTTCCCAATTTCAGTTGTTTTCAGAATAACTGCAGCTTAATTTAAAATTAATTATAACATGACTGAACAGGTTGCAGAAAGCTGTCAAAAAGGGCAAAATCCTCCCTTCTTGCACAAACTTGCATAAAACTAGAATAACGTGATATAAGGATATAAATAGGTACACGAAAGGTTACACAAAGTTTGGCAACACACCCATGCACAGCAGGTATTCAAAAAATTGTTCTGCTTAAAAGAAACGAAAACTCTAAACATAACTTACCCACTCCGTGAGACCGTGGTAACCTAATGTGGTCTGCTTCTACTTTCTGAAGCTGAGGGGGGTACTCTTTTCTGGAAAATAAATTAGATATACAGTTGTTCTTTTGACAGACACCATTACAATTTAGCCATAATTACACGTGAACAAAATAAACCTGATCTGTATCTGAAAGCTACGAATAAGTAACTTCTTCTATTACATGCTATTTGTATGCTTAACAAAATATTACCAGAATGCTAGGAACAGCTACAGTAAAGGTCTTAGAAGTATTTCTGATCTAAATCCCCTTTGATAGTAATCACTAGTTCAGGAGTCTTTCACTTTCGAACCCAAGCCTTCAAAGACTGAAGCTTGTATCTCCTCCACCTCACTCATGAAGTACAAGATAGATACTTTTAAAATCCAAAAATAGAAACAACTATTATTTTAATATTAAAGTAGATTCCACAAGTTCCACAACTTAAAAAACAGGAACAGAAGATGCAAAACAGGAAAGATATCTGATGTCAAAAATTGCTGTGGCCAAAAAATAAGAAGAATGAGACAGAAGACACAGTTCCTATATATTTGTTTTAAAAATATAATAATATAGACAAATTAGTGGATAATAAAACTTGCGCTGTTATTATTTGCATAATATACACATAACATTTTTTGGCAAATTAATGCAACGTAAGTCATTATAGTAAGGTTTTTTGTGTCTCCTGAAAGATATTTTCCGTTTACACACAAGCGTGTCAAATTGTGCTACTACCAAATTAAGATTCCTGAAGCTCACTGCATCTCAGTTACTGCTTGTGGCAGTTCCCAGCTGTCTTACCCTGTTCTGCAGCTGTAGATTACTGTTCCTGCTATAACAGAAGATGGCACACACCTGAAGCACAGGAGGCCTTGCCAACTATTTCAGCAGAAACTGTTTTTACTGGCAAATTAAGCCAGTGCACTGGGCTGCAAATGGGTCACACACATCCCATACTGCTACCTCTGAGTACAAGGACATTAATCAACAGCAAGGGGGCAAAGAAAACATCTGTAGGCAGTAACATCTCAAACTAACAGCTAAATTTTGTGGACCTACCTGACAAAAATTTGGCCCCAGGCTTAAGTTTTTATTTCTCCAAGCACAGCATTTCCTAATGCATCAAATTATAAAAGCTTTGAATTCTCTGCATCTCTAGCTAATATTTCTCAGGGTTTTCACATATTTTATTATTAACTAACATCTTTGGAAAAAATTAATCTACAATGCCCTCTGGGATACTTCTTACCAAATCTGGCCCTCTAAATGTATTAGCCCACTACTAAACACAAACACATTTTACTGTGTTGAGGGACTGTGGTGTGAAGGAAAACTTGGGCAGAAAGAAAGATTGAGAAACAAATGTGGCTGAATTGCAACACAGAATGTAAAGACATCCCAGTACTTTACCATGAGTGCTCACAAGCACATCAGAGATGACAGATTAACTAGTTTATTTGTTACTGATTGTGTCAAATGTGTTTCTGAAATAATCCTGCTCCCTCCACAAGTTGTTTTTAATACCTGCACACACAAAACCTAAACCAAAATCACAAACTCAACATGAATATTTGTTCATAAATTGTGTATGATTTTTTTGAACATTTTCTTTAAAAAGTCAAATCACAAGGGATTACTTTAAAGGCAGAATTGGTAGAAATGTAAGGCAGAGCTCAAACTAATCTTTACATAATGAGAAGCTGTTACCATCAAACCCAATGATTATGACATTCTAAAGGGCAGAGAAAACCCTGTAACATCATTATAGGAGATTTGAAAAACATAAACTATGCAATAACGATGCGTGAGCTGTTGTCT
Source organism: Egretta garzetta (assembly GCF_000687185.1). NCBI lineage: Eukaryota > Metazoa > Chordata > Aves > Pelecaniformes > Ardeidae > Egretta > Egretta garzetta. The sequence goes on from NW_009260763.1 coordinate 3,091,934, forward strand.
GACATGTTATATTTATCTTCCAGTAGTATTTGATGTCTTGCTTTGAACATAACCACTGTTAGAAAAATTTTCTGTAACATGTTTTAAATATAAAACATTTAATAGATATTTAAGAGAAACAATATTGAAACTATTTGACAATTAATTGAAAACAATGAAAACAATATGGTAGATTTAGAATACTAAAATTTCTTTTAAAAATTATTTTGACAATTCAAGGTCTCTGGACATTTGTATGTTATGATTTTTCTTCTAAAAGTCATACAGGTTTGTATTATATCATTAACATACAACATATATTTATCTTTTCTAAGATAATAAATTCATCACCATATATTGCTAAATAGTTTTTTGACAATAAATTGAAATACAGTAGCATTATTTAGCCTTGTCTGAATTTTGTGTTATCAGCATAGACTCAGTACTTATTAAATGGCCAACCACTTGCAAGAATACACAAGGGCCAGCAAAAAATGAGTATCTTTCTTCTCCTACGATATAAGACTTTTTACTTGTATGTTCACAATGAACCAGTAATAGCCTAAAGTAAAAACCTAAGTTACCCTTAGTAAAACCTAAGTTATGAAAACTAGCTCCAAGTCAACTAAGCTTCCCAACACAGCTTTACTTGGTTAGCAAATAAAGGTCAGGTTTGAAGCTGCTTTGAGTTAGAAACAAAAGTTATGACAATTTTAAACACTACTTAATTGTAGATTTAATCTGAAAAAAATGCTTTCTTGGAAACAGTAACAGCCCTCCCACAAGAGGCCAGCAACTTGAAGTGCCTCCTTATGAGTTTCCTATCTTGAAAAAACCCCACACAAACAAAAAGGCAGGGCCCACCACCACAAAGTTTTTACAGATGACAAAACGAAGCCCCTTCCCTCAGCATGATGATTGTTGCCATCTGAACAGCTGCAGATCCATTGAGACCTTCTCCACGAAAGTACTTAGTGCACTGAGTGGTTTGATTGCGTGTGAGTGCAGAAGCACAATGGAAACTATAGTTGAGGTTTTTTATATCATATATGACACCGATCTTTAAAAGGACTATTTGCAAAAGAAATAAATCCTTGTATGAGATTAAAAATGATAAAACACTTCAAAACAAATGCCTTAAAAAAAAAAAATAAAAGCAACCTCAAGAACTAATAAAGCATCAAAGAGCAAAACATTAATTACAAGACCAAGAAAGATCAGGCTCTTCCTGCAACAGACACAACAAAAATATGGAAGTAGTGTGGACTGTGTCCTGAACTTCTGACACATCTTAACAGCTAAATGGTATAGCATTCTGGACTAAACATGTTTTGCCCAGAGAGAATGGTGTCACTGATTTAGTATTTTCAGCTCACATTCAAAATTACTGCCATATTCCTTTGCTGATGGAATTGGACATTATGATGTCTACCTTGAGCTGGTAGACAGACCTCTGCAACACCCTCCAGCCAAAGTGAAATTTTCATATTAAAATTTCTTCTCTAGGGGAAAGAAGAAAGGCAGGGGGGCACAAATTCTGTCTATGCCAGAAAGAAATAAACCTAAAGAAACATCTGTATCTGGGGATTAACGATACAGTGCTGTCTTAGATCAGAGCTTTCAAAACTACCCACGATCCGGTATGAGCCACATCAAAAATACCATGTATGTGCAAGGGCTGCACCAACTCCTAACAGTCTTTCCCCACTCTGCCTCTGTATACTGCTACTTGGAGATATACTGCCACAGGCAGGTTGTTGGTTTCTACATCACTACACAAAAACAGAGTAAAGTGTGGTAAGATACGAAGCAGCAAGCTGCTGAGGTGAAATTTACCTTCAGTGTGTCTTACAGGAAAAGCAGAGTACAAAAGTCAAATGCTGAAAGAGAGAAGCAGCAGCACAGGGAGTTGGGTTTTTAGTATGCAGGTCAGTAGCCCCATTTGGCCCAGAAAGTCAGGACTTGCAGCTGCACTTACCATGATGGTAATGATTAAAACTAAATTTAGCAGCTCCTGCCTAAATCATCTTCCCCTGCTAGGACAGCAAAAAAAAAGCAGGGAAGGAAAAAAGAACATATCCAGTATTACTGGATTATGAAGCAGCAGGTGTCCCCAAGGGAAAATTAAAATCACCAGCATGCAACTCAACCCTAGTCTTCCTATGACACACAGTACCAAATTAAAAACACAAATAGCTGAATGGTTACCTATTAAAATAAATGCAGCACAAAGCAAAACAGGAAAAAATACATGAACTCAAAGCCCAGGCACCAAGGGCATGATCAAATCCCTTCTTAGAGGGCCAAAACTAACTGACGAATGTGTGTCTCACTCTTCTTCTAAGAAAAAAACCAAAAGGCAGTAAAACAGAAAGGCTTGATTCTACTACAGAATTTGAAATAAATAAATAAATCTAGGAAATCCTAGATTCAAAAAGAACAGGTCTAGACTAGATTTCTGTGTTATTTGTACCATTATTGGTTAGACACTATATACACTGTGTTAAACCTGATACCAAGTGTATACTGCCAAAACACACCTACATAGACATGATATTTAGAAGAACTCAAATAACTCATTACTTTCAACAAAACATTTACACTAAGATAGATTTAAGCTACATAGAAAGAAAACCAAATGTATGTATTTCATATTGTTAACAAAATATTAAGAGCAGGAAAACAGATGCAAAACAAGTGAGAAATGAGCTTTACAGTGTGCCTGGTTTTGCTATACATTTTCTGTTAATTGCTTTAACATATACACCTTCTGAATGGAATGTACACAGTAACGCAATAAAAACCTTTAATGCTATTCAAACCAAGCTGAGATGACAGAGTGAAAGCTGTTAAACACCCTACTAAGATATGCTTCAGGACCATTTTATTACACAAAGTTTTCTGCTCTACAAAAATAATTAGAAATAGCCATGAACTCTTAAATTCCAGAGAAAGTTAAAATGTATCTGTTTTCACATTGGATATATAAATAGATCGATTAATTTCCAGTGGAAATGTCCCCAAAGTTCACATTAACATGGCATTTTTGGAGATGGATGTAAAGGTCTTTTATTGGTAATAGGGAGTAAGTGAACCACAGAAACAGAACAAAAACAACAAACCCCCCTCACACATGAGCAGATAGGATTGACTGGATTGAATATTCTTTAACTTGCATTGATAAAGCACTCATTCAGTTAATTGTCTTAATGCTTATTGCCATGCTCATTTCATCAACAGTAAGCTTACCTTTCCTTTCGGTCCAGATTGCTTAAAATATGAAAAAAGAAAAAAAACCATAAGATGCAAAGCTCTACATGTGTTGCACATCACTAAATTCAAAAGTTATGACATATAAACTATAATTGTTTCATTGATTCTTGCACTCACTGGACTAGTTTTCAAACGAGCATTATTATTTTTCACAGCATTTTTGTAACAGTAATTTTAAATGCACAAACAAATGTTACGTCACAGACAGCAACAGCCAGTAGTCTTGCCTCTTTTTCAGTGTAAAATTTGATTAATTCTGAACTCAACCTGGTCTTCTCACTTAATTCACTGCAATGCAGAACCTGACATGACAGAATCCTAATACATGAATTAAGATCAAGCCTCATTTCTAATCTCTGATCGCCATGCAAAAGAAGACAAAACAAATTCATGTAACAACTTGTTTCCAACTATTCAAAAAAATATTTAAGTGTTTAAATTGAGGGGGAAAAAATCAGAAAGCACTACTTAAATATTTAGGAGAGCACATGCAATCAGCTACTGGATGGAGAAGGAAAACCAGAAGCAACCAGCCTCCTCCTGAGATTGTGGCTAAAATCTCCAAAAATATTTATGAATTAGGGCCACCAGTTTCAAAGTGTCTCCTTTATCATCAATGAATGTAGCTGGTGCTCACAACTCAGGTCCTTTGTATACCAAGACTGATACAGAAATAGATCTAACTAAGCACAGCACGAAGACAACCTGAAAACAGTATCTTCTCCTGCCGTTTCAAAACTTGAAATATGGAATGCTGTAAGCTTTTAATCTATGCAGCTGTTCCTCCCAAATATCAAAAGCCTAACTTTGGTCACATATGCATTATACTAACACTGTTCTAAAACAGAACAAATTCAAACTGTTTCCTGTTTTACTTAGTCAAATTAAACAGAGAAATGGTATTACAGAGTAATATGAACTCATTCTCCTTTCCTTTTCACAAACAGAACACTCACAAGAATACAGCAAACTCTCTAACTCTCCGTTACCCAGAGGAACAGCAAGATTGAAAGTAAACCAGGTAAAAAAGTAATCCTGATAATCCTACAGAGTGCAGTATGAAAACACATTCAATCTCCATGGTGCTCTGGGAAGAGAGTAAAAGGAATTCAAAACTGAATGTGATCACTGCAACTTGGACTGAGGTGGAGATAATCAGCCAATGTTGCATGGAACTGGGGAAAAATTGTTTCCAACTGGTGCTAGACTTTACAAACAATAAACACTGATTTTGTGCGGGTCACATCTGAGTTTATAAATCCAGTCAGATCCAAACCATGTCTGTATGGAGCCATATCCAGTACCTTTGTATCCTTGGCACAGTTAATACTTAACTTGGATTAACTGTTTACAGGTGTTGTAAAGAGTCACACTGTTAATTGCGAATTTTAATGTGCTAAGGAAACTTAAAAGGCAGGAAAAAAATTCCAGAATGTCCGACACTGTACACTGTCATTATATTAGATGCCTCACTTGTTTTAAAATCCCATATTAATACAATGCATTTAAAACAATTCTCAATTTTACATCTCAGAAAGATTACGAAATGAGAATCCTGGACAGATGCAGGAATTATAACAAGCAGTGTCCCTATGAATTGCTTCATGCAGCTCATGCATAAGATTTGTTAGACATGCTGTACATACATGCCATTCCAATGCCAGGTCTTAGCAAACAGTCAGTCAACAGCGTAAGATAGAACTATGAAGCCATTAAATGAAGCAAAATAGTTTGAACCAACTACCACACTAGGCTAAGCCGTATCTGAAAATCTGTTGTATCGGAAGTGAACAAATTTTAATTTCCCCAGATTCCACTGGTAAAAACATGAGTAATATTTATCAAAAATATTATTTTGAAATGCCCAATTTTGTTGTAATGGAGACTTACATTTTAAATATGAGTGCTACAGATACTAGCCAGAATTTAAATTAACATACATGTGCAAAAAAGTTGGAGACAGAGATCAGCACACAGCACAAGATCCAAATTCAACTTGATAGAGATATACTGATAGAGATCACAACAGTTTCATAATTAGCTTTTCCCATGTGACACCATCCCTACCCAAATAACCCAGTATAAATAACAGAATCTGTAACGCCAGTGCTTGGACACTCAATCTGCTCAGAACTAATTTAAACATGTTTTTATTTTTGGTTACCCTTTCAATAATCCACTATAGATTTAAGAACAATATATTAGGTTAGTCAAAAGTATTTTCCCCATGTTGTTACTGATCACCATACCATAAAACAATTCTACAAATGCAAACAATGTAAAAGAACACAACTTTGTGTTGCCTGTAAATTAGCATAGGAAATAAACCCCAACACCTTAGAACTCAATTTCCATGCTACCACATTTTCTTTGTCATGATTTTTTTCTTGGTTTGCCATCCATATTTTCTGCATGTACTCCTTTCTGAAGAGACCCTATTAGAATTTACTTTTAAACTCAACTATTGTCTACTGTCAGTAAAAACTAGCAAAAAAAGATTTAAAAAAATTCCTACACAACTAAAAATATATGAGCAAAAATTACCCACTTTATATACACTGGAATTTTGTATTATGAACAGCTTTAAACAGTCCTATTTTAGTTATTTTTTTCTAACAACTATTGTCTTCTCATTCATAAAACTGCATTTTACATATTAAGTAGCCCTGAGGTCCCCCTTCTTTTTTAATTTAAAAAAACCAAAAAGTGTGACAGGAGGCCACGTTCTATTAATTTCCAATCCTACAACTCAGAAACAGTTTTAGAAGCTTTTAAAAAATAGTCAATTGAATCAACTGGCAAAAGATATGGGAATTAAATATCCTTTGCACCGTTCCTCTGTAAAGCTCATCCTTAGTCAATTAGATTGTGCTGGTTATGACATCCTCCAGTAGCAAAGCATTGCTTGGAACTGTTATGACTATTTCCTGCCTCTGAAACTCCAAAAATATTCTTAGCGTAAGAGTTAAATGCCTGCTGTTAATGTAAATGAACCACAATAACAACCCTAAAAGAAAACATATTTAGAAACATTCAAGATGACTACTATCCAATTGCTTCATGCAATATTCAACTTGCCTGTATTATGCATTAGTTTTCTTTCTGCGTGTCACACATACAAAGTCACTACTTTTTTTTTTTTTCCACATTACATTGTAGGCTTATAAAGAAGCAAGTCCCGTAGGTAAGAAAGACAAGCAGACAAGTCTAACATCCCCTCAAGACTAAGAATCTCTAGAGCGGACTTGCTTGCGTGCTGAAGAAGCCTATGGCACTTAACTAGTTAAAATGAATCCATGTTGACTGGCTGTTTCGAAGAAGCATCTCACAACAAAGCTTAATCAAGTACACTAATATTATTAAGGTCAGCATTCAGAGGTCCTAGAAAGAGCAGTCTCGCACGGTTTTGCTTACTTCAAATAATTTGAATTAGCACTGCAGATCAAGATTTTATTGCTTAATTAAATTAATTTTTAAAAAAAAAAAAAGTGAAAGGTGAGGCCATGGATGCTTAGAGATGCCCCATGCTTTCCTCAATGGAACACTGAACAAAAATACTCTAAAAAGGACTGCATGTAAGAAGAAAAGAGCACAGCTGGTTCAGCCTAAACCACACTGATAACATAAACCTCATCTTTCAGTTTAATTCGAGGGAAAAGCTCTGCCAATCCTCCTTAGTCATCCCTTCCTTGCAATAATGGGAAGAAATGTAAAGAAAAGGGAGATCCCTACTATTGCATCTGCTATTACTAAGGGGAAGGAAATGTCCATGCTATTTTCCATTTACAGGTGATAGTACAGTTTGAAATAGGATATAACAATGGTGTAGGTCCCCAGGGTACAGGACTGCAAAATCCAATTTTCAGTCTGTTTCTTCAGTGCCAGATTATTCTAATACATGTTTGCATCATTGATTCACATTAGTATATGGGCTTACTTTTTCTGAAGATAGCAAATCAAAGTGAGGGAAGGAAGTGGGATGAAAAAGAGGATGATGATGCCTGCATATGATCCCACCACCTGAAAAAATCTATGCTAAAAAAACAGAGCAAAAAGGGGGCAGAAGAAGGAGGCTACCAAATGCTGACAGGATGAAGCACTCGTGGCTGGTGGAAATCCACAAAATTAATAGATAAAGAGAGCTCTGAATTGACAAATTTTGCAAGAAAATTCCTTAAAACAATGGTTAGCTCATATGTTTGTGACACATGGTGGGGGTGAAAAGTATGTAAAAATAATTAAAAAACAACCCTGCAATTTATAGAAGTCTGATGTAGTTTTAAGTTTTCAAACCAATTAATTTTAATTCAGCAGAACCCAGTAAGGTTCCCCAGTTTCCGGTTGTCCATTCTAACAACTATTTACATAAATGCAAAACCTTGCCTGTGTTAGATGTTTCAGTTTATGTTTTATGCTGTATTTACAGACTACATATGATCAATAGATCTATAACTTAATCTTTAGATGGGTCTTATACAAGCTGGAGTTGCTGTGAATTAGTATTTGATGATCATGTTGTCAGTTATGTGAATTTCTACTGCATACTATGTTTGTCCATGTCAAAGTATTTTCTAAAATGTTTACATTAGCAAGTGGTCTGCTACTGAATATATGCTATAGTATGCTTTAAAATTAGTAAATTCTAAGCTTATGTAATAATTATTCCTAAATGGCAAGTTTTATGAAACTTTAATAATTAACATCAAAGCTTATGATCAAGAACGTACCATGTAATTACTTACGTTGCCTTAAAACACTTCATAGCATAAGGAAAACTATTACACAGAAAACCGTAAAGGACTTTTTACAATCAGAACATTTAGAGAAACAAATGTACTTAGTCTTACCTTTGGGCTGCTGTTTTTACTACTGCTGTCTGTGCATGCGCATGGTGAAAACGTCTACCATGTACCACAGTTACAGGACAAGACATATTCTGAGCATTTTCACTGCAAATATACAGAAAATAGTTTAAGAAAAGAATCTGGTGTATTTGTATGTAGTCTTAGCTAAAAATTGTGGTCTCCTGCTTTTACAGTAACAGCTATACAAACCCAAAAATCAATAAAGTGTTTCTGAATCAATAATAAAACATCTTAGGACCCTTTGACAGACAACGTTCAGTCCTAGAATAAAATAGACAAATAAGAATATACACAATTCTTTTTTTCCCCTAGAAGAAAAGGTAAAGTTGTTTTAATTTTTATCACCATCCACAACACTGTGAAACGGCTCTCTTTTACTCAACCCCATCACTGCAAAAAGAAACTGCCTTTTTTAATGAATTATAACCATTTATAACTAATTTTATACTTCCATCTCTACATTTTATTAAGGCATAATATTAACTTCTTTAATATAATTTAAAGGCCATAACATGTGAACAGATTGAATTGCAAATTCAGGAATTTCCCTCATCTTATTACTCATAAGGGAAAACAAATGCAGCAAATTTATGTATGCAAGATGGCTGGTAATTGAAACAACATAACACATCTCAAAAAGAGAAGGATTCTCAGGTGCTCAGGTAGCTCAGCAGGACTCTGCACAGAGATAGTATATTCACCAATGTCTTTAGCATTTCTTTAATTTCTTCATTTGTTGCCTTTTGACACTTAATCTCATTACTATGTAAAACAAATCACTCTGGAGAGAAGATTACTTACCATTATACTCTCTAGTAAAAGCTGAGAGACAGGGTAGATCAATAATATAGTACTCCCTCAAAGATCATTAGACCCTCACAATTATCCTGCACACTTCTGTGACAGGACACACAATACTCCATTTGAAATGTTCAAAAAACATTTAACTTTTAACAGACAGCATGTTGATAATGCAAACTCTTTCACATTATGGAAATACATCGCTTAAATTTTGCTTGTAAATTTTAATTGCACTAAATAAAATTATGTGAAAAAGTATTCTGGTTGATTAATAGTATTTTTCAGAAGTATTATTCAGCAGAAGTTTTGCTCCTGACGTTCGTCCTGTTATAAACAATGGAAAAAACAGAACCAAAATTCCCCAAAAAGCTGACAATCAATTCCTAATCCTTCCTTTACATTCTGCCAAAAGATGAAAGTGAGCAAACTGCTAGCTTGCTTTTTAAATTTCTTTTCAGTTTAGCATTACAAGCCCTTTTGGGAGCCTTATACCGAGTACTGTAAGTCAACGTTAGATGCTTTCAGAGCATTTCTGACTGATCACAAGATGACTGTTATGATCTGACTGATCATAACACAACCATGAACATAACAGAACAAGACTTATCAAAGCCAACCAAATGGCAAAACTGTCTTTTCTAGTATATGAAGCTTAAAAACATCATAAATGTTCTCAGTTAACAGTTCCAACTTCCACAAAACTAACCTAATAGCATCCCATCCAAACACCAATCTCCTGAAAGTAAACACACTCATCCCACATGCTTCCAAGTCAAGACTATGCAACTCCAGCTGGTCAGTTGTCATCCAGACAATTTACAGACAACCTTCTGTTTAATACTGTCACCTGAGAAATAAAAAGCTGACAGCTACTTGCCCTAAATACTTCAGGATGTTTCAAATCCTCTCTGGCTTCCAGTTTAATGTCTTTGAAAGAGATACTAGAAAAGAAAACATAAGCAGAGGGCAGGAAGGCCTTCTCAGATTCTTAAGACTTCAGGAGTTTAAGCAAGCAAGCAAGTCTATAAACACACCTATCTTGTGTTTTATCATTTTATTTGTTGAATCTGAGCTTTGCCAAACTATCATGATTGGGAAACTCTAAGTCCCTGCAGCACAAAAAAACTGTTAAGCAGCACTTCTGCTTTCTGCCTCACACTCAAGTAGTAAGAAACTCCAGTAGGTGCTGGAATAGAATATCCCTGCCTGCTGGGTGATCAGATTTGAGTCAAAGCAGACTGTCCTAGATGGCACACTTAAATGGTTCATATGGCATCAGACATGCTTCCAAGTAGGACAGATGTAAAATACAATCTGGTCTGTAATCCTGTTCTTTGAATAGAACATACCCAGTGCGAACAGAATCACCAGATAACTGAATCATAAAGTCCTAGCAAGTTGCAAGATGAACATATCCAAACTGAAATCTGGGTTTGTAAGTTTCAGCACAGCTTCAAGAAAATTAGCATATAACACTGAAACCAGGGTGATGTAATGGTCAAGAAGTTCCTTGAAAGAACAAATGTTCTAGAAGTCTCAAAGAATTTAAAACACATTAATGATATATGTCTCCTTGACATGATCTCAGAAACCACAGAATCATTTAAAGCCTAAGCTCTGATGAAAATGAGGTTACACTATCAAATTCTACCAGCGGATCCTAGGAACTTCTTAACACCACAGATTCAAAAGCAAAGCACAGAGGAATATTGCACTGGGCAAAGGGATGGATCTAGAATTAATGGAAGCATGACATTTCAGGAACACAAGGCACAACTATAGACTACATTAATTCTGCTGTTCATCAAATCACCTTTTTACAAAATATTACCAAAAAAAAATATGTAAAAGTGAGAAATTTGATACAAGTTACTGAAAACTAGCAAAGATAAAAACAATTTAAAGTAAGACCTCATTATTAAAAAAAAATCCAAACAATAAAACTATTAGGGTTAAGTTAGAGTTTGATACTGGATTTGCTTAGCTAGGTAACAGATGGTAACTTTTTGGTTGGCTTAAACTTTTGTACATACAAGTGGATAGGCACAGGGAAAATTTCTTCTCACTGTCCTTGCATATCCCTTCTTCCTATCACTCATTCCCTGAATTTTAGGGAATATTGTACTACAGCAATACTAATTTGAGTCAAGTCCCACCAATCTGAAGAGTTTTTAATCCCTATTCTGCAGACAAGGTGGAAAAGGCTTGAACTTTGTGATGAAAAATCACTATGAACAGCTCAAGAATCTCAAGTATCTGAGCTTCTTGTACTTAATCTAGAAGCTTAACTGCATAGTCAACCTTCAGAACTTTCTCTAAGTCGAAGAGTCCAAATATTGAAAGGGTAATTGTCAAGCACCTTCCATGCTGCATGTCAAAGTGAACACACCACCAATCTTCACTACAGACTGTGACTGGTCACAAACCTTTACTGCTTTAGGAATTAGTGTTGTGATACATGTGTTATGAAAGATATAACACTATCACAATTAAGTTATTAAATCAGGATAATCACATTTCCAAGCAGACTTACTGGCCAACTTCTGAAAAGGACTTAAATAATGTTGGTGGTAAGAGTTTTAATCAAACATCAAGTGTTTATGGCAGTCACACTGGCCTACACACATTCATTATTCCCAAATAAATTACTTCATTAGTGACAGTTTATTAAGAAGATGGTGGATACTTATATTTTCAATTTAAATTCAGTATGCAGCTCAATAATGGACAGAAGGCCTGCTTTCAAAGTAGGTGATGTGACCTTTAAATAAGGTAACATACACACAACACATTTCACATTTTTTAGTTGAATTTTATAAATCATACTAGGTCTTAGGTTTATAATGTAGTATGTGTCAATAGAAAGCAGACTTAATCCAAGTAACAGAATGTCTGAATTAAATGTTTAGACTGTCTAAAAAAAACCTCAGCAATTATTTACCTTAAAAACAAAATAAAACACACATACCTTTCTGGAACTTAAGAAAAACACACACATACACAGTCAAGTATGACTGCTTTAATAGAAAAGAGAGAAAAACTACATAGTAAGGTTGGATTTCACTACAAATCCCACAGCCAGACAGAAGAAAATTCTAGTTTCCAGAGGAGTAAAGGAATCTGATTTTAAATGGTTAAGTGTACACAAAACAAACAACAAACGTAACATACATGCACAGGCTTCTTCGCTACTAAAAGAGAGCAAAGAAGTCATGACAGATTTGTAATATGCATTTTTATCTTCATGTTTACGTTCAAGAACAGAATCCCAAAGAATGGAAGTAACCAGGCCGATTCCGTAAGAACTGGCCAATTTGAAGAGGAGCAAGCCAGAAGTCTAGGCATAATCTTACAAATCGTTGTGTGTACTAAAACTTAAAGACTGAAACACAAAGTATCATATACATAGCATAAATCAAGGATAATGAAGTACGGTGCTAATTTATGTAAATGTAAAAAGAATTTTAAAAAAGGGATGGAAGGAAGTACCCAGGTTCGGAGTTAGCAAGAGCTGCCAAGGAAGCGCTTGAACATGTTGAAAAATAACAGACCCCTGGTATAATGGCACAACTTTTAACCTATGACAAAACCCCCTGCCATTATTAAATTTATTTTATTTTTAAAAAACTTTAAAGTTCCACATAACATCCTATTAGTCTATCTCAAAACACAAGACATTGTATTCCCATTCAAAGGAAGGGAAGGAAAATGTGGGTCCACTCTCACCAAAAAGCTCAGTGAAATCTTTTTTGTAAATGTCTGATCATGTCTGATCTGCGGATCTGATCTGATCAGGTCTGAAACATCACTGGAGAGAATGCAATGATTGCTTTTATGTTTCATTGGACATTGGGAAGGCAGTGATTTTGGTTTAGGTTTGTATGAACAAACCCTATACAAGAAAACCCTATAGGTAAAGGTGAATTTTTAAACAGTGTTGGGGTGGGAAAGATTAATACACTTATATAAGTCTACATGACTTTCTATGTCTTCATTAATAGAAAATTTAGCTAGAAATCATGACTCTTCATACAAGTTCATTATTGAAAACTTAATAAATGTAAATAAAGTATTAATGACGGACATTTAAGCTTATTCAAAATAACCTAGCATACAATACTTAATATCCTGTAGTTACTGTTCCAAACATACACTACGTATACCCAAACAATCCCCTATACAATGGCATGTTGGTTATAATAACAATAACTTGAACTATTACAAGTGCAGAATTTCACTCATCAGTGAGAGTTTCACTGTTCTTTGTCAAAACTGAGCCACTAAAAAAAAATAATACAGGATAATAATAACCTTCCTTCACTTAATAAGCTAAACTATTGTTTATGTGGTCCTTACAACAGTAGCCCCTTGACAAGAAAATGTTCATAACTGGCCTTCTTTATCAGAAAACTCAGAATCTGTGGGGGTTAGTTTTGTTTTGGAGTTGTTGTGTTTTGTTTTTTGTTTTTTTTTTATAAGAGTATGCGTGAATTTAAGACCATCCACATGCTACAGAAAAACTAAATTAGAGTGGTAGGGATCATGTTTGGTTAAGATAGCAAGTGAAGGGCCATCTAGGTTTTGAAATTCAACAACATAGATTAATATGTGGCAATAGGTCACAGTTACAACATAAAGGCAAGAATAGTCCTTATTTTGACAGAATTGTGTACAATTCTTGTATTTGTTCTTCTCTATCAAACCGATGGACCACCAGTCCAGACTGGAAATTCTGGATTTGTTCCCTGTACGTCAGGCTCCAAGATCAGAACAGCAGGAAAGGACACACATCACACAGGACTTCAAGGATTCATTTTCTCAAGTGACTCGATGATAAGGCAGCCCCACTAACCAGCAATGCTCTATGGATCAGCATGCAAGAATGAAGACAAGGACATCCCTCATACAGCTACATATGGGTTAGATATTTGATGCCTGGCCCAACTATAGCTAGCTATCTTACAAACTTTCCTTCCTGCAAAGGCAACAAAGTTGAGTGTGCTTTAGCAATATGAAACACTCCCAGAGAAAGTTACACTTTTGATTATATACTAAATAAAGAGGTCAGTCTGCTACAAGCTAGGGACAGTAGTAACAAGCAAGTACAGCACTGAATGCTCAAACACTGTTCCTGTCAGCTCTAAATGCAACTGACAATCTCAAGCTATCATGTAGGAGTATGGATATTTGCCAAATCCTTTAAAGGAACAGTCCGTGGCTCCTAAATCAAATGATATCTTCCAGTAAGGAAAACAGAAAAAGCATCCTGAGTTAACCTTGACAATTCACAGTCACTGAAAGAAGAAATTCTTGATGGGGATGTTAGCAATATTCTTCTACCTGCTAGCACTGTGCAGAGGAAACAATGCAGACAACATTGGTAAGGCACACTGACAAGTATGCCAGTGAATACTCTAACTCTATTTTAATTATATTCTGGTATTTTACTAATGTACTACTTAACATTTTGGAAGAGGAAAGACCTTAACAATCTAGTTTTTTATCTTTGCTCAGAAGCACAGAACAACGTAGCTTCTTAAAATGCACATCAGATAACGCAAACGTACTACAAATTCTGTTCAGTTAGCATTGATTTATATCAAATGATCAATTACGTAAGTAAACTTAAAACTAAAGGTAGTACCTCAGTTTCTTGCTATTTCCCATCATGTTGAAGCCAATTGAGTTCCCTTTAAAAAGTCTCAAGCTTCCAGCTTTGCCTCGCCTTGCATATGTTTTTATGGAATCACCACTTGTGCCGACAGCTCCAGGCCGACAACGAAGTGACTGTAACAACAAAATTCACATATATTAAATTACTCGTATAAATGTGAAAAGCAAAAAATTAATTACAAAATATTTATGTAAATATTACTTTGGCTTCATTTTCAGACTGCTTTTGTACCAAATTTCTTGTTAAATATACCTCATCTACACCCTTACTCACAAGGATTCCTTACTAAACAAAGTATGAATATTTTCAAAGCATTATGAAGCATCTTGCAGCCGTAAGCTATTTCACCAGACATTACAAAAAACACAAAAAGCATGGGTTTTATCTATGTATCTTCTTTTATATATATACACACACATGCATATATATGCATACAAAATTGGGACTATGACAGTAAGCAATCATAGGATATAATGATTAATATTTTTAATTAAAAACATATAATCCCAGTAATGATAATTTTCTAAACTTAAAACTTGTTATTCATGCTCCTATTGTCAGAATACTATACAAACCAACAAGATCTACAGGAGAAGGAGGAACAAAAACATTTAAGGGCAGGCAGATAGACGGCTTAAGCATATGTTGCTATCTCAACACATAAACTTTCATTTTGTAATACTGCAGGGATGACTATGCAACATTGTTTAAGATCCTAACAAGCTTTAAAGATACATTTTCACCATGAGACAAACAGCATTTACCTTTCTCTCTTCATTGGGACTGAAAGACCCATCACTGTCATCTATGCTGAGCAGATTTGCCTCGCTAGGTAGGTGTGGGAGAGAAGAGCAGATACATTGTAATCCAACAGAGAACCAGCAAAACATTTTAAACACACAAAGGGCTTTTTTTTTCCTTCCCTCGTTAAATTTAAATGCATCACATACACATTGTGTATATACGCCTAAAACAACAGGAACGTAAAGTGGCCAACATCGTGATCCTGTTGTATTATGTGAACCTGAACTTAAAAGTGTACATCACTGTTTTTCACAAAAAGCAAAATTAAAAGGATGTTATTAATTCAAAATACAGACTATTTCTGAACCTTCAATATTGTTATGGCAAGTTACTGACATCATGAAAGATTCCATACAACCCTATGCATAAACTGAATCAAATACTAAATTAACCTATAAAACACAGTCTTAATTTGTTCAAGTATGTGGTTTAAAACTGCAAACTTCACAGTGCTTTAGGAGAAGAACTTACATGTAACTAAATTTTATCCCATAGCAATTACTGCCAAAATATGTCTTCCTAAAAACAACATACTCAGTTTGGCTCAACTGCTCATTAAAATGTGTTTCTTTAGTACTTCTATGTCTGTAATCTTCCACTATTATAATGAGAAAGATACAAAAAAAGAAACCCACACCAAGATACTGTGAAAACATACTCTTTTCAGTAGTAGGCAATTATCCTCAAACAAACTTAAGTATTTAAATTAAAACTCCAATCATGCATTTTATATTGATAGCAGCTAGAGTAGGCTAACACATTCTTGCATCCAGGAGAAGCAACCTGCAGATAATCCCTTCTCATCAGTCCTGATAAGGTTACTCCTCTCTTGGCCACAACAAAGTAATACAACTTTTAGCCAACTTGTAATTGCATAGTTTCGGGGGTTTTAATTAAGATCACTGAGGCAGAAATTACTTAAGAAACAAGCAGTTATGCCAGGAGTTCCAGGGAAATAGCTATACATGAGAAATGATGATGAAGGTGAAGGTGGAAATATTTTTTAGCTGCAGGTATGACATACGGACTGCAATATACATAGTGACTTCAGCTATATCTAAGGTAACCACTCAGTACCGCTCCCCCCTCCCCCCCAATTTCCTAAAAACTTATTCCATGCACAAGTTTTCCCTTCACGTTACAATTTATTCCTCCACCTTATCCAATACAGATATCCCTACATCAAATAAAAAAAAAGAAAAAAGTTCTTGACTCATAGGGCAAGAATTGCAGACCCTGAGACTTCAGGAGATAAGGCTGTGCACACAGTCAGTTTTGATATGGGAAGAATGACGTAAATATCAACACTTTGCCAGTGGCACTGTTGTATTTTCCTTTCGTTTACTTTGATATGGGAAGAATGATGTAAATATCAACACTTCGCCAGTGGCACTGTTGTATTTTCCTTTCGTTTACAACCACAACAATTCTAGGTGTGTAATGGTGGAAGTGGATCATCACTAATTTCCAATATGAAGTGTCACAAAGACAAGAGAGTATAGTTGTACTTCTATACAGACTATCCATGGATATTAAAATTTTAAAATATTGTAACTTTTTTTAAAAAAAATCTCTTTCAGGACAGTTTATTCTTTCAAGGGAGGCTCATTGAGCTTTCTCAACCCTTCATCAGAAGAAGTTTAACAATTTCGGGAATTTTCCAGACCCTAAAGAATAAACAAAACACTGCAGCACAGACATGAATAGCAACCTACGGTACCTGCAGCTCTGGAATTCACCTACTGTGTTGACCTAGCCAGATCATTTCACCTCTAGATACATTTTCCTTCTTCAGCTCCAGCTTGTATAAAATCATGACAGTTTTCAAAATGCCCGTGTACAGTGGCTGTACTTCTAGGGCTTCAAGACGCCACAATACCACAACCATTTTAAGAAAGGGTGTTTGGGTGGGTAAGAGAGAAGGTAACAGATTACAAATGAACAAAACGATGAAAAAAAAAATCATTAAATCGAACTGAACAAGAATAACTCTTATGAGGAAACTAAGATGACATGACTAGAAAAATATTTGGGAATTGGCTGTTTTTAAAGAACCATTATTTTTAGATTTTAAGGAATGCAAAGTATATGCATCAGTACCAGAAAGGCTGTTTTTTCAGAGAGCAGAATACATAGCAACTGAGTAATGTCTATTTGCTCATGTATCACACGCTTACAGTTGCTTGCTTAAAAGATGCAATTTATATAGCCAGGAAAAAAAACAAAACAAAACTATACGATACTCCCACATACCAGACAATAACATTTTAAGACTACTGAAATAAAACCTCAGTGGTCTTGCTGGGAGGAGGCTATGCCTCCACATTTTGTCACTTTTAACCAGGGAACCAGAGAGAGGTATTTTTACATTAGAACAACAATATCTTTAATTAAAACCTTGTAACAAATGAAAGTTAAGTCTTTATTTAAATTAAGAAAAAAAAAATAGAAGTAATTTAGGTAAACAGAGTTCTTTCCAAAGGGGAGTTCATAATTACACATTCAAATTCAGATATTGAACAACAAAAAAAAATAAACACAAAATCATAGAATCATTTAGGTTGGAAAAGACCTTTAAGATCATCAAGTCGAACCCTTAACCTAGCACTGCCAAGTCCACCACTAAACCATGGCCCTAAGCACCACATCT
>NW_009260763.1:3111247-3123516 GCF_000687185.1 Egretta garzetta
GTCTTTTTCCCCAGGCAGCTTTCCAGCCACTCTTCCCCAAGCCTGTAGCGATACTTGGGGTTGTTGTGACTGAATTGCAGAACCCAACACTAAGCCTTGTTGAACCTCATACAATTTGCCCATTGATCCAGCCTGGCCAGATCCCTCTGCAGAACCTTCCTACCCTCCAGATCAACGCTCCTGCCCAATTTGGTGTTGTCTGCAAACTTACTGGGGGTGCACTCAATCCCCTTGTCCACATCACTGATAAAGATTTTAAACAGCACTGATCTCAGTACTGAGCCCTGGGAAACACCACTTGCGAACAGCCGCCAACTGGATTCAACTCCATTCACCACAACTCTTTGGGCCCAGCCATCCAGACAGTTTTTTACCCAGCAAAAAATACACTTGTCCAAGCCGTGAGCAGTCAGTTTCTGCAGGACAATGCTTTGGGAAATGGTGTCAAAAGCCTTTACTAAAGCCTAGGTAGACAACATCCACAGCCTTTCTCTCATCCACTAAGTGGGTCACCTTGTCATAGAAGGAGATCAGGTTAGTCAAGCAGGACCTGCCTTTCATAAACCCATGCTGACTGGGCCTGATCACCTGGTTGTCCTGCATGTGCTGCATGGTGGCACTCAAAATGATCTGCTCCATAACCTTTCCTGACACTGAGGTCAGACTGACAGGCCTGTAGTTCCCTGGATCCTTCTTCAGGCCCTTCTTGTAGATGGGCGTCTCATTTGCTAACCTCCAGTCAACTGGGACCTCCCCGGTTAGCCAGGACTGCTGATAAATGATGGAGAGTGGCTTGGTGAGCACTTCTGCCAGCTCTCTCAGTACCCTTGGGTAGATCTCATCTGGCCCTGTAGACTTGTGTGTGTCTAAGTGGTGTAGCAGGTCGCTAACCATTTCCCCTTGGATTATGGGGGCTTCATTCTGGTCCCTGTCCCTGTCTTCCAGCTCAGGGGGCTGGGTACCCAGACAACAATATTCTATTTACTGAAACCTAATCACTTACCATCTGTTTAATGTTTTAAAACATTAAGAACTGTGCAATAGGTAGTTAGATACTTCAGTTTAATAGATCATGTTTTTACTACTATCTACAAGCAACCCAAACTTTAAACTGCTGTTGATCAGTGAGGTTAAACTCCAATGACCTGCAAGCATATTTCTATCAACTACCAACTGATCCAGATACCTTTCAAACATAATTGGAATTTCTGAAAATTCTTACATATAAAAAAAGGTGGCTGACATACTTCCCCTCACAGCTCACTGTGTACGTTCTATACTTAAGCTACACGGTGGTAGGCAGCACATTAAAGAAAGCCCTCATAGCAGAGGCACAAGAGAAGCAGCGATATTATTCAACTCATGCACAATGCCATCCTCTTAAAAATAACCTTAACTAAAACTGCTAAAAATTAAGAACTGAGGCTCTGAACAAAAAGGCTTTTATCAATTTAAAGGCTATAGTGCCTTACTAAGAGGGTCACAAAAGCAGCATAAAACATCTATACAAATATGGGGGGTTGTCTGAGAAAGAAATAAAAGGAAAAAAGTATTGGAAAAAAGCTAAAGAGAAATTAAAAAAAAAAAAATTATCATTGCTTTTCCACTCAGGAATATAAAGGAACACGCAGTTGATCCCCAGAAATAAAAAGAAAAAAAATACAAAACTTTTTGAAAGAAAACGTTAGTTAAGCATACCATAGTGCAAATAAATTAACCCATTTGTTTGTATTTAGTTTTTTGATAAGGTTATTATTGAACAAATCTCAGTGGAAGGCTCAATTCTGGACTATTAAAAAGCCAGTATGACAGCCAAGAGAAAACTGGGGCACATTAAGACATATTTCAAAAACATTTACCCAGATATTAAAAAGTAAATATAAATTATTCAAGACACTTCAAGAACAATCATCTGTAAAACTAGAAAGCATCTTATACATGTTAATTTCAGAAATAAGTTTAATTAATACATTGCTTTGGCCACGTTTGCTTAAGTCTTCCATCCTTTCATGTCTTCTGCTACATAAAATACACATAATTTCCACCATTCATTCTTAACAGTCTACACAGGTTTCAGTGTGTTCAACTGACCACTGGTCTTTTTTTCTACTGTTCTACATAAAGGTTCCTCTCCTTATGATCTCCAAGTACAAAGCAAGAAAAGTCTCAAGACATTCGCTATCATCTTGATTGCTATCTTAAATAGATCAAATCATGTAAATCATCAAAAGTGTTACTTTTACTTTCTCAAGTGGACTGAAGATTATCGGCAGGCATCTACTTTGGGATAAGATACTTGCCAATTACCATTTTGAATTCCTGTAACTCTTGATCCATGCTGGGTATCAACTCTAGCAGCATTTAAAAATGTATATATTGTGCTGGGTGATCATTATTTTTTCCAAATCTTCTTCAGTTTACAAAAGTCCTTTAGTCTTTTTGTGTTCATTACTTGACACCTTACCATTATGACGCAGTCCATCTAATTCCCTAAATAAGTTAAATGACACATTTTTTTTAAAACAATCTACCTATTCTAAAACTTGCTTTGGTGGGAGGTCATTAGCCATGTGGCCAGATTCCCCTCTGTCAGTATTTTGTTATACAAAGTAAAGACACATCAGAAAAGCAAAATACAGAAAGTATTTTAAAATGCTCAGAGCTTACAATGCCATTAAGACAAAAAAAACCCCAAACAGGTGTTACCAAAAGTAAATATGTGGGCAGCTTAAAACATATAGGTGTTTGGAGGAAGTGAAAAGTTGCCTGAAGTGGTAACAGAAGATGGGTAAGCAAAAAGGCAGGACGTCCAGTTTAAATCAATTTTCATCTACTCTTTTATCTAATAATTCCAGATAAGATTCTGCATAATTCATAGGTATAAAAACGAATTACTGATGTGAGTAGGTAATAAAATTTCAATTCTGGCTATGGGAAAACTGTTTGTCATACAGAATGTTTGAAAGGAATGAAGAAATCACTCAGAAATACCATCTTAACATCAGACACAATTATATGAAACACATGTTCTATAATCCATTTTTCAAACTTTATTTTTTTTTTTAGCATCACTACATTATACAGATCTCATTCTATGTTCTTAAGTCAACATCAGCTGGAGACAGATGGAAAACAGCAGTAAATAACTAAAAAAGAACGTACCATGCTTACAGATGTGAATTATTTTTACTTCTGAAGACAAGTAAAATGCAAATATTAACTGTATTGTTTGTACTGCCACTACACTTAAAACATAATACTGTGTCCCAGAAATGGACGTAAAATTGCTATGAAAAAAAGCAAGCTTAATCTTATAAAACTGAAATGCCCTTAGTTTGAGAACCTTTTAAAAAGTGGTTTTAACTTCTGATAAAGTTCTGTTTTGACAAAAGCCATAAATGCTTACCTCACACATCAATGAACTCCAGAACTCATTTTAATGACTAAAACAACACATTTCTTAATGTTTTTGTAAGATTACAGCATAGCCTACTGCTGCAGCCTAAGTGGTTATGTGTCTACTTTCATAACTCCCTTTCAACGCACAATATTTGGCAGAATATTACCTATTAAAAATGCAACCCCATGGTGGTCTCTTTAGACTACTAGAGAGGTGAAGATACAAAAAGTCATACAAGAATTATGTTTGTACTTAACCACAGGATTCAGTTTCTCCTTACTTACCATAGCATCCTTTTTAAACTTGTAGGTCCTACTCTCCAAATATCTAAGAACAACAAATAAACCTAACGTGCATTCTTCATGCATGAAACTTTTTGTTCTCGTAACAATTCATTAATCTTTTTGGAAATAAACACATTAATATGGAAAAAACATATTAGTAACAACAAAATGACACAAGTACAAAGTATGTATTCAAACCACACACACAGGGTTTAAGTTTTAGTCAAAATCCAAACATACCAAGCAAAGAAATAAACTATGAGGGAAACAGCCTTAACTCTACCCAGTGAGATAAGCACAAGGGAGAAAAATCTACAGTCTTTTTAAGCTCAGTTTAACTTGATGTAGGCCTATAGCTACTGAAGTACCTTAATCATAACTTGTGAAGTACTGAGTAGCATCACCACTAAAAGGAAAAGTTGAAGCTGCTAGGATACCCTACTTTCCCATTTCCTTACTTTGAATGTTAACATATTTCTTGTCTGTGTTCCTTAGGCTTACACAGTAGCTCCAAAGACAATTGCGATACTTTCAAAATGTACTGTGCCCTATGTTGTAAGCACCATGTTCACAAGTAAATTTATATTATAATGCATTTTTATATGGCAATAATATTTAAAATAATCTTAATCACTGAAATTTTTAAGATATTATATAGTTTCCTATTAATAAATTACAAAAGGTTACTCATAAATAGACACTTATACTTTCAATAGCCTAGATAAAAGCATCCTTACTCTTTCTCTGCATCTCCTTCACTTTCTTCTGCATGATCAAAGCTCCAATTATTTTTAAAACCTCCATCTCTCTTGGACTGTGATCTATCCAAAGCTGAAATGAGAACAAGTTAAGATAAGTCTTGATTTCAAGCTTAGTTATTAATCAACACAAACTAGAGGAGTAAACCAGATGTATATATTTTCCCGAAGTATTTATTTTGTTGATGTCAATGTTTAACTATCATTTGACAAAATAAGTTCGTCAATGCAGTGGTGACTCATTTTCCTAAATAAATACAAGTGAGTACCTGTCAACATCTTGACTACTAATGCAACCAGTTAGCAAGCTATTAAAAACGATTACGTGAGGTAGTTTTACAAGGATTTCAACTTTTACTGACATCTGTAAATTTAAAAGTTCCTTCTCTGATATGAACTATATGCCACATGCAGAAAGGGCCCTACAATTTATTATTTAAATGTCTAATACCCAAGCACATATTCAATTTTTCCATACAAAAAGTTCTGAACCACCCCAAGTACTACTTCAACATAATACGCGCTTTTTTTTAATTCAACATCTGACACTGACCTGAATTAACATCTGATGCTACGTGAAAATTCAGTGTTACTTGACATTTCAGCGTTAGTATCATGTAAGTAAAAACCTGAACTTTTTGAGAACAGTCACACTACATCACACTTGCTTTTTTAATCAACCTCACTTTAATCTAGACGTATATCATCATGTTAGCCAGACTATTCACCTAACTGCATTACTTGATCTGAATGGCCACTTGGGATCTGATTCTATACAGGACTGTTTGGGTTTTTGTTTGTTTATTTTTTAAAACAGGGATAACAAGTCATCTGTCACACAGGCTAAGTTTCTGACTATTCTGTAGTAAGTCTGGAACCTCTATGTTGCAAATTAAGTATGGAACTTCTGTGTTGCAATTTTTATTATGTATACTGCCAAGACCATTTTAATCAACAAGACACATTCATACTCAGAAGGTGAAAATATTCAAATAAGCAGACCTGGCCCTAAGATATTGAGCCAACAGAAGTAATTTGCTATGCTCCTGCCCAAGAAAGGCAGCACAATGGAGCAGATTTCACTAGCAACACCAAATCATTTTTCCTCCCGCTATAAGCTCCCTTTGGTGCTGTTATACCAAGGGAGATGAGCAATTCTGAGCCCAGAAACTAGATGGAATTTAAATGGACATCTTAAACAGGTGTATCTAACATATAACACCACTTTTTACAATAACTGCGATCAGTTACATGCAACTTTTGAAACACCAATTAAAAAAATTGCTGAAAAAGCAATTTGTATTTTAGTTTTTATTAAAACTTTTGTAACGTTATTAACCACATCCTTTAAAAAAAGCCCCATACTGTCTTTTTGTGTAAAACCCGATTAACTGATTTTGGATTACAAACCAAAGTACACTTGTAGGAAGAACGGCAGAAAGCAGATTAACAACTTTAAGTCACTGTGTGTGGACACTGTTTTGGAAACTCCTTTAGCAGGAGCTTCTATCATTCAGCAGTGTCATTAGGCAATTCTTAAATGGAGGGGAAGAAGTTCATAGTGAATCTCCATGAAGTAAGAGCAAAGTTGTGCATTTGCAAAAGAAATCCTTTAAAATTCTGCCTAAAATACTGAAGTGAGGAGTGAGGTATACAGTATTTAGTAAAGTCCTAGTGTCCAATAGGAGATACCATCTTAGAAGATTTTTTTTGGATGTCTTGTACTCTCTGCTCTAAGACCAATCATTCCATATGAATCTGTATTACAGCTGACAGAAAAATATACAGCTGACAGAAAAATATACAGAAAAATATACCTATTTCTTTTTATTGTTTTGGATATATTACTGTATTGGATTTGTGTGGCAAGGTTTTGGTATTGGGGGTGGGGTGGGGCATAGGGGGTGCTACAGAGGTGACTTCTGTGAGAAGATGCCAGAAACTGTCCCCATGTCAGATGAAGCCATTTCCAGCTGGCTCCTTGGCCACCGCTGACCGAGGCCAAGCCAATCAGTGAAGGTGGTAGCACCTCTGGGATAACATCTTTAAGAAGGGGGAAAAAAATGCTGTTCAACATCAGCTGGAGAGAGGCGTGAGAATATTCAAGAGAAACAACTCTGCAGACACCAAGGTCAGTGCAGCAGGAGGGCAGGAGGTGCTCCAGGCGCCGGAGCAGAGATTCCCCCGCAGCCCCTGGTGCAGCCCACGGTGGGGCAGGCTGTGCCCTGCAGCCCAGGGAGGCCCACACGGGGGAGCAGATCCCCACCTGCAGCCCGGGGAGGACCCCACGTCGGAGCAGGGGGATGCCTGAAGGAGGCTGTGACCCCGTGGGAAGCCCGCGCTGGAGCAGGCTCCTGGGCAGGACCTGTAGCTCCAGGGGGAGAGGAGCCCAGGCTGGAGCAGGTTTGCTGGCTGGGCTGGTGATCCCGTGGGGGACTCACGCTGGACTCACGCTGAGGGACTGCACCCCGCGGGAAGGATGGACCCACACTAGGGCAGTGCTTGAAGAACTGCAGCCCATGGGAAGGACTCACACTGGAGAAGTTTGTGGAGGACTGTCTGTGTGGGAGGGACCCCAGGCTGGAGCAGGGGCAGAGTGTGAGGAGGAGGCGGAAGTCGCAAAGACAACGCCCCCCCTGTGCTGCTGCAGGGGAAGAGGCAGAGAAAATTGGGAGTGAAGTTGAGCCTGGGAAGAAAGGATGGATGGGTGTTTTTACATTTGTCCTTATTTCTTATTATCCTACTCTGATATGAGTGGTAATAAATTAAATTAATTTCCCCAAGTTGAGTCTGTTTTGCCCATGAGGTAATTGGCGAGTATCTCTCCCTGTCCTAGACTTGAACCATGAACCTTTCATCATATCTTCTCTCCACTGTCCAGATGAGGAGGGGGAGTGATAGAGCAGCGTGGTGGGCACCTAGCATCCAGCCACAGTCAACTTACCACAGATGCCAGATGGTAAATGCCATCATTGACAATGACAGTAAATGCCATCATTTACTGGCCACACGAAGACCAACTTTTCCAGATGTATCACTAGATTGCCAGAAGAACTCCCCACCACCCAGTAATACATCAGTAGAGATTTTAAGGTTCCTATTACAACACACAGAAGCTTTTACAAGTCTTTCATCTGCTGAAATCACATCTCTTTCTGTGTTTCCAAGAACCACCCTGAATATGAAACCTAAATCAAACAAAGGTTTGGTTCAGGACGAAGTAGTTTTTCCAGGAGGACCTGAAGTTTACATTCTTTTTTCCATAGCTACACTGGTCTGAAAAAAAAATAATACAAGCCTCATCTTACAAATACTTAGACCATCACAACTGCAACCAACTTATCAGATGCTGCAGCATTCACAGAAAAAATGCAAATTAATTTAAATGTGCTCAGAATCATTGCCTTCATCCAGACTCATATTTAAGTAAATTAAAGAGAATGCTGCTGAGCTTCCTAATCTGTTTTTCATTTAGAGTCATCACACATATTGTTAAGAGGATACAAGTACTCATAAAAATCTGACACAGAAATATTTTTTAATTGTTTTACTTTCCCTGTTGCTTCATTATTCTTTCAGACAGGCTTCTTCAGGCTTCTATGCAAAACAGCTTTTTATCTTCTGGCTTTGATACCATCAGCTCTAGTAAATCAACTGCGTAACCACAGTGAGGTTGCATTTTCACATTCTGAAGCATTCACTACATGAACAGGTTTACACACCCCTCACACTTCCTAAAAGCTGAGGCTTCTTGCTGCTGTCCTGCACCCTCTGTATGTCAGCACAGCTGTTTCTTCACTAAAAGCAAACCTGGGGAAGGAAACTAATTCAGGCAAAAATAGCTTGAACAGTGGGGGAGGGGGAAAGTTATTTTTCAACCATATCAGTTCCCTCTTCTGTTCAACCCCACTATTATAGCACAGTTGTGACAGCACAGCAGAGGTAAGCAGCATCCAGGAACTGAGACTGTTTTAGGCACTAAGGATACAACAGAAACCTGCACGGAACCATAACCTAACCTACATTTACAGGTGCAGATTTAGAGCTCCATTGCTTAAAAGATGCTTTAACTCTCCCTAAATTAGTTGCAGATGCAAAAAACCTGTCAAAATCACTTCCAGTAATAGGCAATAATCATAAATTGATAGTGAGATAATACATGAAGCACAGAGTTCAGTAGCGAAGTCCTATGATACCAGTGTAACAGATACAAAGTATGGACATTCTTTCACACATGAAGGCAATTTAATTTCTCAGATAGCTAATAAAAAACCCCAGCCTTTCAAGAATGTGATGTCAACAGAAAACCAATGATAAATACAGAACATCCACTCCTGGACAAAAAGTTTGCAAAGAAAAAACATTTCTAAGAGGTCTGTACTTCAAAGATGGAAAATCATCTGCATATTCTGATAAACAACTTTTTTTTCCTTCAGGACTTTCATACACATTGGGTTGTCTACAGTGCAGAATATCACATAGAATGATTGGACTCAAGAACACAGAACTGCCTAAGTTTGATCATTTGCTGAATGGTGTTTAACATTTTCTAAGTATTAACAAGGAGTAACAGAGAATAAGGATAAAAGGACAATAGAGCTTTGAAGTTTGTTAAACATTTTCTTTGCAATGTCTTTAAAGGGTTTTCTGGTAAGATAGCAGTGGTAACCACACAATGGACAACTAGTGTTTCTTGACCTTCTCTACTGATTCTCCCAATAGAGATGTAGACATATCACCCGCGGATGCTGCCCTTATGACAGCATCAGAAAGCAATACAGAAGTACTTCAGGAGGGCTTCTTTATTTACACCAGCAGCAAAAGGAATTCCAAGGAATATGCAGGGCCAGTTCTCAATGAGACAGGAACCTAGTGACAGGGAAAAATATCTGAAGAACTTGATACATTATTTTTTTTTCCCCCTCCAGATTTCACCGGTAAATTCTGACCTCTGACCTCCCAGTTCCCCAACTGTACCAGCAGAATCTGTGGGAATGCATGTGGGAATGCAGTATCACCCTGTGGTCGAGGAAGATATGATTAAAGAACACTTAAGCCAGCTGTACATGTAGAAGTCCACAGGATCAGACAGGAAGCATCTGATGGTGTTGAGGAAGTTTGCCAATGTCACTGTTAGGACATGCTACATACATTACCTTTGAAAGGTCATGGCATGAGAGAGGTTCCCAATGACTGAAAAAACATCATACCTATCTTCAAGATGAGCAACAAGGATGATCTGGTGAACTACAGGCTAGTCTGCTTCACCTCAACCCCCAATAAGGTTATGGATCAAATCTTCCAGGAATCCATTCCCAGCTACACGATGACAAGAAGGTGAACAGCCAGTATGGATTTACTAGGGGCAAATTGTGCCCAACTAACCCACTGCATTCTACAGTGAGATGGTTGCCTGTGTAGGTAAGGGGAGAGCAATGGGTGTTGCAAGGCCTTCGACATGGCCCTTATAGCCAGACTAGAGTGTCATGGACTGAGTAAATGAATGAGAAAGTGAGGGGAAAACCAGCTGGACCACTGGGGTCAAAGGGTGATGACTAGCAGTACAAATCCAGCTGCTGAGGTCCCTCAGCAATCAGTACTGGAGCAAATACTGTTTAATGTCTTTGTTAATAATCTGTGTGCTGGGATCAAGTGAACTCAGTAAGTTTGCAGCCAATACCAAATTGGGGGAAGCAGCTCATACACTGGAAGCCAAGGCTGCTATTCAGAGGGACATGACAGGCTGGAGAAATGGGCTCACAAGAACTTTATGAAATTCAACAAAAGCAAATGCAAAGTCCTATATATGGGACTGAATAAGCCCATGCAGCAGTGAAGGCTGGGGGATGACTGGCTAGGAAGCAGCTCTTCAAGAGGATCTGGGGGTCCCAGTGGCCAGCAAATTGAACATAGGTCAGCAGTGCACCCCCCACAGCAAGGAAGGCCAACCACATAAGATACTAGCAAAAGTTTAGCTAGCAGTCAAGAGAAATTACACTTCCCCTCCATATGGGACTTCCATATGAAACTGTAACCAGACTACTGCATTCACTTTGGGGCTCTCTACTGTAACAAACACATTGACACAATAGAGCAAGTTCAGTGATGGGCTGTCAAGACAGCTAGGGCGAGCGAACACATGACATATAAGGACAGGCTAAAAATGCTGGGTTTAGTCAGCCTTAAAAGGGGGGGGAGGGGGGGAGCGGGGAGAAGGAAGACCTTTTTGCTGTCTTCAACTACCAAATGGGAAAGCAGAGGAAGACAAAACCAAACTCTGAACAGAGATGCATAGCAAAAGGACAAGACGCAATGGACATGAGCTGGAACTAAGAAAATTCCAACTCAATGAAATAATTTATTTTTTTACCACGAGGGTGTTCAAGAGTGGACCAGGTTGACCTGAGAGGTCATGGAGAACTGAACAAAGCCCTGAGCAACCTGCTCTAACTGGGCTTGGTTTGGACAGGAGGTTCCAACCCACATGATTCCAACCAGCAGTCAAGTAAAACCAGTGAATACTCCTAGGTACAAAGCATCACCTAAGGCAACTGCACCATCATTACAAACACTTCCAAAAAGAACTACCTCAGTCACTTTCCTTCTTTCCTCTCTCCGAGTAAGTCTGCCACCCACTCAAACATTCCACACAAGTAAAATAATGTAAATAACATCAAAACCAAGATCCAACAATAAAGGAAGAAAAAAGAAACAAACAAAAAAGTAATTTTTTTCACCTCTAGCATTATGAATATATATAATTCTCTACTTACATAAGACTTCTATTGTTAGACTGGAGATACAGTAAAAATTCAGAAAGGAACAAAGTTTCAGGTTTTTATAATAAAGATAAATATAGGAGAGCTATCTTCCTATTTTGTAGGAAAATTTGGAGGATAAAAGGTTAGGATGGGCTAGGGACAATTTCTGAACTGCCATTTTACTCTCAAGACATGAAAAAGTATATCAAGTTAAAAAGCCATTTCAAGGAAGATGACACTTGCACAAGATTTCCAGAATACGATTTCTGTGGCAAAGCAGTATGTGATGTTAATCGCATATGATCTCAAATTCTGAACGCTGGAAGAGTTTTATAAAATAAGCAAAACACAGCAGGAAACCTTACAGTATATTATGCATCTGATTTGCACACTTCTGAGTTTACTTAGTTATGCACCATGGGATCCATCTTCATAAAAAAGGCTAAGCTTGTGCAACTGAGAATATAGCAGCACTAAACGAACAGCAATCTATTTTTAGAAAGTGCTGAAAGGCAGTTACATACAGAATAAATTAATAATCTAGCCTAACTACCTGGAAATTAGTCAACCAACACTGTGAGCAGGTTTCCAGGTTTGCTGCAGTAATCAGAAGGTCAGGTTGAAATAAAGCACCGCATTTTCAGCAAAGCCTTTCACAGAGTTTCCGAGAGCATTCTCCTGGAGAAGCTGGCAGTTCATGGCCTAGACAGGTGTACTCTTCGCTGGGTAAAAAACTGTCTGGATGGCCAAGCCCAGAGAGTTGTGGTCAATGGAGTTAAATCCAGTTGGCGGCCGGTCACATGCAGTGTCCCCCAGGGCTCACTTCTAGGGCCAGTCTTAATATCTTTATCAACGACCTGGATGAGGGGATTGAGTGTAACCTCAGGAAGTTTGCAGATGACACCAAACTGGGTGGGAATGTCGATCTGCTCGAGGGGAGGAGGGCTCTGCAGAGAGACCTGGACAGGCTGGATCGATGGGCTGAGGCCAACTCTATGAGGTTCAACAAGGCCAAGTGCCGGGTCCTGCACTTGGGTCACAACAACCCCATGCAGCGCTACAGGCT
>NW_009260763.1:3123823-3134181 GCF_000687185.1 Egretta garzetta
TAAGATCACCCTTGCCCCGCGTGTGCAATGCAATGGAGCGACTCCTCCAGTCTGCTTAGGGACATGGTTTAGTGGTGGATGGCAGGGTTAGGTTAATGGTTGGACTTGATGATCTTAAAGGGCTTTTCCAACCTAAACAATTCTGTGATTCTATGATCTACATATCAAAAGAAAGAAGAAAAAAAAATATCAAGAATTGGTATTATTTAACACTTTTGAATTTATCCTGCAAACTTTCAAAAATTATGTCAGATAGATACTAGCCCCTCCATAAAAACATGCAGAAATTTAAGTCCAGAAAGGCTCCATGACTTCTGCAAGAAAATAACTTGCAAACATAGGAAAGAAGAAGAAACTCTAAAATATAATCAAAGCAGAAAAAAGCAAGACACTTCTCTGTTGTCAATTGTTCAAAATTCACCTGAAACGGAGAGCAAAAAAAGCATACATAAATAAGAAACTCAACAACCAAGAAAACCTCAGTATGTTGGTCAAATGAAAAAGGCACATCTCAGAAAAATCTGAGTAGGGGAAGGAGGATGAAAGAGTTAGTTAAATTCTAAGCTGTGTAAAAAATTTGCACTTGCTTTTCTGTAAGGGCCAAAGACCTGTTTTCTTCCCTATTCTTAGTGACACTGGCAAGCTTTAATACCCAGATGAGAGTGCAGTCAACTGGATTAGACTGCTGATATGGCTGAAAAGTAATACAGACTAGCTCCACCAACACTTCCCCCGCCCTCCCAGATTAGTTTTCTGCCAATTTAGTTCCTTCAGCCAACTTGCCATGAAGCCAGAGAAGTGCCAGTGTTGACATGAGCGCGCAGGACTGTCACTCTGAGCAGCACACCTAGGCCTGGCTGTGCTGTAAATTGCTGGTACAATTCCTCACATGGCCATACAGTATGGCCCCGCACATGGGGACTGCTAAGAGTTAGGAAATGACCCTGTGAATACATACACAGTTAAATAAATGGGCTTATTTACTTTATTTAAAAAAAAAAACAAAACAAAGAAATGCATCACAAATATAGGCAATGGCTTCCTGCTCACACTAGATACACTATATACTTCAATTCCCTTTGCAATTAGAAATCACCAATGTGGTGAGGCATGATGTAATGCAACTACATTACTGCATTAAAAACACAGAAATCTTTGTAATGGAAGTATCAAACTTCACTAGTCCTAACAACAAGCTTAAGGAACAGTGACAACTGCTAACTAAACAACAGTATGCTAAAATTCACTAAACAGGCTTTATTTTTAAAAAGCTAAAGCATAACCTCCCTGGAAAAACATAAATTTTCTCAGTAATTACTTGTAAAGGCAGTGAAGATGAGGAAGTGCTGTCAACCAACTAATTTTTAATATAACAAAATAACACATGCCAGCTTGCTAATTGCACTCAGTTATGAACCTACTTTTCAAGAAATATCACTCAAAAGACAGCTGAGGCAAAACATCCAACTTCTTAAGAGACCACTGTGCAACTGGAGATAAGTTTCTGCCACCTTCATCCAAACATGAAACTCATGCTTACCTTGATCTATCAGTTCTTTCCATCACAGGGCATGGGTGGGTCTTTCTCCCAAGTGAGGAGCAGTGCCTTTTCCATCTAACAAAGGCTTTGCTAGACGACAAAGAACTTCTTTACCACATTAATAACAGATATTTATTTTCTGTGGTATTCATCAGATGAAGATTCAGCTATGACATATTTGCCATATGGCAGAACCAGTAATCTCAGTTAAAAGTTTACTGCCCCAGTGTGTCAGGTATATGCAGTCATAATAACCTGGACCAGAGTAGTCCAGAAGTTCACTTTTGAAAGTTTATTCCCAATTGTAAAGGATCCTTAAATTACCTCTTGAGCAGTAAGCCCTGGTAGAAATGAAGTTACAATGGACTCTAGTAAGTGTTTCTAAAAGAAGCAAGCCTCAGAAATTACAAAGGCAATTGTAAATACGAAATCTAACATCTACTGCATAGTTCAAATTCTCATCAAATGGGCTCTTGAATAATCTGTCTGTTAGACTGTCATATTAAATTCTGCCATCAGCAGGATATTCATATTTTGCTAAATGAGCCATAAAAATTGGACATGCCAAACAAATGCAACATTATATCCTACAACTTTAATAAAAATACATCAGTAGAATGAATTTTAGTACAAGTGAAACAATTGTATGGCACTGGATAAAAACATTCCCATGAAAATAACAAATATTTTTGCAGCTGTTTCTTAAAGACACAAGTGTCTAAAACTACATAATATCAATCAGGCCATACAGTATTATGCTTTAGCACACTAGCAAAATATTATTGGTATTTATCATTCCTAAAACATCTTTGTGGCAAGTCTTATTAAAAAACAAAACCAAAACAAAACAGGGAGCCTTTGCTCCAGCTACAGCTTATATGGTCTGAAAACAAACAAACAAACAGGAAGACTTTGCACAAAGCTTCTGAATCATCACTGTTCTTTACTTATAATCATCCAAGATTCAGTCTGAGAAAGATAATCCCAATACAGTGTCTTTCACTCAAATTATTCTTTCCTCAGTATCACTGGGACATGTATTTAGAAATGTTTCCTTGCCTCATGCAGCCCTTACAGCACTTGCCTATTAAAAAAAACCTTTTAAAGGCCTGCTGACCAACCTGGGAAGAATAACCACAGCCTGCTAATTTATTGTCTCCAGCCTCCAGTCTTCACCATAAACTTGTTCTGCACAGAAGTGAACCTGTTATTTAAAATAACGGAATTTCCCTGGGCAGAATAAAGCTGCTGTTGCACAGAAGTATTTATTCTAAAGTTTAAGTTATGTATTATGCCTTAACCTGACTTAACAGCTCACCAGAGAGAGATGAAAGGAGGAATGTCCTACTCCTCTCACACGCAGAGTCTGTCTGCTCTCCCCAATCCAAGCCATTGTCCTGCCTCCCCTGCTTATCCTTCAGTGAGCAAATTCAACAGAGGTTTGGCAAAGCTCCAATCTGGTACAGCTCACAGCAAGTTCAATCTCTTTGGCAATAAACTGGTAAGTCTTGGGGTGCTGGACAGTAGGAGACACACCAAAAGGCTGGAATTGGGGCGGGGGGGGAGGGCAAAGAGGGAAGAGAAGATCTCTCCTCCCCCACCTGCAGACCTGCAGCAGTGAGCCCTAAGAGCAGCACAGCTGCAACACATAACTCCCTCTAATCAGTTAATAAAGTTCTGCTAATCCCTATGCCCAAACCAGTTAATAATTTTAAACCTTGCAAAGAAAACCAATAAATAGTTAGCATGCAGCTTTACATCCAAAATGGAGTCGCAGTGTGATGAGATAAAAGCAGCATCACAGTTCACTGCTTTGGGGAATCCATACAGCCAATTTGTCATTACCCTATACAAAACAATAGCATTGCACCTTAATCATTT
The DNA here is from genome assembly GCF_000687185.1 of Egretta garzetta. NCBI lineage: Eukaryota > Metazoa > Chordata > Aves > Pelecaniformes > Ardeidae > Egretta > Egretta garzetta. The sequence goes on from NW_009260763.1 coordinate 3,127,245, forward strand.
TACTATTTTTTTGGACAGTTTATTTTGAAAGAATTATTTTTTAATTTGATATCCATGCTGCAAATTGCTAGTATACGTTAACCACAAGACATCAGTACTCGTGCATTTACTACAATCCTTTTAATAACAACTATCCTCATATATTAGAACATACACATTAGAACATAATTCCTTCTACAGATTATTTAGAAAAAAGTTATTCAAACAAGAGCACTGCCAAAATGCTATTTCTTTAACTCACAGCAGACATTACACTATAAATAAAAACAAATTCTCAAAAGTTATTTGCTCTTAATCACTCCTGTTAGCTACAGTATCCAAATAACCATTAGCCATTCTGCATTCTGATTTATACTATACTGTAAGTCAGAGACTGAATTCCATTTGGCACAATCCCCAGTTCTGTGCAGGGAGACTACACCGTACAAGAAAATTAAATAAGTTTTCAGTACTTTTATGACATTCTATTGAAAGTACACAAAAAACATCTCACAAATGTGTCTATGTACTAATGTACTACTAAGTTCTACTTATAATGTTAGTAGTTCTCAAAAAAAGCTTCCAACATAAAGATGTGTCACTGAATTAGGCAGTGATTTAATGATTAAATATACACTATTTGATTTTAACCCATTATATGAGAACTGGTTATCTTTTCCACGTTTCCTAAAGGAAATGAAATTCTGTGGCCTCAGCAGCAGAATGAAAAACAGTTTTTATCTTGTATTTGTGAAGGATCAGGGAAATAAAGATTGCCAGGTAATTCTTTTTGCGTCATGATATCCACAAATGCAGGCTGCTGAGCACCCACTGTGGAAGTGCCATTTATTCCTGTGAACACAACATTCATAAGCAACTGACTTGACCAACACAAGACACCAACTTGGACTTCACCACAGCTTAAGATCAGCTTCACCTGAAAATATTACACATGCCAGGCTGCTGAACACAGTAAGAGGAAGTTTAAGAACACATGCTTTTAAAAATTAAAAGTGTAAGATAAAACCAGGTTTAATTCTATATGGCAAATAAGAATAGTAGTATTTTTATTAATTTTAAGCAAGAAGTAATCAAGTACAAAGCGTCAGACTTGAACCTATGTAAGAATATCCCTACCTTAAAAAAACCCTCAAACTAAAACCAAATAGGTGATAAAACATAGGCCCAAAGAAAGGAACTTTCCAAATCTGCCCCCCCCCTCCCCTGCCTCCAATGGAAGTGCCTTTTAGAACAACCAAGTTAACTGAAGAATTACATTTGCCCCTCTTCCCCAAAAAGAATTTGTTTGCTGCCTCTCTACAGCCTCCCCCATCACAACATCTCCATTTTTATTTATCTTGTTTTCTCAGCCTCCTGCAGTATCAAGCTGTCCTGTACACTCTTCCACTCCTTTCTGCAACACACACACACACACACACGCAGATGGAGGCATCTGCTGTCCTCTAGCTGCCCTGACCCCTGACTGCTCAGCCAGTACATGTACTAACACCAGTCAGCAGCAAACTGAACCATGCTGAGGCAACACTGAAACCTTCACTTCAGGGACGCTAATTTTGAGTTCTCTGTTTTATGCAAGCGGGCAAGTTTCATAAAATTTCTAGCTATTTACCTGTGAGATCTCTACTCCTCTGCAAACAAAAGGGTTTAGTAGCTATTGGTGGGAAGAGAGGAGACCAAATGATGAGAGATTACTCAAAACCCCCTCATATTCTTTTACAGCAGTATTTAAAAGTTACGAGTTTGGTGATTAGTCTCACATTATAGGACCTGCTGCAACACAAAACACTTTGACACTCCTTAGTTATCTCAAGAGACATGACTAAAACTTTATAGAAAAGGTGAAGTCTGATACTACATTGAAATCCATGAAGTCTTCCAGAATCAACAGTAATAAAAGCCAAAGTTGTTGTTGAAATCATTACAATTAATAATCCATTGTTTTATCCTTGTACATAAAACAAGAAACAAAGACTAAAATATACAAATAAGCTCATCATAAAAGTATCTGTGCATGCAAGACATTTGCAAAATGTTGGTTTATTCTTGCCGTCAAGCCACATATTGATGTTACTATTTATGTTATTACTGCATAAGTATACATACAAAAGTAATAAAGAAGAGTGTTTAATTTTTTTTCGGCCACTAAAGAAAGGTAGAATTTCTGAACTTTTTCTGAGGAAAGAGTAGTGCTTTCCTATCAAATCCAACTGCCAGAAAATAACAGATGAGGCATCCCACACAAAATAGTTACTGTTACACCTGAGGCTTCTATGTCCCACTGGGCAAAATTATTATAGCAGCAGCTACTTAGGAAAAACTACCAAATAATAAATGCCCCCATAATGAAAACCAGAAAATTGCACACAGATGCTTTCCAACTCAGAAAGCCAAGAACAAGCCTAGGCTCCTAGAATCCTACATCTCAAAATTAAAAAGAAGGTGATGATGTGGAAGAGGACTTGGGCACAGGGTATTACTTTAGAATGTGCTACCAAGCATATTACAAGATATGTTTATAGAGCATTAATAGATAAATGAAGTTTATTTTTAGTATCTTTCTACATGCTTTAAGAAGCAGCCTGTCTTAATATTTCATGTCACCTACCACCCCAGTTAGATTGGCATATACAAAAAATAAGACCATAAGAAGATAGTTCCAATTCGACTTTGCTGAGAAATAGTTCTCAACAAGTGGGTTTCATTCCTAGAAAACAATCTGTCATTGTAGTCAATGAGGTTTCCTTATTCTTAAAATCACTGGAAAGGACAGCTGAACAAAGGTTTGAGAAGATGCAAATGCAGTGCTGGAAAAAAATTCTGAATGGATCAGAGGACTGGGAGACATAAGCAAGCCACGGAAGAGTCCCAAATTTCCCCACTTTCAGATAGAAAACTACTCTCAGGAAAAACAGAACATGTCCAGACATTGATGGGACTGATGCAAACTAGAGAGGAATTCAAGAGCATAAAGCAGGAGTTTGGATTGTGATGAAGTCATAAAAGAAAGTGAGTGGCACCTTAATCCCTTCCCCTCATCGTCAAGCTAATACTTATCTCCACTAGGTCATAAACAAAGCATCAGAGACAATTACAAAAAATTAATAATTAAATCTTACTGTTAAGAAAAAAATAAATAGAAGAGTCATAGTAGGTAGACAATTTTCAAGTGTTCTATCTGAATTTAAACTCCACTCTGCCCTCCTAATTTGTATTACTTGTCAGAGATTTCTCAATATGATTAAAAGAAAAGAAAGGGGGAAAAAAAGCAGGAAAGGCTGACCACCACTTCAAATGGCAACTCTATGTCTATACACTAATGTACAAATGCCATGTTTCTGGTACCACTGCAGAATCCCAGCTACCATTAAGAAAATACACAAGTCTATGACTCTTGCTTTGGTGAAGACAATTCTTTACATGTGAGCTGAATAAAAAACAAAGCAGACTCCTAGAGTCCTCTGGCAGACAACTGTGAAGTTTCTTTTGCTGCTGCTAATGGGTAGTCCACATAGTTTTCTCTGTTGTTATTAAGAAACCTGTAGCCAAGAAAATGGAATGAAAATTGAGCAAATTCCTGTCATGATTGCACTGAAATCTCTCAGCAGCTCTGTAGGTAAGGACTGGCAACATTCCTTAGAAAGGAGGTTCTCAAAAAGAAACTTCAATATTGGTTCTCAATATCACTACTGTAACCACCAAGAGATTGAAAAAAGAAAACAGGAAGGAATAACATGTTTCTCCTTTCTTCTGGAAAATACATGCATTCAGGAATACTTTGAACTTTGCCTGCTATCTACTGCACAGACATAGGGAAACTTCAAATTTAAGGGTAGGAAAAAGAAATTACAATTTCCTTGCAACTCAGAAAAATCCAAGGAGGCAGAATGTAACAGGAGTTCCCACAGTTTTTCTCCAGGGGTAGTGGTCAACAGTATTCTCTATTCCTACGTGTTGAACACCCCTCTATTCTAAATCCAAATAGATTTGCTTATCATTGCTTCATATTTTAGATGTGACTATCAATTGAAAAACACAGGAATTCCTAAAGATGGAAATCACTAATCACTAAATTTCTAGTCCTCCAAATCAGGAAAGAATTCCCACGCAACACGACTACTTTGTTAGTACGAATTTCTGCATAGTCTGCCCATAACTTCGAAACCTTACTGTAGGAAAGTAAATTCAGAAAATGAGGGAAAAGTTTTACTAATCCCACTTGCAAACTAGTTTGAATAACAAAAATAAGGCGCTTCTCACACTCCTGAATTGTAACAGCCCTGACATTTCAAGAAAAGTAAATACACCGGTCATGTATGTCAACATATGTGATGTATATCAACTATTAGCACTGCTCCAGAATGATAACAAATGAAGCTTTAAAGAGAGTCAAACATTATAGTTCTAGGGATCTTTTTCACATTTTCCAGAAAACAGTCTATACAGCACAGCGTAAAAAATGATGACACATTAGATATGCAAAACTGGACAAAAACCATGTACTAGTATGAATCACTGTGTTCAGGAACGACATTACCAGAAAGGCAACAGATATATCACTCCAGGAACACCCTTCCAGAAAGACCATTCTGTTTTCATTGGAGAATAAAATACAAAAATATTAAAAGGAAGCATTTTAACAGCAGAATCACAGCCATATTTCTTCATAGTAACATCTGTTACGCTAAATGAAAGAAAAGCAGTATCTTACCGGACATGTGAAATCAAAACCAAAATTCTGAATAACTACCATACTTAAAAGCAATTAACTTCATTTAACTGTATGTTTATCTTAAGTCTGACTGATAGTCAACATAAGCATGACAGCACCAGAATTTTCTGTCTACAGATGTATATACACACACACGTACATACATAGGTACATACTTAAACAGCACAGTTTCCACTAGACTTAGTTCAGTTAGTGATAGATCTAACATCCATTTGGCACATAATTCGTTTTGTGCATTAATGGCAGGGATGGACAGAGGAGTCCTACCCCTCCTCTCTAACAGCCTTTAATATAACACCTCCAAAACCATCAAGTAAACAATTTTGGTTGGTAGCTTACAGACTTCAACAGAGCCCCTGAAATATACACACTGAGACTACTTATAGATATAACTCTAGGCTCACATAACAATCATCTTGCAAAAGAAGCTGCCATATTTCCTACTCTATACACTTTTATCCCTGGTTTTGTCCACGTTATACTTGTTTCACAAGCCTGATGCTTATCTAGCCTTTGGATAATGGTGGTTTAACATCATTAGGTTGATCTAACGTGCTGCTGTACATTTCCAGATTACAGATTGCCAAAAAATCCCCAGATGTATATATACTCTATGGCTTTACTTTTTCTTATAAAGTCAACATCCCTAATAAGAACCTCTCAAGTAATGCCTGAAAGCCTTCTTCTTCTTTTGCTTCAAAACAGTACAAAGTTTACCAGCTCTTACTGGATCTGCTATAGTACTGTCATCCCATTTGGACTTGGGCCACTTCAGAAAATTTTTGCCACCACCATCCATGTTAAATTTTCTTCACGTGTGTGCACACTCATACACTCTTAGGGTTTCTATCACATCATCAGTCCTAAAATTGATGTGTCCCCAAATAACGGGGAAACACAAAACCAGCTGATAAGTGTTCACTGATTATGGAATACTGAAGCTTCAAATGGGGATGCTACCCAGCATCGTGTTGGTCCTGCTGTTGGAAAGAGATCTCAGAAGTAAAAAATGTGCCGGTATTGCACACGAAACCTGCCTTTTCTTAGCCACCTGTCCAACCAGCCAACGTGCACACAGAAGACGGTGACCAGACACTGTCAGTTGTCTGTGCAAACCTCACTATTCTGTGGAGAGAGTTCAGGAAAAAATGGAGTGTCTGCATTTCACCACTAAACACTTTAAAGGTAGAAGGGAGGTAACGTGACAGCCGTTATTAGCCAGAAAGAGTTTCCAAACATCAGAATTTCAGATTAATTATTCAAAACAAAAGCAGTGTTTTCTTCACACAGTACCTCTATTCCAGAACCTCTAGTAATAAAAAACAAACCCCAACATCCCGCAGCAAGAGAAAATCTGCAAGATATATGTTCTGTACAATATAGGTACTATAAAATCGCCAGTGCTAAACTTATCCCTGACTTGAAAAACTCTACTTATGAGGATTAATTTATTTCATTAATATGTATTTTTCTTCACTATCATCATGACAATTTAGCAGAATTTAGCAGACTATTGGCCTATGTCATCAGGATATGTGCTTATAGCAATTTTGCAAGACTACAATAGCAGTAAAAGATATCAGAATTTCAGGAGACTTTTTGCATTACAATTTAAAGCTTTACAGTGACCAAAAAAGCCACCAAATCCGAACATCAAAAAAATTACTCCAGGGCTTATAAACACTAAAGGTTTCTTTCAGTTGCAGCTGATAGATTCATCACCATCTTCGAAAAACAAATGTAAGAATGATCCCCCTCCCAAAATTAACCTCCATCCCAAACCTTTAAAGCAGCATTTTAGAAGCAAACGAGACTCATTTTATGGTGGTGGGAAAGGGTACGGGCTAGGCCGGAGCCTGGGAGCAGACTAAAGGCAGGGAAATGCAGCGGGGAGGCGGCACAGCAACCCTCGCTTCGCTTCCTCACCTAGCGCTACCCTTGCCCGGCCGCCCACCAGCCCACCGCCCCTCCGAGAGAAGATTCCTCCCGCTGCAAAACCGGCCCTGCTGCACCAAGCCCAGCCTGCTCTCAGCGCTCTGCACCTACAAAGAAAACACTGCACTTCCAAAGCCTCAGAAAATTAAAAGAAAGAAAGAAAGAAAGAGAAAAAAAGAAATCAAATCGCCCTTACTAACCCCTCCCTGAAAAGCAGGTCTCTTTTCACCAAATCAAACCACCCCTTACGGCACCCACCCTTCCCCCACCACG
>NW_009260763.1:3134779-3146906 GCF_000687185.1 Egretta garzetta
GCTCCCCTGGCCCCCAGACGATAAGATGGCCGCAGGAGGGCTGCGCCCGGTAATGCCGCGGGCTCTGCCGCTCCCGCCTTGATCAGCTCGGAGGCAGCAGCTTTCGGGCGGTGAGGCGGTGGATCGCCGTGCGTAAAATGAATGGGCTTCCAAGAGTGCGGGAGCCCATCGCGCAGGACTGGGGCCCGCTGGTCTCCCACCTCGCTCCCGCTCGGGTGAAAGACCAGAAAGAATTCTTAGCAGTTGTAAAATCCGCTGTAAAATCCCTATCGAGGCGTATTTAAACCCAAAACTTAGATTCTGTGAAACGTACAGCACTGCCAAGCCAACTATACAGGAATTGCAAGTCATGGCCACAGGTATATTTGACTTTTAAAATTAAAAAATCCTTTCTTAGCATATAAGGTTTTACATTTTAAAAAGCTGACTTGTGAAGCCCAAGTACCTGAGTATGAAAAGCATACAACCTTTAAAAACTGGAAGGTAAACTCTTGATAGTCTAGAGTGAGGGAAAACTAGACACTCCTTTCTTGGGCAGGTCCTTCATGTGGAATTCTGCCAACCCCACTTTTACTGCAGAATTGGGTAATTTTTATGTTGCATTTAAAGTACCTAGTTTCTAAAATTACTAATCCATGAACAGTGAGCTTCCAAAACTGCTTTAACTTAGGTGTTTGTAGACTAAAGTCTGAAATTAGTTAAGTTCAAGTACCTAATGCATATGAAAATTAAAAACTAGAGAGAGGAAAATTGTTTTCCTCTAAGTCTTGTAAATTTGTTAGTTTCATTCCTGAATTTTCTGTATTGACACCAACCATATTCATAAGCCGATGTGTTTAAAAATACTTTGAGTTCTTAAAATTTTCCAGGTTTTACACAAACGAGGTAAAAAGCAAAGAAGAGCTCAGGGCTGGCCTGGAAGAAGACGCAAGAGATGTCAGACTGCTCTCCAAATGCTACGTCACACCACCAGAGCTAATGAGCAATTAGAAAGAATTCCAAAAGCTGGAACAGTGCTGGCAAACCTACATATCTCGATCTTCAAAATCTCCTTGGAAAAAAGACTGTCTGAAGGAGGGATCACAAGATATTGTTGTTTCATTAGCAATAAAATTAACAGGAAACAACTAGGAAAAATCAGTGCAAGCTAATTATACAGAAACCAGAAGACCATATGTTTCATAGAAACCTAATATTACAAAACAAACAAATAAAACCAGAAAAAAGGAAATTTAAAATCTCATTTTCAAAAGATATCCTATTGTATCTCAGAAGGGCATTGTCTAGACAGAGGGTTTACTGTGGATGTTACAACATTAGGCCACAAAAACAAGTTCCTCTTGACAGTTGAGGCTAGACTGGTTCAGGTCTACCTAATTCTTTACAATTTTTTAAAAATTAAGGACTGTGAGCTATGAGTTATTTGAATAAATGTTTGATACACAGTAGCGTGCTTTTGTTGATCAAGTCAAGGCATCAAATGCAGCTTCGCAGTCTTTAGTGAACTGAGGCAGAGTAGATAAAAATACCTTTTAAAGTAGAAATAACAGGAAGAATTTATCAATATTCATCTATATGCATGGTTGATTTTAGACTTTTTGATTGATGATTTGAAATCTACTTTTTTATGGAGAAGAGCTGCCCCCAAATTACATCTCACTGCAGTGTTTTTTCCTTTATTTTAAAGCTCTTTAAGGGTGCAAGAGATTAGTATGTAGTCAATTCTCTTGTTCATTTTTTCATTAAGATTTTATTAGTCTATTCTCAGCCTTAGAGTGGGTTTTTTTTCATTTGAAAAGTATTTGTGAGGGAATGCAATACTGATGGCACTCAAGTCCTCTAAAATCTTTTCAGCATCTTCTTAACTTTGCTTAGAACCAGAGGATTTTCTCTATTTATAGGTAGTAACTGAGTGGTCAATAAGGAAGAGAAAATGAGCATTTCCCTTCCTGCTGGGCGAAATCATACAGAATTTATTGAGCTTTCTTCTCAGCCAAAATGTTAATTGTGTTCACTGAGTAAGAGCCCAGGGATGGAATGCATCAGATTGTTACTTCCCAGCCTTTAGCAGCCACTAGAAGTTGAGTAGTCCCACTATAAGTAGGTGAAAATCACAGGACATGATCCAAAAGATCCTGAATTTACAAACACTTGCATGTGCACAGCTCTGCTGGCACAGCACTGCAGAGGGTGAAAAGCTGATTATTTCATTAGGCAATGATGAAGACTTTTTGTTTCACCTCAGAAATCTAATTTTTCCTTCTCTTCCCACAATGAAAAAAAAATTTATTAATGAATGATTCACTACTGAAATGATGGAAAAAATACGTCTTTTTTCTTTGTAGGTTTGATTCTTTCCAATTAATTCTTGTTTTCTCTATGTTTTGTAAGGTTAGCCCACAAAATGGGGGTGGCTACTCCACAGAAACACTATTTCCTTACTTAAGGAATAAAGTGGAATTGGGATTGCATTTTTGCAGCTTCTGCAGTTGTGGAAGTATACATTACTTAATTTTCTTTACTGCTACAGAAATTGCATATAGAGGTTTAAGGGAATTTATAGGCACCTTGAATTATTTTTTGTTATTTACAACTCACGAACCCATTCTACAGACTATAAATCAATGCTTTTTAACAGCCCCACCTTTCAGAAAATAATGATTACAGGCTGAATTATTTTTCACTATTTTCCACTGTTCTTGGAACTGTTCCTTGAATGTATTAATAACATGCAATCTGTGTCCTTTGTTTAAAAAAAAAAAAAAAAGTTTTGTTGCTGTCCTCATGACCTGATATCTGTTTTCTCTGTGCATTTTTAAAGCAAAATCAAATTTATTTCTTGTGTTTGCTGTGTCTTGTTCTTGCTATTAAAGCTAATGTTTTAATTTTAGGGGTTTTTTAACCTGATATTATTCCAGGCTAGCTCACATACTGTAGTTAACTCTTCAGATACATTCCCCTGTGGAAGAGTACCATTCGTCTATGTGCTAGCATTTATAATGATATATCAGGATGTGGAAAAGTTTTTTCTTAAATTGTGGTATCAAGGGTAGCTTGTTGAGTAGGTAGTAAATAACTATGGACTGCTTAAGATCATCAAGACTCGGTCTAAAATGTTTTCTTAATTCCTTCCTTGAAGGAGACCTATGTTTAAAATCTGATCAGCCTACCTCAAAATGCAGTATTTTGTTGTTGGAGAATAACTGTAATAAAGAAATACCTGTTAGGTTTCCTGCTACTGTGGTAAACACTTTTAAAATAAAAATCCTATTATTCATTGCTGTGGCTGTTGCTTAAATATCTGCTGCACTGTCTTAGTCATTACTGCATTATAACCATTCAAAGAGAAACAGTTTTGCTTTAAATCTGCAAGTTCTCTTGTTGGACAGTGAGATCAAGCAACTGTGTTGGGCTAAGAAGATTATGACTCATTAAGCAACGAAGTGAGATTTATAGAGGTAAAAGAGTGAGTGAAAGAGGTGTCAGCATCATTAGCCACAACACAGCAGTAGATATTGCTTTTGGAAATAAACATTTCTTTTTGCAGGGTCTGGGCTACACCTGGAAGGCCATTTTTTCTAGAAGAAGAAAATAACAGAATTTGGTGCACAGCCCAGAACCATTACATCAGTGACCTCTCCTAAACAGAAGAATTATAATTATAAGCGCGAGAGAAAGTAAAGCTTTATAAAAGAGAACGATTTAAAATGTATGCATGGAATTACACTAAAGAAGAAATGACCAATTACAAATCAAATATAAAATATTACATCTGAAAAATTTGACATAACCTCCTACATTTTTAATGATTCCTTAGTAATATACATTGGGAAATTATTTTATGACACATGTTGAGGCAAAGATTGATCTTTAACTAAAGAAAAGCAAAACTGTTGATACTAGATTTGTAAGCGTTAAAAGGGGAGCATATAAAAGGCTCAAGAGAATCTCAGATCTGAGATACTTAGAATATACTTCTCAGTGTATATCAAAATGTCTGTATAAAAGATATATCAATGTATTTTGACACACTTTATCATACTTGCTGTAAGTTTCCTGAAGCAACTCTGTTGTTAATCTGAAATAAACTTTTCTGTAATAGTTTTATGGTGATACTCTAATGGAAACATGTTTTTACATACAGACTGATGAAATACATTTATTGATTGCAATCCAAGCTTTATGATTAGGCAACAGTGTAAATTTCTTGTTTGTCTTTCAGCATAACTCTTTCATCATTTTACTAATAAGAGCAGAAGTTCTAACTGATTTAAGGGAGGCAAAATATAAAATGTTGCGTTTCTCAACATAAATAGTGTGGCATAATCACAATAGTTTTTCATCTAATAACAAAAAGGATATAATGAATGCATCTACAGCACGAAATACTAAAATCAAAGACTAGGTAATCAGGAAAAATAAAGTAATAGAAACTTTTACCAAAATTAAAATAAAAGCACAGCAAGACTCAGACTGTTACTTAAGGCATGTCAGGCATCCAAAAACATCCAGTATACAAAACATATTATGCATATATGCACAGGGTCAGACCCTGTCTCTAAGCTCTTGCTTTTCAAATCAATGGGAAAGATGCCTAAGTCAACTTCTAAGTGTTTTTAAACACATTTAATAGATACTGAAACTTTTTTGTATGATGTTATACAGAAGTCACTCTCACAATCACACCTGGAAAGAAATACATGTTCTTAATTGCCAGCTAACAAAACAGAACTTGCAGATGGTCTTTCTTTATAATGGTCTCACACCCATCAGAAAAGGAGACTGTTTTGTAGCTAAAATCCTTGGAGATATTTTGTCATTAATCATTAGCCTCAAGATCTTTATGTTAGCAGAGATATGTCTAATTTAAACAAATGCATAATAAACAGAAAATGCCTAGTTGAAAGAGTTTCAGCGGGGTCACACGTCTTAGACAAGGATCAACTTTCCCCTGCCTGTCTGTGTCGTTAGTTGTCTATTTGTGTAAAGCTTTAAGAGTACTTGGGTTTCAGAGCAATTAAGGCAATCTTTTAGCAATAGTTCTTACATGTTTTATGTAGGAAACTTCTGTATGTATCCAAATCATGTTTATAAAAAAACACCAACGGCACATAAACCAGAAAACATTAACCTATACGCATACAAGCAAAAATACATAGTAAAGCAAAGAAAAAGGTCAGGGTTGTGTACAAGGAGTTGTATCATAATCGTAATGAAAGCAGAGGCAAAAAATCGTTATGTCCTACCTGTGGTCAGTGTGCAAGACTTACTCCCCTATTGTTCATGCTGCAGGCTAAGACACTGCATTGGTTTCTTACAAATTCCCCTCCTAATCATAACAACTTCTGAAACCTCCTTCTCAATGTACAAAGGAGATTAGAGATCTGGACTATGATGATGGATGTGCTTCTGTCTGTGTACTTCAGTGGTTAAGTACAGTAGTGTACTCAGCCTCATCTGTGAAGTGGAACCAGTAAAAGCATATGTAGGAACAACCATACTGCAAGGAATAGAATCCACTCAATACAGGATTTGAAAGATGTAAAGGGATCATTTCATTTGCCCTTCTGCATGGAGTTAAGTTGTAAAGACTTAAAATGTCACTGGCATGTGTCCTTAAAAATCTCAGCCTGAGATTGATCTTCAGTCCCCAGAGACATTACAAAGGTGGGGTTTTTTTCTATATTGACCTAAATAATCTTCTCTACAAATAAGTTTCTTCTTCTACCTGAATTAGAGTTCACTATGCTATTTTGAGTAACTTTTCTATACTGGGAGGTTGCTGTTGTGTTTCTCAGTCTTTTCTACAGTTTGTTCAGTTATTATTTTTAATCTCTCTAGAGTCTCTAACTTGTCTGTATTTTGAAGCAGGGTATCCAAAACAGGATGCAATATTTGTGTAGCTCTCTCCAAAGCTGAATAAAGCAGAATGACTGTCTTCTGCTTCTGACATACTGCAATTCCCTTTAATATATCATAAAATATTTTCAACAAAATCAGCTAGATCATAGTCGATTTGTAATCCAATCTAAATCCCAGGTCCTTTTCTGTACTGTTGTTCCCTAGCCAGCTACATCTCATTTTGGATTAGCTTGTTTGATTTCTCCTTCTAGAGTATATGATTTTCTACTTGTCTTCACTGCTTATCGTCTTGCTGGCTTTAGATAATTTCTTTTAATTTATCCAGATCACTGTGAGCTCTAATCCTGTCCTTAACCTAACCACCTGTTAGACGCTTGCAACACTTGTGGTCTGGCAGTAAAAATAATAGTACAATTATAGCTAGGATAAATCCGTGTAGAATCAATTACCTCTCTCAGACTGTCAGTGAAACACCAAGAGTGCATTTTTTCAGCCTATTTCCTGGTTCAGTTTTAAGGAGTCATACAGGGCAGTTGCTACTGTCTTACTAAAGTCAGTATCACCTGCATTCTCTCCCTGTTGATCCTGCATACCAACTATTCCAATGAAGATGGACAAAACTGTAGTGTGACATCATGGTTTTCCAGTGATTCTCAGGAAATTGGAATACAAGTCCCACAGACGTGTAAGAAGACCTTCATATCTGTGTAGAAGTCCAAAGTTCTTTGCTCTTCTCGGCCTTTTTCCTCTTTTCCACAAGATGAGAAATGTCACTCTGAAACATTATTTCCTCTAGTAGAAGGATGTGGATGTCCACTGCTGGTTTTGAAGATGTCATTTACATTCTTTAATGGAGGTATATCCTAACTGCACCAATCCACATGAAATACTCAGTTATACATATAGTAATTGTCAAATGGTAGAATGTATGTTTGGAAGGCTCAAGGCAAGATGAAGTTTTCTCCAGAACTGTATGGATAACCAAAGTAGCCCCTGTATAATCCCTGTGAAATAAGAGGTAAGAAATACTCCTGAGGTAGAGCCTTGGCCCTGATGAGTCGGTAGAGAACTTTGATTGGTGTAAGCAATATGAGCCCTGAGACAGGGGACATTAAAGAACTGAGAAATGTCTCATGTGCTCACAGTTGTGCTGTAGAAGGACATCTCAGTGGGAGGGAATGTTCTAACTCATAGTGATTTGTGAATTCTGCAGTCTTTGTTAACAAGCTGTACCAGCTTATAAAGTGGCCTATCACAAGCATTTGTTTTAACTTTAAAGACTCTCCAAGTCTTTATGCTCTTTGATAAATGACAGTGTCAGTCATTATGTATCTGTCTTTGATTCTTTCCAGGCATATATCATCCTTATCATTAGCTGCATGTATAAAAATGAGATTAATCTGGTTGTCATTGGCATATTATTCCTAATGGGAACCATCAGGCCACCTTCTTCTTCAAGCAGTCCCATTTAGCTGTCAAAAGTAGGCCAAGAGGCAGGGAGACAATGGGGTCAGGGAATAGCTGCTACCACTCTGAGTCCTGTCAGAAATCATTGGAGCCCCTATAGTACCACACTCATGTCACATAAAGATGTCACTAGTATCACCGTTGATTTTGTCAAAAGCTAAGATGTTAACTGCTATGAGCATAGCCGGTTTGTAATTGGCCTGCAGATTTTTACAGGAATGGATTAGACTGGTTTTGGTGTCTCACTCCTTTTTCTGCTAAAAATTCTTGAGAGTCGCTTTGGTAGCTATTTGTCTTTTCTGAGAGCATGAGGTCCACAGCAGTTTGTAAGCATATTGTGAACATATGTAAGCATATTACTCGGACTATTTAGTGCTCAGAAGAAAGATAGTTTCTTTTAATATTATGAAGACATTAATCTCTCTCTCTTTTTGAGAAAACCCTGTAACTTGTGATTAAATTTGCTTACTTTAATATATCAAATTCTATAAATTTCTATAAAAGGTATCTAGGTCACAAGCACTGTTTTCTTTATTTTTAAACAAAAGAAAGATATGAAAACTAATCAGTCTTCCATCAGTTTGAAGATACATGTACTTTGACTGAGGATTTATGGTTACTAAAACAATGTGAAATTTTAGCAGACTGTTTAAATTACAGTTACCATATGAGGACATTTAAAGTGGAGCTGACCTATTATTAATGTCTGTCCTGTTTGCTGCCTTGTAGTGTAGAAGCTAAATGTATTGGTTTTCAGCTTAGAAAAGTTTTAAAGTGCTGTATCAGTTTCCATCATAAAAATTCCAGAGCCTGTACCACCCATAAGGATGAATAAAGATTGTAATCAGTCTATGGAAAATTCAGCAAATGAAATATAATCTTCTTAAGAGTAGATAATGTAATTTAAAGAAAGGAAAATTAAATGTTATTCATTACCCATAAGTAGTTTTCTAAGAGGAAAATTGTCAAATGACACTTGAAATGTATTGGGAAGAAATTCAGTGCTGTAGTGTTTCCTTTCTTATTGCATGCAACTTTGTTGCTTTCATACAGCAGAAGATTTGCAGAGGCCTTAAATTAATATGTATGCTATCTATGTTAAACTATGCTACAATGTTTTTGCGGTTTCTAATTAGTAGGATCTGATTAACAATATTTTCATAATTCAGGGATATTTTGAGTTCTATGGCTGTCCTCATCAGCTTATTTAATAGCAATCCATCAGCAACCATCTTCTCCTCCCCAGACAGACTCTACCTTGTTTTCAGAGTCCCTTTATCCACTTTTCTCTCACTTATCCTTGTGGCTCCTGCAATAAATGCAATCCTTGACAGACTTCTTGTCTGTCATTGTTCAAGTTCTTCCCTTCTTTCAGTCTTCTCTAAAATCTTTGTCTCTTTCCTTTCATTCAGTTTCTGTTTTCAACTTCTTTCCACCTACTCTCTCAGTACCAAAATCCCTCCCATGCTTCCAAAACAGATTTCTCCAACCCTTTTCTCCCACAATTGCCACACCATTCTTGCCTTTTGTTGTGGCTCCCTCCCACTGTTGCTTCTGCTATATTAGTTTGTTGGGATCCATGATCCATATTCAATAACTGAGGATAGTGATAGTGAATTTAGCTAGATGAATAAAAAGAAAATCTTGTTCCTGTTTCTTGAGTGTATTTTCTTCAGTGCCATAATTCAGTTTGGTTATAAAACATGTTCTTCTCTTCTTGTATTAGCTAACACATGTCATTTTGTTTTTAAAAATGTTATATACATACATGTAAGACTGAAATAGCAATCCAACAAATTTCATACTCAGTGCAAAGAACCTCAACAAAAACATAATTAATGCAACAGAATGTTTGAGATTTTAAGCCAACAAAAGCCAGACCATTTAGAGCTAAGGTTCCCATAGCAACCTTGCTCTATCTCCTCCTGTGTCTGTGTGATAGGGTCTTTTTTTACAGGACCACATATTGCTACAGAATGTGCTGTATTATTCTATAAATAGAACATCAGTTTAATAGGTGAGTTAACTATACAAGGACTTACAAAATTATATACATGCCTTCAAAGAAAATTAAATCAGTGTGGCTTCTAGAGGTACAGTACATATATAAATACTAGAAGAAATTTTCATGTTACATCATCATTAACATAAATCTTGCCTGCAAGTGAATTTTTGGTATGTTTTTAGTTTCCCAATTATCTACCTCCCTGTATGTATAGAAAATATAAAGGGTAAATAATTATGGGAGGAAAATTGTTGGTATTTCTTAAAGAATAATATGAGGACACTCTTCAATTTTAAGTGATTATTTTCCAGAGTAGGCAGCTACGTAAAAGCATATGGGAACTCAGAAGAGGGCCTGAAATCATCCCATTTAATTGTAAGCACTTAAATAAAGGGACCAAAGTTATATATACCTTGTAATTTCTCTACAGTTTAGGGAGGTAGAAGAGCATCTTCAGAGGATGATTCAGTCCTCCCGAGATGTGATTTGCCTTCTGCCTATCTTACTCTAATGACTATACAGGAGGTCCAGAGAAACCAGTCAAGATTCTTTCCTAGCTCAGTTTGTTGCTTAAAGTAGGATAAATCCAAGAAAAAGGAATGAGATTTTCAGACATTTCTGAGTATCTTATGTGTCTTATGGGTTAGATGCAGGAGTCTCCCCAGACTACACTGATACCAGTGTCTAAATCCATGACTTAACGTTCGCTTAACGATACAAATTTGTTCTGGATCAGATAGGACAACACAGGCCATCTCTTTTGAGTAGATATAGAACAGTACTGTGATTATTCTGTGTCTACATTGACTGCAGAAAGACAAATTATACCTTGTTTGAATTAATATTAAAACAATGCAGACAATAATACCTCTTATATATAAAGATTCATGGAAGAACTTCATTTGTGTCTACGTATTTGAACCAGTGGAGTGAGTTAACACTGATTCAGCACTTTACATTCTTCACCTGTGACATTTTTGATACAGGACTGTCTCAGAGAACCTAGGAATATATCTTTACAGGCATTGGATAAGGTACTCAGCACTCAACTCATGAGCTTTAATTTCTACTTGTGGGTGCTGGGTTGGGTGATGCAGCTCAAAAGTAATCAAACCCTAAGTTTTTTGCTGGGTCTAGATCAAGGTGACAAAGTTGAGATCCCTGGTAATTTATCTGCACCCTTGAAATGTATGTTTGGTATTGGAAGTGTTTTATATGACACTGATACAAAATTCTGGCAAACCAGATGGCAACCAGTTAATTTGGAGAGGATTTAGAAACAAGAATAGTAAGATGAATAAAAACAAGGACTAACATTGAAAGAAATGCTCCTTACACAAAAGAGAGAAATGTCATCCATTTCCTCAGTTAAGCTGCAGAATACATTTTCCATATTCGGTTTCTTTGTTAAAAAGACCTACAGAGAAGACCTGGTTGATGTTCTGACAGCTGTTAGAAGTTAAGCAGGTGGATACTGCTGGCATTCAACCACTGTTAGCTCTGAAGAAATCTGACACTCAACAATTAGATGACTGGCAATTCCCTGAAGTATCTGCTTTCCCATAATAATATATAGACAACAATGAGACAATGTGTCCAAATAAAAGTGGGTAGCAGTCTGAAATACTGAACAGTTCCCCAGAGAAATAATAATGAGGAACTATTCAACTAATATCCTCTTTCGCAGAGGGATGCTACAAGGCAGTAATCGTACTGTGCTATGCTGGATTAAACTTTGTTGGAACTAGCACATTTAATTGTAAACCTTCGTTAAAGTAGTAGTGAGAGAAAGTTAAGGGTTTTGTTCACCCAAAACAAAAAGCAAATGCATGAGATCCTAGGGACCTGAATGCTCTAAATGAAAAGCTTTCGTCTAGATACAGTTCAGGAAGGCAAAGTGGGGAAACAGCTCAGATGAAAGTATAAAACAACAAATAGAAACATAATGAGCAAAAAAGCTTGAGAGTTTGAAGTGTGTGTGACTGCTGTTATTCGTCAAGGCTTATGTGTCAGAGCGCAAGCTGAAACCATTTCTGATGCTATGAACACGGGTACTCTTTAATTTACCTAAATCTTCTTATACCCAGGGAAGCACAGCCTTACAAATTCTCTTGAGTAAATGCAGTAGCAAGGAGAATAGTTGACCTTCTTACCAATTTGTCCTCTCAGTGGAAACAGCTCAAAACATTCTCTATAGTGGGTCAATATACCTTTAAACCTACATTACAAAGTTCACAGACAACAGCGTATTATTTCCTCTTCTAAGACAGGAAAAACTGCAGCTTCTCGCTCACCAGGAGAGCAGCACCCGACCATCAACGCTAGCCAGTGTGTGAGGAACGCCATACGCTTGAACTAAGCGCATCCTGAGGGAAGAACCTCGTTAGCCCTGAGGGTTCACAGGCAAAAGTGTTGTTTTCTAATGCGGTTTTAGGTTGGTTATTTTTTTTTAAAACTTCTTCACAAGTGGTTACTTACGATCTTGTACCAACTGCTTGGAGAAAGTGGATGTTGAAACAGGACAGCAAAACATCTTTCCTGCGTTGCCAAGGGAAAGGCCCACGCGTCCGCAGAGGAAGGAAAAGCTTTGACGTGTGGGAGGAACCAAAAGAGATGCGTCTGGTCCAGAAACAAAAGTCACCTGTCGGGGGAGCCTTCTGGTGAGGTTTCCTGAGGCGGCTCCTGACGAGCTCCCGCCCCCCGAGCCCGCAGGAGCGCCCGCGGCCGCCCGGGCACAGCTGGCAGCGCAGGTTCTCCGGCGGTTGCCCGGACCCGCCCAACGGTCGCCTCAAC
>NW_009260763.1:3147182-3200382 GCF_000687185.1 Egretta garzetta
ACTGCCCGGAGGCGCAGGGCTCCACACCCGCGAGGGGCAGCCTCGCGCCGCGCGGGAAACGCGGGTAGCAGGGCCGCCGCTCAACGGAGGGCTCCTGGCGTCTCTCTCTGGGCTGCCTGCTCGTTTGTGCTGGTCCAGAAAAAAAAAAGGGTGAGGAAGCATCTTTTGGGGGAGTGTAAAAATGGATTTGCCTCTGTGTAACGAAACCTGGGGTTACAGCTACAGTTAGACACCACGTTACTGATTATTGAGTTACTCTAAGAAAACAGTTTACAGATCTTGTGAGCATAAGCATTATTTTCAACTGGAAAACTCATAAGCCTTTTCTCTTTTCTTAGGCAATGGGTCAAACCATGTTATTTTGCTCGAGCTGTTTCTTACAAACTTCATAAACGTCTGCATTTTTCCACTGTTATCCATCATGTGCAATATTTGTAAGTATACTGGACGTAGCGCTTAGGTTAGTATAAGTAAATACATTAGTCTTGCAACACTTCAGTTGATAGATATATGTGATACTTGCATTGTAAATAACAAATTCAATATTTCATTTTCTACAAAACAGTAGTAACCCATAAGCAAAAACTGTACCAAAGGGAATGTTGAATTACCCATAATTTATGTGTACCTGTAAGAATAGCTTACTACCAAGGGTAGGTGCAAAGAGATAAAGTTAGCTTTATCATCAACATTTACTTTTCTCAGGACATGAATATTTTCTAGATGCTTTTACACTCCACACGTATCACCTGCGGGACATTTGCAAGCCATAATGCCATGGGAAGTGCCAACATGTGAGATACTATAGAAGCGTTTTGGAACAGTGTAATGGCATTCTGATACAGATCCCTCTAGTTTAAGAAATAGCGACCGCGTCTAACTTAGATGAACTCAGAAACTGGCAACTTACATTTCAGGGGTAAAATGTTGTAGATGTCTTTCTGCAGCAGAGATTAAGGTTAGTTTGCTAGAGATCTACCATATATGATTGTCTGAGGCATGCCTACTTCTTAATTAGAGCTTCAGGTGCAGTAATTACTATTCTGTTTACAGCAATAATATAACTTTTAAATCAGTTGTTTTCTCATAGAGTCAAACAGTAAAGATTAGCAACGAGGTATTAGTGCTGCAAGGTACATTAACCTGGCAGCATGAGATAAATTAACTCTTAGATTACTACTCTTTTGGTTTGATGCACCATTAAGAAAGTTAAGAACCAGCAGTCAGCTGGGGAGAGGAAAACCCAGTTTTACTCTTGTTCAATTTTAAATTGATCGCTAATACAAGATATTGAAAGGAGTTTATAAAGGTAATTCATTCGGGTTTCAGACAGAAGCCGTTGAATACAGCAACTCTTTCAATTATGGGAGCAAGCAATGTGAAGTACTGAAAACAGGAGAGCTCAAGCCGAGAGGGGAAAGATACTGAGAATGAGAATACATGAGAAAGGACAGTGAGATCCAAATCAAGCTTTTAAGTCCATCAGCAGGACTGGCTAGTGAATGTTTTGGATAATTGGGCAATTTACTTGGGCAATTAAATATGAAATCAGAAAATTAGCAGTTGGCCTTAGTTTGTGTTTCAGGAAACAGCTGCATAATACAGCTAATGCTGACTGATATTTGTAGAACATGTGGATGAACCCAGATATTATTAAGAACAAAATATCTCGCATATCTATAATCTCAAAATACCTATACCGAGAGGTAAGAATTCCTTTATAGTTACCTGGGCCACGAGAAGTCAGTCTTTGAACTATTCACAGCTTCTAATGCCTTAAAATATTCCTAACAAATTAAGAAATACAGTTAAACTCACTTAAAGGAACATAGGCACAGACAGTGGGATTTGTTTTCTTGTCTTTAAATGACTACAGAACTGTAGTCTGCATCTGAGCTAGAGGTCTGGCATTCTTTTATGTTTAATGGAGAGAAATAGGCACTTTTAAGGTGTGACTCATTTGAGGTATTTTTAGGTATCTCCTTTAGAATGAGATGAATTGCTCCCTCAAATCTCCTGTTTCTTTCCGTTAGCTATAAAGGGTATCTAGATGTCTAGCTCAGATGTGGATTTCTATAGTGTAGGAGGCCTTATTTGATCAGATGAATTGTATCTTGAGAGACTTATCAGAAAATACAAGCTGGCTATGCAAGTTCCAGAATCACATACGCATCCCTAGTCTTAAAGAGGAAAGTAGTGGATAGTGTTCTATTTCTATGCCCTGTCCAAGTATCTCAAGAATAATTTAATTTTTTATTTCTTTCCTCACTGATTTTTCTGGGCAGGTTCTCTTTTCTAATGCTTTTGGACCCTGATTTATGTTCAGAATATGCCTACAAGTTGTGCTGTGAGTAGACACAGTCTTCCTATGCCAGTGCTGAAAGCTGATGCAACCTCACACTGCAAGTGTTCTGAGCCGACCGAGAGTGTGTGCACTCAGCGCCTGGCCCTGGCTAATTAACCATGCTGCATAGCAGCCTTGTTAGCTCTGGGATGGTGTGGCATTTACTGCATGCATCCATCTCTCAATCAGCACAGAACATAAGCAGGGTGATCTGGGGCCCGTCTAAAGTAACCATGTAGACAAAGCTGCAGAAAGGTTATAACCCTTCCATCTGCTTTTTTGCAGCTGTGCAGTCATCTGATTAGGATTATGACTGTGTAATAGAGTAGATCATTGCATATAAGCAAAATAGAAAAGATCTAATGATGTCATGGAATTGGTGAATATATAGCTGCTTTCTTCTGTGTGATCTGACTGAGTAGACAACTCTAAAGAATGTCCAGCCTTCTAGATAGCAAGAGCCAAAATTTGGTGTTACACCAGTGTGAGTAACAAGTAACTAACAAAAGCTATTTTTAAACTTGCAATCAGAGTGATTAAGATTAGAGGATGTCCTATACTGGGCAAACTCATTGGGGTGTAGTAAGACTGAGATTCTCCAGTGAGATGGCCCTTACAAAAACAATGTATTAATCTCTCCAGGAAATTCAAGTGGCAACTTCACCTCATGCAGTCTGCATCTATCATCATTGCATCCACAGCATTACTCTCCCTTTTTCTGAGCTTCATCATTTACTGTGGAAACAGTTATAGGACATTTTCTCTTAACTGTTATCTCCTGGGAACAGGGAACTTAAGAGCAAATTCTTTCTTATCCTGCCTCACACAGATATCATTTCACTTGTGGAAGCAGCACCTTTAATCAGTTTTAGTTAGGACTTCTCTATTTTGTCATCTCTGGAATTAAAATTTCTTCAGAATTTTTTTCATCTCATGAAACTGTGTTGTTATGGCAATGGTTTATAGTGCTGACCTATGTATTTGATGAATATAATTGCAAAGTTTTAAGCAAGCATAAGAATGTATGGACTACTTGTCCATGCTTCAGGGTAAAGTGGAACATTGTCCTTCCACAAGTCATTTACAAAGTAAATTAAAGGACTATGTTCTTTAGATTTTTCATTCCTTTTTGAAGTTGAAACTGAAGAATGACTCTTACCAAGTTTTTGAGGGAGTGTTCTTATTAGTGAGCTGAAGAACAGCTCCTATAAATGTCAATAGTTAGTCAGTCTTGGCTTTCTAAACTATATATGTGCAGTAGTAGAAGAGCAAGTGTCCTTGAAAATGACTTTGTCACCTTTTCAAATCATACTTTTAGAACTGTACTTTTAGTCAGATGAATTGCAGCTGAAAATATTTCATTTTTATGAAGCTAGGCTTGATCAGATTGTGCCACTAACATACTTCTGTTTACAAAACAATAAAAAAACCTGTCTTGACAGTCTTTATCTTAAAAATAGGCTAAACTAGCTATGAAAGTATGTATGAACACTTCACTCTTCAGAAGAATTTACAAGTCTTATGAAGTGCCCTGTCATATCACTGAATATTGTGACTCAAGTAATCTCAATATTGGGATAAAAGTAGCCCAAACTGGTATAAGGCATCAGGAGATACAGCACTATTTGGTGACAGATCTCTTCTATGACTGGCATTTAGTGGAAGTGTTCTAGTGGACTTTTACTGGACTGCATTTAGTAATGCTCTATTCTCACAACAGCATCAAGAAACTTTGATACAGCCAGCCCAGCTTTGATTTCAATTCCACTTACTGAACTCCCAATTAATTTTTTAAGTGTAAAGACTCCAGGATTTTATTGACCTAACAGTGTTTCTTCGTCTGTCACAAGGGGGCAGATTAGTATTGTTGAAGTTTAGAATTCTTTTCCAGCAATCAGCAGTAGCAATCTAAAATAGAAGACATATGTTCAGACTGGTCATTTGAGAAATTTTGAAATACATTGTTGCCTACACTTCGACTTCTTACCAATATTGAATGATGAGGGGTTTATTTAAATATTTCACTCACAGAAGAATTGCTTGCTCTAGGGGATTGTATTTGTAACTCTTCAAGTTAATAAAATTAAACTATGTAATATAATAGATTTTTCCATTCTACTTACTACACTACTTGCGTAGTGTTTGGTCAACCACTGCAAATTATTAGCTGTTGCCACTTTTGTAACTTTTATAGCTTATAAATGCAAATGAGAAAGATTTGATTTATTAAAGCTTGTTGCCAAAACTTTTAACTGTTTCACAGTTTCTGGTAATCATGTGATAACGGTGTGTAGCACCCCTTAAAAATAAAATTTATTTCTGAAGGTAAATTAAAATGGTAGAAATTTAGTTCTAGAAATAAACTCTTTTCTTAAAAACCCCAAATCTTTATTCTCTCTTTTACCCTTTACTTTCCAAACAGCATATTCTTACCTCAAGCTGCATCCCTCTCTCTTTATTTGCTACAAGCATAACTCAATAGTCCATTCAGTTGAAGGATGTAAACCAATTTAACTTGAATATTCCTCATTTCCTTTTTCTGTCTTTTGTGAATTCTACTAATTTTTAGCATTTCATTTTTTGTTGAAAAGTAACATTCTAAGTTTCCTTTTTTGATATTTGTTGAATTCAAAGCACCAGCATTCAACATTGTTTGATTGGGCCTCACTATGTTTACATATCTACTGAAAGAGGAATAGTGCTCCAGCTTACAAATTTTTCAAGATAAGGCTGTGTTCAAGACCTTAAACACTTAGCACAAGCTAGTGTCTGACTCAAATGAGCTGTTAAAGGACCCCCTGAATTTTGATCTAGAAAATAAATAACAAAAGTTTGCTTTATATACCAGAGAAACCCAGTAATAAATCCATTGAATTTACTGTATGCTGTTAAGATTAAAAAAAAAATGTATTTCTGTTAAAATTCTTGGCAAATACTGTTGCAGCATGAGACTATTTCCTGTGCAGAGAAGTTTTAGACTGAACATGCACTGCAGTACTTTGTTTGAGCGAGTATTTTTAGAACATATTTATGTACTAAAGAATGTCTCATTTTTAACACCTATGATTCTAGGAATATATATATAAAAACAACAAATCAATATATTGAGAAGCTGCTAACAGGAGAAAGATGAAAAACAAAAAGGTCCACTTCTGGAACATGTAACAAATTATACTAGTGTCATTTTGTGAAAAGAAAACAAAAGGAAGAAGGTGATGATATGAAAGCAAGCCTAACTGAATTTCAGGGATGCATTTCACCAAAATACTCTCTGTTTTCTAGATTCCAACATGGAGGCTAGTCTATACAGGCAGAATCTTCTATCTGTGAAACTCTAACTTGCCTCTTGAGTATTTGCAAAATAAGATAATTCGGAAGGTTATCATTGATAACAAATGGTGGCTTTATACTGTAAAAGCAACCCACCTTCAGAAGTATCAGGTCTGTTATGTAAGAGAAGAGAAAAAAAACCCCAGAACCTTAATTTTAGCAGAGTTGCAATCAAACTTTACTAGAAGATGCCAAGAATTTTTTTCTGAAATAAAATGTCTCAAACCAAATAAAAATAACCTGAGCCTGAAACTGAGATTATATGTAGAAAATTTCAGATCAGATGTTTAAGGTTTGAGAAAACTAGGAAATAGAATCCACCTAGTAGTTTTGCATACTATAAGCTAGTAGTTTCACATTATATATACATATATGTTTATATATTGTGTTTATGTATAAATATATATATACAGTGATAAAAGCTCTGTCAAAGGAAATGGTATTTGACTAAAATATTTGACATACTATATTCTGATACCAAATTCTAACACAAATTATTTAAATGGGGTTATACATCTTCATGTATATATTTATATAAATGCATCTTCAGATGTCAGGATTTGTTACAAATGAGAAAATGCCTTAGATATCTGTTCACAGTTTGCAGGTCATATGTACATGGGATGAAGTACAAAGTGGTGATTGTTCTGAGATCAAAAGAAAGGCATTAAAAAGCCTTGTTGAAATTTATGCTCTGTTTTTAAAAGAACAAGATGTCAGCTTGCCTTTGCCTTTTTCTACATCAAAACAGTGTTATTTAAATTTATATAATTGTTATGTATACTTCTCCTGTTTTTAAGTGTCCCATGGTAATAGTTAATGAGAGAAACAGAAATGTAATTATTATGCCAAATATTTATTCCATGCTGCCATTACTCCTACTGGTAAATCTGATGTGTACTGACCTTATTCATTGTATCCAGGACATTATGTAAGGGAAAAATATGCATAATGTTGTTGCGGACAGAACATCCCACACTTAAACAGAATCAAAGTACTCTTTAAGACATTTTCTAGAATCTAACCAGTGATGCAGACCAGATGGCAAACATTCAGCATACTGTGTTTGCAAATTTCAGCTGAGCCTTCTAAGAAGTCTTTCTCAATGTGAATGGACTCTTTACTGTCTATTCACTTTAAAACATCATTCAGGATGTGTATCTGATCTTTCTGCTTTGATTTTTGAATTCAGTAGAATGTCCAGAAACTTTTGGAAAACAGTAACAAAGGTGATGGTAAGAAAGTGTTTTTTTAATTCTGTTATATTACTCCTAGAATAAAAATGTTGGAAAGAAGACCTGATGTCATTTATATTGTTGCTAAAGGTTATGTTGTTTGAATTAGATTTTTTTGGTGATATTTACTGATATATACATTTCTAGTATATGCATATATGTAAAGTGTATGGCAGTAAGATATTTAGTAAGTTTATTACAGTTAGAAAAATAATTTAGCTTCTAATTTTTAGGAAGATTTTTTCTTAGCACTATTACTTATCTTGTGGCTAAAGATTATACATTTCTACAAGAAGAGAGAGGGCACACAACTGAATGGGAACTATAGTGTTTAAAAAAAAAAGTCATTAACAAACTGAAAAGGGTACTGTGTGCTTTACATGTTACTCAGTCTCTCAGTGAAAATGAGTAGAAACACACTGTCTTAAAATGAAAGGTTAGCCTGACACAGACTGCTCAGGAAACATCATGTAACAAAGCATCAAAGCTGCTCCCTCTGTGATCTCTTTGGAGACCATGGGGTGCAAATGGAAAGGGGAGAAGAGTTTGTGAATTATTTTTATGAGAAATACGTATGGTTCATTTTATCCACCTACTTTTATATCATGATCTAAGACCAAAAGTGTTGACAGCTTCTTAAGAATGGGCAATAAGAGATGGTTTTAACTCATGTATTCAGGACTGTATTAGTATACATGAACTGTGAGAGAATGTCTGCTTGTAAGTAGTTTTACCTTGGAAAGAGAATAGGAAATGCACATGCAATGCTCCATGTGCATAAATTTCAATTCTGAGTCAGTCTCTGAAACAGGAACTTTGCTGTCCAGTGACACCGTGGTTAACTGTGCTGTAGGCCTGAGAAGGTTGGTATAAAGCTGCTGGAATATTCATAAACCATTTCTTTCCATTCCACTCTGAATACCCTAAAATACCCTTTATTGCTCCAGCGAACTATTTCTGAAAAGGCTGCCCCGTCATGTCCCAGAACATCAGAGGTTTGCATTCCTACCGAGTGGGAAGCTCTCCACAGACACTCAGGTTTATGGATGTAACTGAAAGAACAGCTATGAAAAAATGGAGGGTACCTCTTTACTGGTGAATTAAACTGGTCCAAACTATGGGCCTGAACACTGTCATACAACCATACCATTAAATTATCAGAGCAGACCCTGTGAAAATTTTGGCTTGTGCCAAGCAACAATTTTCCTAGATAGTGCCTGGGAAAGGTTCAGGTTAGCACAGGCCAGGGTCTACTCCCAGTAGGCAGTCTGGGTAAAGGAGAATCATGTGGCCACAGCACTAGTTACTAATACAGCTGTAGCCAGGGATGTGAAGCCAGACAGCCAGTCTCAGAGTAATGAGGCTGGTAAAATGGAGACATTTAAAGGCTGGTAGAAAAGGGTTTATTTCCAAAGGAGTTGTATAAAGGATCCAGTAGAGTAAGAGCCCCTGCCGTTCATCTTACTTTACAGGGCATAGAACAGGGGGCCATGTACCACGTGGCCCATTCCACACTGACTCTGAAGTGTGATCTTCACAGGTGGAGCATGTATGTTAAATGTGAAGAGTTATAAATATATAATCACATTATTATTAACTTTTTTCTATGCACCTTGTGTTTTCTTTCACTAATAGCTGAAATATGTTTGCATCAATGGTGAGAATGGGTGCTATGTTTGACCTGAGACTAAATAACTGGTTAGCTGTTGTGCCTGTTATAAACTGAAAATAATACACTTTGAAATCTAAATGGATAATAATAAGCTTTGAAATCTTTAGGTTTAGAGGATTAGTTTATTTTAAACACTGGAGTCATATTACAATAGTTTTGGTTACAAGTTGGATAGTTAGATATCCTAAGTGACAAACTGTAATCTAAATTTAGCAGTTTTAAAAAGAACTGAAGGTTGATACCACTAGATGGCATCATGTAGTCATTTAGGAACTATGGAAAGGTGCAGAATACGAATAACCCATACAGATAATATGAAAACGGGCAAGTATTACTTGCACCACAATAAATCTGTTTGTTTTGAGGTAGTAATAAAAACGTCTCGTACAACTTCTAATGGTATCACTGTAAGGGCAGGACATAAGGTATGATATTTGAATACTATTTTTGTAACAGCATGCTAGTAATTACTAACTTATTAACTCAGACTAGCAGCAGATACACACTTAAAATGATCTCTGAAAAATTTAGTAATATTAAAAATGGGGACAGATGGCAAAGGCATTGTGAGTACAATTCACTCACACAATGTAAGGTTTCTTCTGCAGTTCCTCCATTTGTATCCAGCCTTGACTTACAGATACAGATGGGTCTCAGTTAAAACCCTAGAGATGAATAACTTCAAACTCTGATGATGTTCAACACTCATTTCCAGTTAGGAATTTTGCAAATGTTCCCCATGTTTAGAATGGGATTACCTCCTGGAACCAATTATTCATGAACTTTAGTGTGCTTGAAATCCAGTCTGAGATCCAAAATTTGCAGCCTCAGTGTATCTCTACCAAGAGTACTGTGGCCCCTGGGACTCTTAACAAAGCCTATTCAGTTTACCAGTTGCTATGATGGCTTCATAATGAGAGAAAATATCCATGAGAAACTAGTTTTCAAATGCCTCAGTTCTGCAGACAATGCCTGTAGCCCAAAGGCTTGTCTTATTAGTAATGGCCTCAATTCTGACCCTTTTTCTATAGGCATATAGTTCTTGTAGATTCACCTTTATAAATGAGGGCAATTTAGTCTTTAAATTTCTCAAGAATCTTGATAAAAATAAAATTTTACTTATCTGTAAGTCTTGTTTGTAGATGGTTTTAGTTTAAATTCCTGAAATATTTCTTATATCTGACCTGCATTAAATAGACAAAACAATCCTTACGTTGACCACACTGTGTAGTCCTTTTCCATTTTATTGGACCAATAAATCCTGGCACTATTTAAGGTGAGGAAGGGCCAAGCTTTGTCTCAATTTTGTACGGTCCAGTATGTCAGCTCCTAGATGCTACATTGCCTAATGAGAGTAGGGAAAAGCCTACCCATAAGGTTCATGACACATTCATGTCCTGTCATAGGGTGGGGAGGGCTTCAAGCATAAAGTTTTAGATTGGGACCATGCTGGCTTCTGTGAGCCTAGGACTGTGCTGAGTGATGCACCTGCGGTGGGTCCTTGTCAGTCTGTAACACCAGACAAAAGTACAACTGGGACAGGCCAGCCAGCTGCATATGGTGTGCTCAGTGCTGGGGCAGGAGACTGGCTGGTGCAGCAGTGGGAGTA
The DNA here is from genome assembly GCF_000687185.1 of Egretta garzetta. Lineage (NCBI taxonomy): Eukaryota > Metazoa > Chordata > Aves > Pelecaniformes > Ardeidae > Egretta > Egretta garzetta. The sequence continues at coordinate 3,157,373 of NW_009260763.1, forward strand.
CCCGAAACTCCTCTCAAATGAGTATCATGCTGTGTAAGGTGTTTGACAGGTCTGGCAACAGAAAAGAGACGTTATTCCCAAGTAGCACCCACAAAACAAGAAAGGGAGCTGTTCTTTTTAACCTTTCCCACAGTTTCTGATGCATGACGTAGTTTTCTCTGAAAAAAGGAATTGTACTAATAACTACAGTTTGGTGATAAGTAGCTCATATGCGCCGTTGGTAATGGTACCAGCAAGGAGTGGAGAGATATATCAGTCTCCAGAGCTGTTCATGGTGGAAATCCTCCATTTGTGGCACCAGTGTTTTTCAAGTCCAGGAGGCAGTATTTTTAGTGAATGCCAGAGTCAGCAAACTCTTCAGTGGATCACATGCAGCTGGCTGTTGACCAACACCCCCAGGTCCTTTTCTGCCAGGCAGCCTTCCAGCCACTCACCCCCAAGCCTGTAGCATTGCATGGGGTTGTTGTGACCCAAGGGCAGGACCTGGCACTTGGCCTTGTTGAACCTTATACAGTTGGCCTTGACCCATCGATCCAGCCTGTCCAGGTCCCTCTGTAGAACCTTCCTACCCTCAAGCAGATCAATGCTCCCGCTCAGCTTGGTGTCATCTGCAAACCTACTGAGGGTGCACTTGATCCCCTTGTCCAAATCATTGATAAAGATGTTAAACAGGACTGGCCCCAGTAATGAGCCCTGGGGAATATCGCTTGTGACCAGCCACCAACTGGATTTAACTCTGTTGACCACAACTCTGTGGGCTTGGTCATCCAGCCAGTTTTTTATCCAGCGAAGAGTATGCCTGTCCAAGCCATATAACATCCACTGTATAGTGTACTGGGACATATACATACAAATGTAGCTAACTAATATAGCATGGTAAGTCTGCCTGCTACCAACATAAATCTGTCTGAGGCAGTTGAATTGTTTTCTGGCTTTTTTTAATTTTTCTTTTTTTCTTTTGTTTTTGTTTTTGCATACCCTGAGTATGATGTAGTGGTCTTTATAAAGATCGGATATAAATAAGGCTTGGATCAGACTCATTAAACTTTCCTGAGATAACCAGGATGCTTTCAAGAGGTTTTGATAATTTGTGCTATGCCCTTCCTTGTTTATACTGGCTTCAGCTGATATAAGCATGACCACAGAATTAGTTTACATCAAGCTCAAGTTCAAGTAGAAAAGTTGGGTTGAAACTTGGAGAAAAACATTATTAGCTCAGCTAAGTGCTTTTATTCCCAAGGTACATATCTCTATTGACCGTTAGTCAGTAGGTCTCAGTAGTGAACACTAGCTGTGGCATGATTTTCTGGCTAGACAGAAGAGCTGAATAAAAAATGGAAGACATAGGGCTGCTTAGTTTAATGAAAATGGAGAATAGAAAATTAGCTATTTAAAATAGATGCTTAAATGAAAACTTTAGGTTTGTGAAGGCAATGCAGTTCTGTTTTCAGGGGTACAAACAGATACTTTGGATGTCAAAGCAGTAGTTAGATGGTAAGGGTGAGAATCATGTAATCTAATTTCAGATATCAGAGACATCTGATTTGACCTCAGCATCTTATGATCAGTGGAGAGAAATAAACACTTCTATGGAGTGATTTCACTGACTGTATTAGTAGGAGAGGATCTACACTTTAGAAATGCTTATTTCTCTCAGTAGCACAAGGAGACTGGGCAACTAGCTCAAAAGCATTCATGAACACAGATTTCTATATAGTAGATACAGATTTCTATATTAGTAGAGCTGAATCCCTAGTTGATCATAATGTATATGATCCATGGTATGGATATCATAATATAGTGATGATGGGGTCTCTCTCTTGCTGCTCAAATCAGAGCATAGGAGAAAGAGCCTCTTGCCCCTGCTTGCCCCCCCTTCCTATAGAAATTCCTCAGGTTTGAGATGCAAAACCCTTTTAAATCAATAGGTGTTTGGTACCAAATTAATAAATTGGGGCAAGTTTTTAGCTGCAATTTATTGACATCTTTCTACTTACCATATAATGCATAGTTATCTCAAGCTCCTTATGGTTGTGGTTTTCTTCCATTTAATGTGAAGTTCATTGGTTGAAGCACAAAGTTACAAAAACTCACCTGAAGTTTTTTTAGACTGGAATATCTAATCTGAATCTGAAGCATCTTCAGGGAAGACATGGACCTGTTGAAGCGGGTCTAGAGGAGGGCCACAAAAATGATCCAATGGCTGGAGCACCTCTACGATGAGGGACAGGCTGAGAGAGTTGGGATTGTTCAGCCTGGAGAAGAGAAGGCTGCAGGGAGACATTATTGTGTCCTTTCAGTACTTAAAGGGGGCTTATACGAAAGATGGGGACAGACTTCTAGCAGGGTCTGTTGTGATAGGACAAGGGGAAATGGTTTTAAACTAAAAGAGGGTAGATTTAGACTAGATATAAGGGGGAAATTTTTTATGATGAGGGTAGTGAAACACTGGAAGATGTTGCCCACAGAAGTGGTAGATGCCCCATCCCTGGAAACATTGAAGGCCAGGCCGGACAGGGCTCTGAGCAACTTGATGTAGTTGAAGATGTCCCTGCTTATGGCAGGGGTGGGGTTGGACTAGATGACCTTTAAAGGTCCTTTCCAACCCAAACTATTCTATGATTCTATGATGCTCTTCAGGTATCAAATTTCTCACAGTTGCACTACTTGTATGAAGTAGTAGCTGAATATTTGACAGCTGGCTGAATATGAGCCAACAGTGTGCTCAGGTGGCCAAGAAGGCCAATGGCATCCTGGCTCGTATCAGAAATAGTGTGGCCAGCAGGAGCAGGGAACTGCTGGCACTGGTGAGGCTGCACCTCAAATACTGTATTCAGTTTTGGGCCCCTCACTACAAGAAAGATGTTGCATTGCTGGAACGTGTCCAGAGGAGAGCAACCAAGCTGGTGAGGGGTCTGGAGCACAAGTCTTGAGAGGAGTGGCTGAGGGGTCTGGGGGTGTTTAGCCTGGAGAAGAGAAAGCTGAGGGGAGACCTTATCGGCCTCTACAACTGCCTGACAGGAGGCTGTAGCGAGGTGGGGGTCGGCCTCTTCTCCCTGGTAACGAGCGATAGCACAAGGTGAAATGGTCTGAAGTTGCACCAGGGCAGGTTTAGGTTAGACATTAGGAAAAATTTCTCCACAGAAAGGGTTGTCAGGCTCTGGAATGGGCTGCCCAGTGAAGTGGTGGAGTCCCCATCCCTGGAGGTATTTAAAAGATGGGCAGACAAGGTGCTTAGGGACATGGTTTAGTGGTGGGATGGCAGGGTTAGGTTAACGGTTGGACTTGATGATCTTAAAGGTCTTTTCCAACCTAAACGATTCTATAAGGGCAATTGTGGGATTTCTTCTGACAAGTAATAAAATGGTGCATTTCTGTGTAACCACTATTGGCATCCTGAATTAGTCTCAGAGCTGTGAGATAGAGTTTGGGCAACATTTTAGTATTATAATGCACTGAAAAGTCATAATATACCATTTGTTAAACTGCTAGACCTAGACAAGTAATAAAATTTAATCAGGGAACTGCCATGCTGGGTTTTTAACAAATAGTGCATTGCTGTATTATTATGAGGTGTACCACAAAAAGAATGAGAAGGTTTAGAGGCTGTGGGCAGTCTGGGGGAATGTATATCATTGCGATTCTATTTTTTGCAAAGGTCAGGTGAGGGCTGACTTAATTTCGTTGGTAGCTGAACAGAAGACAAACCTGTTTACATTCCAGAGGAATTAATTTCATAATTGCGGTGAAGTCAATGAAGAGGAATCTGGGAGGGTTTGCTTATTAGTGATCTTTCAGAACATTTTGGTGCTTTTCCTTTTATATGCTTTAACTCATCTATTTTTATTTTATTCAAACAGTATAGGAAACAAAAAACTATTGTCTTTGTTTCTGAAGTTGTTCTTTATAAATAGAGTTTGCTATAGGTGGGCTTATTCTGTTGTAACAAGGAGGTAATTTTGTAATATTTACAAAATTCTAATTTGTGAAGGTAATGATGTTGGAGAATTATTGAAAACATGGAAAATTTATTCTGCTGCCATCTCTTGTACTTACTTATTCATTGAACAAACCTAAGGCAAAATCTGGGATGTCAGAAATATTTACATAAAAGAATAGAGAGATGTTAATATTCCATTCTATAAGTGGGTTTAATGAGTTTATATGACCCGTATATGTTTGGACTAGATTTTGTTCTTTGTGGAATCTCTCAAAAGTACAGATCTTAGTATTTTTGGAGTAACCTATTTTTCCATTCATTCTTGTAATGTATCCAGGAAAAAAATCTGGGATAGAATAAAAGGACATGCAGTAGCTAGGATTAAAGCAAATAGCAGGGAATCAGTGGTAACAAAAAAAGAGGAAACAGTCAGAGGGCATTCACTAAAACCCCTCCAGCTTCTCTCCCTGACCTGAAGACAGTAGTGGAAAGGCCTCTTCCCACAGTGCCTCTATAAAGGTTTTACTGGTTTTGATGGAGAAAGATCTCAAAGTAAGGAGATACTGCTCTTCACTGGGAAGCAAGTCCCTTTTTCTTTAGGGTGTAGTGTTTTCTTGAAGGTGGCTGGTCCTGCCTGTGTCCTTGCCAGCACAGTGGAGGCTTACTCTCTGTGCAGTCCAGTGCTGCTTGTAACTTCAAACCCTGGTCATCCTTTGCCTTTCTGTGAGTCTACTACACTCAACTGCTGGTAAATCCCTTATATACAAGAGGAAAAATGTGTAGCAGGCAGCTGGTAAGGAGCTGTACCCTTTCCTACCATCCTAATAAAACTTCTCATATGTAGCTCTTGTTCTACACCCAACTCAGTTCCACCTCTGGCACCCTGATGATTTGAGATCAGTAGTTTGGTTGCCCAGGAGTGTCACATAGATTACCAGCTACACTTAAATACACTGCGTGTCCAGGTTCGCTTTGTCCCATCCGTTCTAGGTCTTCGCAGGGTATGAAAGGCCTGTGATGTGCTGCTGTACTGTGGCAGTCCCACTTGGAGCTCCAGCGACTGTCTCTGTGCTGCCGCCTGGTGCATTCTGTTGTTCCTAAGACCTACTTCAAACACTCTGTTTAGCAGATGCAAAACAGTTATTTTCTGCATTTTTCTCTGTCTGTTTTTTCTGTACTTCTTGAAGGATTGCAAAGAGTGTTTCCTTTGCAGTTTGAACACAGTGATTAGGCTGATCCTATGAGTGACTAGATGTGAGATGCTTGTATGTGCGGAAACAGATGGAAAGCATACACACTGCCTGCCCATTGCCTTTACTGTACTTGGTGATAGGCTGCCCATTCCTCTCTGTTGCTCCCTTCCAAAAAGGAAATGTTTTGGAGACGCATTTGTACAATACTTTGGCCTTTTAGAAATCAAATTTGCCCTCAGATGGTTTCCAACGTCTTGAACTAAAGTCTGTCTCTCAGGCCTGAGTGAAGCTACAGTGTTTACAGTAATCTGTGTTCACAGGAAGCTACTTTCTACTGCAGTGTAATAGTTAACTGGCTTCAATTATCAGTAGAGAAAACTATTTAAAATTCCTTACAATTTTGCTTTATTATATCTCATCATATTTCTCTTCTGATGTTACAATAATCCATGAGCATGTCTTTTGCTTTAATGATTGTTGAAGTTAATTTAGAAGTTTGGAGGCAGGTTGGCTTATTATTTGTCTTTATATATCTTCCTATATATCTGTGTATCAAAAAAATCAAATTCCCATGTTTGCAGCTAAAGGTCTGTCTTGGTGTCTCTCTCTTGCTCTATGTGACAGCCCCTGATTTTGTTACAAAGGGAGGAAATAAACCTCAATGCACATGAAGACTTGAAACCCATGCTCCTACTAAAGAGTGTTTATTATTATTGGATTTGGAGATACTTACATTTAACAGTGTCTGACAGTGTAAGCCAGACATTGCACAAAACACTCGTTTATATGTCTAGTTAGGTTCTTAGACTGCCCTCCTCACTGAAACTTCTACGCTCCTGCTACAATATATTGGGTGCACTAACTGCCCATCCCACCTCTTCACTGGTTTCTTTTCTTGTCTGCATCAGGACATTTTTTCTATTTTCTTCCCTTTGGTGGTTGGATGATTTGTTTGGCTGTTTCTGAGGAGTTTTTTCTCTCAGATTTGTCAGCTTATGCTTAATAGAGAAGGTACAATTCCTACTAATATTTAAGTTGAAGAATACAGAGCTGTTCTTCATCTGATTTTCCTCCTTCTTTGACGTGTTAGCAATTCTTTTGGTTTCTTTGTCTTATAGAGCATTACAGCTGTATGAGACAAACCAGCCATACCCTTCAGCTACAGCAGAATTAATCTTTTCTTCAGGTGCTCAGTTTCTGCTTCAGTACTTTGTTAGCCTCTGTTGAGAATTTTACTTGGTTTGCAATGTTTTTCTGATTTGTCTTGTTTGTAACTTAAAATGGTCATGTTTTCTATTCTGTCTGACTTAATTCCCAGCTATGTCACTATGGTCTGGAGAGTATTAGCTTTTTATCTATTACTTGTTTTCTGAAGGGTAAACTGTCCCTAGAAGAGTCTTAGTGATGGTGCCCTGGAGATTTATTTGCTGGAAATTTTTTATATCCCAACCTATCATAAATGCAACACTAAAAAGCAAGCAATGCAGAAGCACTTAGTAGATGATCTGGAGGGCATCCTTTTGATAGAAATACAGAAGAATAATTTGAGATTCATGAGTGTCGTCTTGACTTTCTAGAAGGATTTACTTAGACCTGAGGGAGAAAGAAAATCTGCTTAATATGAAAGAGTTGTGGAAAAAAACATGGCAAAATAAAGTAAGCTTCAATTTTTAAAGGTATATATGTGGGAGGGAAGCACAAACCACTTAAAAATCTTGGCCTACCACGTTCTGTAAAAGGAAGAATGTGAGGATAATATTTGCCAAAAAGGGATCTGTTTCTGGTTAAAGGAATCTCAGGCTTAACAGATTCTAGGGATAATGCAACAGAAATAGCACGAAATGTAGCAGCTCTGAATATTAATTGAACCACGTTTCCTCAGTATCACTTAGAACAGAATAGAACAGAATATTCCAGTTTGAAGGGATCTACAATGATTATCTAGTCCAACTGCCTGACCACTTCAGGGCTCACCAAAGGTTAAAGCATGTTATTAAGGGTGTTGTCCAAATGTTTATTAAACACTGACAGGCTTGGGGCATCGACCACCTCTCTAGGAATCCTCGTCCAGGGTTTGACCACCCTCTCGGTAAAGAAATGCTTCCTAATGTCCAGACTATACCTCCCCTGATGCAGCTTTGAACTATTCTCACATGTCCTGTCACCAGGAGAAGAGCTCAGCACCCCCCTTCTCCATGTCCCCTCCTCAGGAAGCTGTAGAGAGCAATGAGGTTGACCCTCAGCCTCCTTTTCTCCAAGCTAGACAAGCCCAAAGTCCTCAGCTTCTCCTCATAGGACATTTCCTCCCAGCCCTGTCACCAGCTTTGTTGCCCTCCTCTGGATGCATTCAAGGACCTTTACACTCTTCTTAAATTGTGGGGCCCAGAACTGCACACAGTACTCAAGGTGAGGCTTCACCAATTCTATACACAGTGGAATAATCACCTCTTTTGGCTGTCTGGTGATGCTGTGTTTGATGCCTCCCAGGATGGAGTTTGCCCTCTTGGCTGCCAGGGCACACTGCTGTCTCACAGTGAGCCTGTTGTTGACCAGCACCCCAAGATCCCTTTCTGCAGGGCTGCTCTCCAGCCATTCCTCTCCCAGTTTATATTTGTCCCTGACATTACTCCATCCTAGGTGCAGAATCTGGCATTTAGACTTTCATGCCATTGATGATTGCCCAATGCTCCAACCTATCTAGATCCCTTTGCAAGATATCTTGTCCCTCCCAGTTTGGTATCATCAGCAAACTTGCTAATGGTGAATTCAACTCCTGCATCCAGATCATTGATAAATGTATTGAACAGGACTGGCCCTAAATTTAACCCTGAGGAACACAGTTGAATGCTGAGGAACACTTAAATGTGTAGCTCAAGAGGTTCTTTGGGCTTCTCTCAGATAGTTAAACTCTGACTTTCAAAGGCAGTTAGATACTGTGTCTTAAGTGTTTGAAGACCTGTAGCACTTAAATGACCAGGAGAGCGCTATTGGTTTGAACAACCAACAGTGCAACTTGCTGTCTGGCTCTGTTTTATTTAGCTAACTAAGAAGACTTAAGTCTAAACACTAGAGTCTAGAAAATATAAAAATAACCAGAATTTCAGGAATTTCTGAGGAAAAAAAAAAGAGTTATCTGCTTTATTTACTTTCTTGTTGAACCTAAACTTTATTTACTTCTTAAAAATGTGTTACATCAAATAGCACATGGAAAATAGTACTACATATACTTGGGAAATTAATATAAATTATTACTCTGGAAAAATGATAAATTTAAGATGTGGAATTGTGCTGCAGAATAAATTCTTCTCACATTACTCGGACCATCCGAAAATGAGTGTTTAATCATCTCCTCTGGATTGATTGAAATGATTCACTTTGATTGTCTATAGAGAGATCATAAAGAACCAGCTCAGGCTGTCTACTTACGTTCATGGCTGATTTAGGTGAGATGAAATCTGCTCTGATGTACTGTTGATTTTGTGTGTTGACTCCATCTTTGCAGATATTCAGAAGCTGTCTGGACATGGTTCTGGGCAGCCTGCTTGCTCTAGGTCATCTTGCTTGAGCAAAAGGATTGGATGAGATGACCTCCAGAGGTCCCTCCCAATCTCAACCACTGTCTGATTCTGTGACATCTTTTAAAAAAAGATGACATTGCAAGTAGAAAGTAGCAATATTGTTAATTTGCAAAGAGAAAGGTGGCCTAATGAAGTAAATAGTATAATATAGTTTCCTTACAAATGTCTTTGGCCAGTACTAGCTCTGGCTTCTCTGCTCAGCAGTCTTTGTGCTATTACGCTTTAGAGTACTGAAAGAAGGAATATAGATCTGCTTAAATTAGCCAGGTAATGAAAAAGTAGAAAACCTACATGGCTACCAATGGTGATTGTTGCTTACATTTGACTTGGTATGTAGCTTGTTCTGTTGAGGTTGATTATACCCTGAAAACCAATACTTTAGTAGACGCAGAACGTTTAAGGTACTTTCTCTGTCTCCCTTTCGTTTTCTAGGAAGAGGTGCCTTGTGAGAAGGCATTCTGCAGTGCTCTTGCTATCACGGTTTCAGTTTCCTCTGTGTATCCCCTCTCCTGATTTCTGCACTGTGCAGTAACACATTTCCCTGTTGCCTAGGGATTCTCCATCTCACTTGCCATCACTATTTTGCTTTCTCTAAAAACCTGCATTCTTATTTACATGGACTGAGAGGAACCTCAAGTGGTTTCTTCTTACTTAGAGGGTTTTTCATCTCAGTAATTGGTGTTAGTATAACAGGTACTGGACACCAGCCTGTACTGAGATTATCAGATGTTCATTGAAGGTTTTGGTTCAGATGGATTTTCTAAGCAATTGTGTAGTCAATATATATGGAAGAAAAGGGCTTCTATTTGTCAGTTTGCTCTTCAGCACTATGAGCATGTGGTTTAAGTCAGTCATGTACCAATGTGATCCTGGTCTCCTTTTCCTAATTCAGTGCTAAATTCTCCCATGGGTGATGTTCTAGCGTGGTGCTTTGTAGTCAGAGTGAAGGTGGCAGATTTTATATTCAATCAAACATGTTATACTTTAAACTTTTTCTGTTATTCCAACTGCTGACTTACTGGTAATAACAGGAGTAGTATTTGTTTTTTTTACAGAGACTGTTTTCCAACAGATATGTTTTAAAAATACAAATTCTCCTGCTATTTGCCAAAAAAAAAAAAAAAAAAGTTGTACATTTTTAGTGCCAAAATATACAGAAATTTTATATGCTAATATGGAAAAGTTGGGGCATAACTGGCCCTAAAGCAATAAAATGTTGTTGGGTTTTTTTTTTCAAATTTCCTATTTTCATCCTCACTTGCAAGTGTTAAAACTTTGTTAACTAAATTCTCCTGCCCTTAGAACAGTCAATAAAAAAGGCAAAACAAGTCTCTCCTAACACTCCCCAGTAAATTGTGTGCTTAGAGAACTGTTCTAACATCACTGCTTAAAAACAAAGCATTTTGAAAGACTTTTATTTTTGACTATTACTGTCAAGCGATGTCTCTTGATATAAGTGAATGGAACACCAATTTAACTGGGTCCTCTTCATTACTGTCCACCAAATTCTTAAATAATAGGAAGTAAAAAGAAGTGCTTCTGCAGATTCCTCTTCCCCACATCTGTGAAAGTAAAACCACAAAGTGTAAATTATGGCAAATGTTCAGAGATATCTGGAGAACAGGGCCTATTGTTTGCTGAACAGTTTGACAGAAGTAAGTTATTTGGCACATATCTTTCTTTCTCCCCCCTTCCTTCCCTTTCTTTCGCCCCCCCTTTCTTCCTTTTCTTTCGCCCCCCCCCTTCCCTTTCTTTTCCCTTATATATTTATGTCTCTGATACTTCATGGGGATCATAATCTTGAATTTCAAACCCCTGGTTCTGGCCCCTTGCATAGATGTTCCTCAAACATGGATTTGTGCCTGAATCTAAATACCTTGCCCCTTCCCTCTTATTCTCCTGTTCAGTGCACACCAATTATTCTTGCAAATGCTATGACTGTCTTTGAGAGGTGTATGTGTACAGTTTGGTCATGGGACTGGAGACAGTTCTTCATGAAAAAGTTAGTTGGACTGTTATTTACATCTGGAATACATTTGTGCTCATCTCTAGGGCATCTTGTCCTGAGGTTTCCAAGGGGACAAAATTAGGAAAGGCTGCTCCTGCAGCCTACCGTTTCCCAGATAGAGAACTCCAGGCAGGTACCGATTTTGAAGCTATCGGGATGCTTATACATGTTTTAGCCACTCCTTTCTCCTCAGCAATTCAAGTTCTACAGGCCCACAGATAATGCAATAATGAGTTTAGGCTTCTGTCCACAGAACTGCAGGAGCACTAATGATATGAGCGTTACCTTACAATGGCTTAAGCAAAGTAAGGTATAACCAGTCCAAACTGGAAATGAAACATGTAAATGGCACTGGGTTGATGACAGAAACCCATGTCTTAGGGGAAGTGGAGCCACAGTCTGGGGATGTGTAGTGGAAACCCAGTGAGTGAGCAACGGATGGCGCTGAACGGGGTGCAAGGAATACAGCCCCCTCTCCCCATTCTCTCCCACCCTTTACCGTGAATCAACCCTAACGCATAGATAGGTGGCACTGTGTTCTTGGAGATGTCAAAACCAGAGCTTCACCTCCTATGCACATCCAGGAGTGCATGATGCTGTTCACAAGGATAGAGATGCTGTTCTTGGTGATCTAGCCCTTAGGTATTGCAGCTTTAATAATACTTTCAGATGATCTCTTTTATTCGATTAAAATATTCTATTACTTCTGGTCTGCTTATTTATTGTGTAATATTCTTAGTTTACAAAGAGTTCCATGTTTCACCTCAGGCTGCTGCATTTCATTTGAAGATGGCTCATTTGTATGGAGGGGAGAGCTCTGGTAAAGATCACATCTACAGCTGAGGGATCTTACCAAGTTCTGTTGATACCTGTTCTGTTATGTAATTACAATAATGGAATTATATCTATTTGATAATTCCAGTTTTCCTGCAAGCTGTTGGACTAATGAAGGCAAGACAGAAGAGAGAATTGAAGCCATCTTAAAGATAAATGGCCAGACCCTCCACTGGTATAAAATAGATGTTGATCTACTGACTGCAATTATGCTACAGTTTTCTGGTTCACAGCTTGTTAGATTTTCTGAAAAGACTGGGGTGCTAAGTTGGTTGAAAACAATTAAGCTGAGCTACAAGGAGAAGAATGGTTTTTTTGGTCTTATTCCATTAAAAGTGTAAGAGAAGTTTGTGTTTGATTCATTAAGAGCAAGTGTTTACAATATTCTTTGCATGTGCTACTGATAATTACCTACCTGCAGCTGATATCTTCATGTTCCTTTCCAAGTGTTTTTTCCTTTAGATAGATCTTTATAGAAGTAATATTAATATTAAATGGAAGGTTGTATTTTGATTATATTACAAAAATCTGTAGCAATTCTTTTGGACTCCTTTCAGGGTTGAAGGGTGCACAAACAAATCTTGAGAAAATACAGGACTACTTTCATTCAGTGCAAGATCTCATCATGGGATTATTAATGAAACATATTCTAGGTGTCCTTTCAAGGAAATATTTAAGCCTCAAAACAGTATTCTATTTTTATCTGTATTTTTCCATATTTATCTGATGGATAGTCTAATGTCACAGGATTAAACAAGTAGGATGCTTGCTTATTTGCTTGATTATTTTTTAACAACTATAGGTAACCTGAGTAGGTTCTTTTATAATATTCAAATATCTGCTAACAGACAGTAAGAAGTTCACTATATTTATTCCCTAAAAATGAAGGCTCAGAACTGACTTGATAATGATTTGTAATTACCTACCTAATGAAAAATGGTGTAGAATTGTTTTCACTCCGTGGTCCAAGGACCCCTGTGCACTATTTCCAAGGGGGCCATAAAAAACAGAAAACCCACAGCTAGCTTCTGTAGGCTTAGGTTTTCTCTCCAGGGTTGTTAATCTCCACAGCAACATTTTTAGAATTGAACAAATTGAGAGGGGTTGAAGGCCATGGCTAGCCATCTCATGGGCTAGGAGCTAAAGTCAGCCAACATCAAACTGGAAATAAACTGCAAAGTTTCGGTTTGCTTGAAACAGTAAGTGTAATTAACTGTTAGACTGCATTATGCATTGCTGTGGCAAATTATCCATATTTGATTTATATAATCTTTCTAAAAGATGTGCTTTAATTCACTGCAACTTGCTGTTTTGCATGAGGAAAATTCCACAGCCTTTCCTGTGTAGGAGGCTGTATTAGATTATGAAAATAGTTTATTCTGGCCTTAAAAACAATTAATCCATTTTCAGCTCATTTTTATCATAGTCTTTGAGCAAGTTGCATACCACTCCTGGGGTGTGGCAGTGAAGTGAATAAGATGATTTACTCCATTTTCAGAGGTCTGTGTTGGCACTTTCCTCCAGACTTGTGCTTCAGACTGTCTCCACTTGACCCAAATGTAAGTGACAGCCACATTCTGGGGCTTTGGACTTTAAAATGTCCAAACATGATTCTAAAGTTATCACTATTTTTCCTGTCATTTTTTGTAGACAGTGTTGTGCCCCTCTAAGTCTGATGGGCCATCTGATGTTCTTGATATGGTTATGTATCTAACTGTCTCAAGTCAGTACACCTCATTTTATTTGGAGCAGACTTATGAAATGCCGATGTTTTTCTTGGCACAAGGAGAAATACAACATTTAAAAGAACTGAAATGGCCAAGTCTTTTAATATGTTTCGTTCATTAAAATTAAAAAAAGGGGCCAAAAATCCTTTATGAAGACAGAATATAGATCAAGACAGCATATGAAGAATCAAAATGAAAGACATCATGTTTTTATTTCACTGATAAAGCAAGCAAAACTACTACAAGCAAGACTATAAAACTCCAGTAAGTGTTCCTGGAGGTTTGTGACTGTGGCAAAGATCTTAAGGCAATGATTTTTTTAATATATCTGACATGTTTACCACTAGCAAAATTAAGATTAATGGCATATGTTTTGCAGATGTCAAATAAGGGAGTAAATAGTGTAAGGAAAATATATATAGCAGTGTTAATTATGCAATTCACTTTTTAATTCTACATGGTTTTCTTTGGAAAAGAATTTACATATCTGGGAAAGTATTTGGATTGTGGAACATCACAAAGGCTTATTTAGTTTCATTAATTTGGCAAGATTACAAAACAACTAAACTAAATCTATGACCTAAATGGCAGAAATATGGTTTTTTTCCTTTGTTTCTAAAAAAGCAGGTGCTTGAGCAGAAGATATAGCAGACCTAATGTCTAAAAAGCAATATCAGCTTTTATGAGGTGGCAATAGTTTCTAGAAAAATGAAAAAAAACTCACCCCAAACCCTAGCCCTCTCAAAATATAGATTTGAGGGGGTGCAGCCAAGATCAGATTAATCAAAACATGATCAAAAACTCTCCATTCCAACATACTGTAAGGCAGCACAAGTTATTCTGTAAAGCCAAAACAAAGCTAAAAGCAGTAGCACAATCTAAAATAATATAGCTTTTGTGGAAGTGAGCAATAAATATTATGAAAGCAGGGTGTCAGAAGACTATGGTGCACCACCCTTCAGGCAAACAAAAAAGAATTTTTTTAGAAACTAAAATACTGATGATTCTTACTTCAATGTATTTTAAGGGGCAACTTAATGAAGAACTGACAGTGGTTGCTCACACAGAATTGTACACGTAATAGAGCTCCTCAGGACATACAGTTAAGAAACACTAAGCCCATTTAGATAGATTTGTTTCTAATATATTTGTCCAGTTAATTATGTTGTAAAATATTAGAAAAGAACAAAGGCTGTATCTCTGGATGCCACTATGACTTAAGAGAATGAGATATACTGGTACACTACATTGATGGATAGTTGAGATAAAAATTATATGGTAATACTATTGTATGTGTTCCAGAAAAAGCTTATTTACAGGCACACATTTTAAGGTCAAGAGGGACCAGTAAGGTCAGAAGACGACATCTGTTTTGATCTTCTCTATAAAAACCCATGGATTTTCTTCCAGTAATTTCTGTTTCAAGCCTGGAATTTCTCTAGAGCAGCTTAGGTCATAAAAAATTTTCTTCCATTTTGTAGTAAAGTAAGTACAGAGAAATATGATAGTGTGAACAATGACAATCTCTCTTCTGCATTTGTGACTAACATTATCTCAAAAAATGGCAACAGGTCCTGTGCTGTTGTTCTTGTTCACTCTCTAGAGCCACATTTTGTCCCCTTTGCTTTGCATTGCTCTGACCTTTGGTGTTTTGATTGAAATAATGCTGAGAGCTTTGGCTTCCATTAAAAATTTTCTTACAAGTATTTACTTTGGACTCAAGTATCCTGGTTGCTTAATTAAAATATAACATAATTATCAGAAATTATAAGAAAGAAACTTTTTAGACTTAGTTGTAGGATGTCACTAGGACGTAGCATGATGCTGTGTATTGACATTAGGACCTAATGTAGGTTGCCAAATTAAAAAGTCTCCTTTGTGGTTCTGTTTTTTCCCTTGCTCCCCAGCCTCCACAACCCATCTATTCATAACTACTTTTCCATCATTCCGTAGGGGAAATACTTAGATGTGAACCATTTTCATGCAGCACAAAGTTAAGAGTTTTACACTTCCAGTAATGCGGATTAATTACACTTTTTCCTATGCTGGAAGTCCTTATATTTTATTTGATTCACTTGCAAAATCTTCTATTGTCCCCAAATTTTTGCTGAAATTCCCACTGTGTTACACGATGAATATCTGTGATGCACAGCTGGGGAGTAAGTTTGCAAGTGTACAAGAATGAGCGGACTTGCATCAGCAGGTCACTATTGCAACCCACCCACAAGGGCTGGCAGCAGAGATTGCCTCCTAAGAAGTTGTATTGTTTTCCACTCAGTGGATGTGCCGCTAACTAATGGGAGAGAAATGCTGAGAATCATTTGGTTTTTCTGAGATTTATGAGCCAAGTTAATTGTTTTGTTTGCCTGATTTATTATATTTGAATGGATAAAGTACTATTAATATTGCACTTTGAGCAAGAAGTTAAGGCCATAATAATAAGAACGTTACTCATCTGATTGGAGTATCTCGATTTTTATATGAGGGAGCAAAATTAGTTTGTTTTAGAATGTGGATATAGGTAACTCACTTCAGTTCAAAGTGTAAGCTTGTAACACCAAACTTTGTGCCAATATATTATCTGTCTCTACAGTAATCTTCCAAGTAGTTGTTGCTGTAAAATAGAAGTGTTTCTATTTTTATACGTTATAGCTATTCTGTCCAAGCCAAATATTGAAATGGACAACATGAAATTAGTGACTATTACTTGGTCTCTGAAATAAAATATATTTGACATGATGGAAAGATTTGGGGTATTTATAAATGTGTCATCAATATCTAAATATCAGTTACTTGACATAATACCTAAAATTTACTTAATTTTCTCCTTATAAGCTCTTTGGGAATGAAAGTATTTTTTTGTTGTTCCTTGCCTGTTCAGAGAATAACGCAGATCAAGCACAAGTCATTCCAGAGACAGGGTTAGAGCATAAGGCTACAGCTAATCCTACAGCTGCTTCCTGTAAGGGCTTGTACTCACCCCCTGGTACCTCATGGAGTTGTGGCCAGTTAGGTTCCTCCATGTTGAAATTGCCACAAAGAGCATGATACCTTTTCCCTACCCTTTGCACATTGACCCAGCACCACTGAAGGGTACTGTTACGAGTTGCTTGAAACTTCTTTTGCTCTGAAAGGTTGGAGTGTCTCCATGTATAAATATCGACAAGCAAGTTTTTTAGCATCTTTCTACTTTTTTCTTCCCTTTCTTCTTTCTTTCCTTCCTCTTCATCTAACTCTGGATGAATATCATGAACCGTCACTGGGGAAAAGCTTTCCAAAGGAGGCCCATTCTGCATTTCACTCTGAAGCACAGCTCAGATGAGAACAGAGTTGTTGGGGTAAGGAATTTTCCTTGCCAGAGACATTTATGGGGGCTCTTCTGCCATTGGGCGGTAGAACTTAGCACTGGAGCCTGAGATCTGCAGCATCTTTGGAGAATCTTGATATCATGGTGGTTTGTGGGCTGAAGGCTGCCCAGTGTTGCTGCTGGTCTGTTGATTAAGAGACTTATGGCTTAGAATTAGGAACAGTAATTAGATCCAGAAGCAAGTGTGCATACATCAGAACGTATACAGCCCTGGAGTAACGTGTTCCTAATACTCAAACAAATTGGGATTTGTGTGGCTTTCTTTTTCTTCTTCAGTGAGAGTTAGAGACAGAGTAGGACTTGCTGTAGGAAGCTCTTGGTCTGGGAGAAAAAGGTTGACTTTGAAATAAATATCACACTGAAAACTTTCCAGCCTAAGCCTTTCATTAATTTCTCCGTGTCATCTTAATATATTTAAACTCTGTAAAAAATGATCCTGCAAAGAGTTCTCTCCACGTGTAATTTTTCCTCAAGTGAAGTGCATACCTTTCAAATTATAAACTTCCTACTTGTCCGAGGAAAATCTTCACTGTATAAATAATTGAACTCATCTGCTGTGAACACAAGTATTCTTTCTCTAGCAGTCTAAAATATATGCCTAAATACACATCTTGTACTTAGTGCTTTAAATAGTAATTACTCCCGTGAAGTCACTGGAAGCCCTTAAAAGGATTTGACAGTTTCCCCACAATCTTTTGGTGAATGTAGTAGCTGGGCTGCGCAGTGCTACATCCACTGATAATTCAGCAGCTGAGGAACTCAGCAAAGCCTGCTCCAAACTTCTCAGCTGTTGACAGGCTTGACTTGCTGAGAACACTGGTTAAATATAGCACAAGCGAGCTGAGCTCAACAAAGTCATTGCTGTAACACTGTGTGAAGAGACCAGAAGAGGGGAAATACAATCTGAGAACTAAACTGCCAAAGCCTAACACCACCTAGCAACAGTTGAAAAAACTTTTAAACAAAAGTCTGGGTGAGACACAGACAGAGTATACCTCCTACTTCTCCTGCCTGGGATTTCTGTGAGAAGCAGCTCCGGTCTTCTGTTCTCTGCCCCAGTTCCTTCATTACTTCGGCTGCTGGTAGACCTAGAAAAGTGGGAAAAGTTTCTCTCTTTGTGTTCTCCTGGGCTGGATCAGTCGTCTACTGTGGTAGTGCTGTGGGGTGAGCTACTGCGATCTTGCGGTGTAAAGGATATATTCCAAGGTTCGTGTTGCTGACAGGTAAGACTGAGCTAACCACTCCAGTGCATTCTTTCTAAAAAAGTGATTTTCTTTCCTAGTGGCTATTGTCTCTTTCCTTCTATGAACAATCTTCTGTGTGATTTCTGAACGTTGGTAGATGAAAGCTGGGATAAAAGGTTTAGATATTTTTTACGCTTTCATCACAGAAAAACTTTTGCAGTTCTTAGAATGAGCATAATCAAGTAGCTAGTAGTAATATGAAAAAATGTGTATAGATTTTGACATGTATCTTGCTTATATCTGCCTACATGCTGACGGAAGGCAAACCAACATTTAAGAATAGAATACATATCATCCCTTACCAGTGGTAGTCTAGCAGCTATTAAAAACAGTGACAGCCTTGTATGATAAGAGGAAATAGCCATTCAGTAACTGAATTGACTGAATACTTTGTGACCCAGCGCATTTGTACTTTTTGTTTCCTTATTAACTTTTAGCACACAGGCACTCTTGGTGCCTTTCTTACTATCCTTGTGACAACAGCTCTTGGTTCTTCCCCTCATACTTATTTACGTAAAACAAATATTAATCTCTGCTTGATTGATTAGCTCTGTAATGCAACCATCCTAAAGACTGACCTTGTGTTTATTGCACCCAAGCATGCTTGAGCCGGGTCATCATTGTTAAAGGGTTTGTTTCTTTTAGCAAAATAAATGAGAAACCAGTTCTCAGATGTTTTACCATGAGAACAGAATGGAAGTCTGTTTGCCTGTTGGAAATGCATATCCTATGGTCCCATAATGCTCATGTCATTTAAGGGAGGAATTGCTTAGTACGATTTGCTCTGTCTAAACTGATAAAAGCTGTTTGGTCAACTGAAGAATGAATCCCCCCCACCCCGTCTTTTAAAGCCATTTTCTCCAAGCAAAAGAAATCTGGTATGCATGAATTTTTAAATGACATACTGATTATGAATTCATATGCAATATGCAATATGAATTCAGTTATGAAGGCAAAGATTTGAAGAATGCACTTAACCCATGCAAAAACCCTGTTCACAGATTAATGTAGAATTGTCTCAGATGAAAAATATTTGTCCTAAAGAAGGAATAGACTGACTGAGCCTATGCTGACTGTCTGTGGTGTTTAACACTTAGCCTGTGGACTCGGTCTGCCTCAGGAAGATGAGAAGGTCTTGCTTTAGCTAAATAATTCTAGTTTCATCCCTGCATACTATGTAAATGACATCAATACCACATCTTAGCAGAGACATGCTTACAGATTGCATGAAATTAAAATACGCTGAAGCAACTTTGACTTGGTGGCTGAGAATGAAACTGCCTGTGAAGCAATAAGATAAATGAAGTATTAGGATGGAGGAAAATTCTTAAAAGCACACACAATATAGTCTACATTTATTTCATATCAAGAGGCACATTACTTAAGTACTAAATAGGAATACTTTTTGGTGGCCATGATTTAATGTGATAATCATTACTGTGGAATTACTACAGCACTATGGTATCCCAAAGCTAAATCTCAAAAGGAAACTTTGGTATTACTTTTTAATATAGACATATCCTGAGAAAGTTATTTTTTTACAAGAAAGCTGTACAGTGAGAACTAAACTGAGGAAATATGTTTTGTATATTTTTTTGTCATCTTGACATTAGAGTGAAAATTTCTGTTTCTTATTTTGACTGAGTTAATTGGCAAATAATAAACTATGGAGAAATGGCAAATTTGACCTTCTGAATATATAGGGATAACAAAATTTGGGAAAATCCTATGCTAATTATTGACTGCTTTTTGGTTTTAGTTGTTGCTCAGCATAACGTATGGTTTTTACAATTTTACTTTTTTTGCACAATTCACTTTGAGCAAAGTTTTTAAAAGCAAAATGCAAATTTAATAGCCTGATAACTATCAAATGAAGCAACTTTTGAACAGTCTGATAGCAACTTCCAACTCTAACACATGGAGTTGTGGTTTTACATACATCTGTCTTCTTTTCCACTTCAAAATGGAGGAGGTGGCTAAAATTACTCTTCTCAACAGGTGTCCACAAAGACACATTGGGATTTTCCAATCAAATCTGTGGAATATGTAATGTCGCTATTCAACAGATGGTTTCATATTTGAAGAATAGCCAGTTGTACTAATGACTACAGTAAAACCAAGCTCAATTTTATGTCAAATCAAAAAATAATTTAGGTTTTGGTGATACACTCCATTGTAGAGATTTGCTTGGAAGATGAGTAGACAAAACATACCCCTTTATTTTCCCCATTATATATTATTTTGATTTTTGTTTATGTTCCCGTAACTGTGGAATGAATGGTGCCTTTCATAGTGCTAAAGACTGTGTATTCTTCCCAATCTGAATCCACTTCCAGTCTCTGGCTGTGGCTTGTTCTTTCACCTTCATTACAGCAGTATTATAATTTACGACCTCTTTTAGGCAATCTAGCCACAGCTGAAGTCATCATCTTAACTGAGTGTTTTGTCATCACCTCAGTCTTCCAATCTATAGAACGTCTGGTTCTTTTTAACACCAAATTCAAAGACTTGAAATTCATCTTCAAAGCTCAGTGCTATTCTGTCCCTGCCTGCATCTGCTCTGATTTTCCCATACTCCTTCCGCTCATATGTGGTAGACTACTAACCTTCAGCTCTGGTGTTCATCCTCTATGCTACTGGCTTTAGTAAGCTTGAAATTGACCTAATGATGTATGAGTTTCCTATAGTGCCTCTCACTGTAGCACTTGACCCTAATGTCACGGAAAGACTAAAGTTGTCTATGAACAGAGATAGGTCAACTGAGGTAGGACTGCTGAAGATACAGTTGTGCTTCCTGGAGGCAGCTTGTGGAGCAAGCCTAAGTATACTGGTAAATCTCTACTTTTACTAGTATGCCCCGTTTTGTTCCTCTGGGTCACAATTTCACTAGTGTAGCCATCTCCATGCTAAAAGCTTTTTACTGATAGAAGTGTATCAGTAAAACTTCTCGTGATATGGGATCTTTCTGTTGGCACAGATTCCACACTTACTTAATTTAAGGCTTTGGTAATCTCATCGAACTCAGTTGATGCGCCCCTAGGCATAAATTAAGAATGTGCCTCAGAGCTGTGCTGAGTTAGAGGCCAGGTTTATGCCACTGAATTCAGAGTGAGATTTCCTTTGAGTTTAGTAAGATCAGATCGTACTGTTCAATAATTAACATATATATTTCCAGTCCCCTCAAGAGCATTTCACAAAATGGATCATCTGTATTCCTGTCCAAATATTTTTTTTCCTAAGAGACATTTTACTTTTTCTCTAATTTCCTGTTTCTTCCTTTCCTTTGTCAAGGTCTGTTGTTGCAGTTTGCCATACTATTTTAATATAAAAACTGTATTTTGGGGCAGGGGTTTTGTCCTTCTACATGTCTAAAATGTCGTTTTGAGAAGCAGAGCTATAATGTTTGTGAAGAAACCAGATGAAACAAAAAGACAAAAGAGAGGGAATTCCATCTATTCATACTTCCTATTTCACAAAAAATATTTACTATATAAAACCTAAGATAAGAACTGAAAGCTAGAAAGATAGTGTGTGTGATACAATAATGATATTCTATTGTACAGAAAAGTTTAAATATTTCTTTACAAGAAGCACAAACACCTATACTTTTCAACTTCATCATCTTATTCTGGTGCTTTACATTCTTAGCCTTTTCTTATTTAATTTCTCTCAATGTTTTCTACTGAAAGTTTTTTTCTAATTTTCTACAGAATACTTGGAATTCTTTAGGGAATACAGGCTTTTCTTGATATTGGAGGATATTGGATAACTGAGGAAACAATTATTTCATAAAGAATTAAGATTTCCTAACCCTCTTTTTCTTTAGTAGCTATTATTTTTACCAAGTTAGTGATACTAGAAAAATAAAGCATTGATAACACAGTGCTGTAGTTTTTTTTGAGGTACTGGTGTCCAAAGGACAGGAACAATTTTGTGCCTATTTCCTCTTCAGGAGAGACAGTGGGAGTCTCTAACCACGTTCAAGATGTGTGAGGCCTAAAGTATTTGTGAAAATTGTGCCTTTCTGGATACTTAATTAGATTTTTCCTTTTATTTGGGGTCTTTCCACCTATTCCTCCAGCTTCTGCAGGTAATCTGTACTTTCTGTATTACTTTTTATTCTTATTCTCATAGCAAAATAAGTACTAATATCAATGCAAACAGAAAGTCTTCCTAAATTGGGACAGCTTGCCGCCTTTTTTTTTTTTTAAATTCAAGATGGCTCTGCCCTATCATTCTCATTCTGCTTTGGCTGGACTATATCTCTAAATCTTTTCCACAAGTAAAGCATGCAGTTGCTAGCTCTAAAGATGGTATGTAAGATCACATAGATTGTGGTCTCCTCCAAAATGGTTTATATGCTTCCCAAATACAGAGAAAGAGAAAGTTCCTTACAATTAAAAGCATATATCCTAAAAGCACATTGCATTTTAGTTTGAAATCCTATAGACACAGAGCTGTTAAAATACATGATTTATCCTGAGCCGTTCATCGAGTAGTGTTCTGAGGCAATGAAATGGCATTGCTTATTTTTCCCCCCAGTTAACAGAAAATTGCTATATGTGGTATTGTAGAACTGACAAGAAAATGAAGAATTCAAACATCTAGTTCCTTAATTTTGCAGCTCTGTGTAAGCTGAAGCTTAATCAGAAATGTGGGTATGTTTGTGTGCGTGCCTTTTGTAAGAAAATAAATGCTTTTTGGCATTACGGAATGCATTGTTGAAGGAGTGGGACAAACACATCCGAAGTACAGGGAAATAGGCTGGAGCTTGTACTTTTTCCCTTAAATGGGCAAGCCGTCTCGTTGCTGTTAGCTGACACAAGCAAAGAGGGGTGTGAATCTAAGAGATTGCTGTACATTGTCTGAATGAGTTTCATTTCAAAGCTGATAAAATGGCAATTAAAATCTTATTTATCTATGATGTGGCCAGAATAATTCAGATATAAACCATTGGGTTTTCAGAACAAGAGTAAAAACTTCAATGAATTTGCAATAAGCTTTTCCAGTTTGTTTTATATACTTTCAGAACTCTTTAATACAGTAAGGGTTCTTTCTTTGCTTTTCCTTTTTGGGGAAATGGTGTCAAAGAGTATAATATTTTGTGATTTATGCTGTTCAAAAGTTTGTTCCAGTGCATATGTAAAAGCAATATTTTGGGAGCTAAATCCATTTTCTATCTCAAGTCCACAGTATTTAGAGGCTTGTAGGTTTGCATGGGGGGAGGTATCTAACTAACTAGTGTGTTACAGCTGTGGATAGCAAGAGCTACAGCTTCACTAACAAACTTTAAAAAAAACACTGAGAAAAAGTGCGTTCTTTTGTAATAACAGAAAAAGATTTTTTAGAAACTGCTTTTAAGGCTGCTCCTATTTAAAAAAAGTAATTGAAAATGAAAGCTCATGTGTCCTTGGTACAAGAATTTTCATTAGAGTTTATCAGCCTGCTTGCATTTTTCAGAAAATTTAAAGCAAATGAATGCAACAGAAAGCAGGAGACTGCTAACATCAGTGTAATCGAATTGCTGCCAACTTGCCTTGTTTATCTAAGAGATCTCTGTGAAAATAAGGTCTTTCCCACACATGCATGAGTCATAGGATGTAATGGGGCTAAACAGACTTGCTTCAGCTTTCTAATGTGCACACATCTAAACTAACCTGTTTTAGTGCCTGTTCCTGTAACTAAATGAGTTCTAGCTTGACAACAGGAAGGGAGAAGTGGTGGTGAGTTCATGGTGCTATTTCAGTGCAATAACCTGAATGCTAAGGAAACGATGCAATTTCCATTTATCAGGAAAACTGTAGTTACTGTGACAACAAATACATACTGAAGAAAAACATACAATTTATTGTCAAGTTCAAATCTGTGAACATAGCAGATAGGATATTCATAAAACCTCACACTATCTAGTTATGTGACTCAAAGAACATCCTTTCATTTAAAATCTATAATCCAGATTCTTGAAAAAAGTATCCCTTTAAAAGCCATAAGCAAGGACATAAATGAAAGGGCGGCAAAGGACATGTGGTTAGCCAGGATTGGTTCGGTGTTGGGCTGACTAAAATTTAAAAAGAAATTAGGCATATATTTCTTATGCTAAACCTATTCAATTCCTGTGTCTGTCATTCATATTTATCCCCAAAATCTCACTTGTCCCACCATCTGTAACGACAAAACCTCTTGGATCTAACTTTTAAGGTAAAGGTTACAGTAGTTCTTCTATAGTGTCTTATTTCTTCTCCTTTTATTCTTCTATAAGGACTTCTATAATAAAAAGAAACACAAATTATATTCCAGTAGATAAGCATTTCAGTACCTCAATCTGATAAAATTCTTTGGAGAAAAAGAAACATTCTGATTTTCAACTCTGAGCAGGAGACAGAAGGAAGGAAATGATGCCATGCTAGATGTCCTCAAGCATGTCAAGCATAGTGCAGATGTCCCTTCCTCATGGAGGGACACATACGGCAACAGAGCTCCTGAGGAACCACGTATTACGAGGCAGCTGGCTACGGGAACCACTGCCACTTTGGGTGGCAGGAGCCAGAAGCTAGAATACAAGTCACCAAAGGCATCACATTGCAAAAGAATTTTGAAAAAAAGTTAAGAATATCCTATCTTTATCTTTCCAGGTAGTCCAGCAACCTGAAAGGCTAGCATTGAGATTGTAAGTAATAAGCAAACAAAGAAGGAAAACAGAGATGCTGCTTTTGAGGAAGGAAACCCTGGAGACTGCTTCCACTGCCGAGTTCACTTTTCTTACTGAACATCTCTTTCCAATTGTGTCCTAATCAGGAACAGAGCATGACGCACATATGGCAGACAGGATTCCTAGATGGAGTTCTGGTTAACCTGAGACTAGCTTAGGCTCTTTTGGTTTAGAAAAGCCCTTGGATATGGAAGCGTCTAGATTTACCTGGTGGTGATTACTGTAGCATGAAGCAAGGACAAAGTAGAGGCCTTGTGGCACTCAAAAGGATGTGGCAGGCAGTCTTTCCATATAGGATTTCTCATACCTGTTAAGAATAGCCACTGAAGACAGATATCCTTCTTTTCTTTAGATGAATCAGCAAGTGGCATTCCTAAAACTGGATACTGTAATTAAAATTTTGCCATCATCAGTAGAGGTGAGTGGAAAAAGGCTAGGGATTTCTACCAGCTGGTGGAGTACAGAGATCTCAGATCCCATTGTACTTGTCTAGAGCAAACTCATCACTGGCTGCAGAGAGGAACTTGAGGACCTAATATGACTTGCATACACACAGAGGTCATACAAGTTACCCTTGCAGCATTTTCGTAAAAAAAGCTGCCATATGCTCCAGAAGGGGTTAAGTTAGTGAGAAAATTAGTGAGATTTAGGAAGAAGGGACCATGCTTTGAAAGACACCAGAACAGGCTAGGACAGTCAAGAAGTGCTGCAGCAGGAGGCCAGGAAGCTTAGGGGCCTCTAAACCATGGGTTAACCAGATAACAGCATTTTTAACTACCCTGTCTTGACTCCATATGGGCAGTGGTTTTAGAAGTAGCTTATGTGTTGGAGAAAAAAAATAACTAAGCTGATTTTCAGGCTTTCAGAGAACATGTTCTTAAACTCCAAATTATTTTGGAACAGCTTTTCATTAGAAAGATGGAGGTGGTACCATGTAAATACCTTTGATACAGAATTTGATCTAAGTGGAAATACACATCAGGATTGCTGTGGCACTTGGGGTCCCAGAACAACCTGTTCAGAGTCCTCTCCGTGACAGTGACACAGCTGTCTGGCTCCAAGAAAACAAATTCCCTGCAGTGGTCCTAGTTTCTAGCCCCTGTTTCAGTATCACTACCAGCCATACAAGCTATATCACCACAGGTCTCTGACAACTAATGAAGTGCTAGAAAAATACATGATGTTAGCTATAGACAGTGTAATGAGTTTCTCCTTAGGTTAGATAGCAGAAAGGAAACACAGGAAAATATCAGAAATAAACTGAATCATCTACGTGAGTGTTCAGTGAATACCCTGAACATAACACAACAGTTTGTAACAGTTTGTTAAGGAATAAGTAGAGCAGGAACAGTTCTATAGGCTACTGCTGTCAACTCAAAAAATCCCTCCAAGACAGCAATGAGTATCTAAAAATGAGGCAAACATAACTGCACACAAGGAGGGTTAATTTAGATACCTCCAGCATTAGTTGTATAAACAAAGACCAAATCACACTGCAGAGAATAGTCTGTAAGAGTGACAGGACATCTGATTGCTTATTAATCAGAAACACCTTGCTAAATTCAGGTTCCATCTCCAAAATATTCATACCATTTTTGAATGTTGTTGTTTATCAATAATGCTTTCAAATAATGTTACCTTAAAATGTGAGGTGCTAGGTATCATACTGGGGGAGAGGAAGGCTGGTTAAATAGCTGGCTTTGACACCAGTGACTCCTTGTATGACTCCCAGCAAGTTATTTACTTGTACACTTATAATAACACCTGGGATGTTACAAGAATAAATATAGAAGTGACTTTGACACACTGAGATGTTGCAGTATTGAGCACTATGTCAACAGCTTTGAATAAGGAGACTTAAATAGCCCTCCTTGGAAACCAGATTCTGCTGGAAGTAGAGATAGAAGTTGAATTGGTCTGAATGACAAGAATATGTATTTTTAGAGGAGCTCCCCAGAGGGAAGCTTAGCTGGTTTTGAATGTGTGCGGTTGGCAATACCAGCAGACAGAAGGGACAGGGAGTCCGAGAGCAGGGCAGAGTCCCACGCTCACGAATGTGCCACGGCACAGAAGAGGCAGGCCCAGGGCTGCAGCCACAGCTGCCAAAACACCATTGAAAGCAACACAGGTCTACCACACCATGCCCTGCCACGGTGTAATGGCAGCAGAACTGCAAAGGCGGGCCCAAAGCTAGTCCAGATAGTAGGAGGTCTGGAAATTATTTCTTAGTTTATTTGAGAGTCTTTCCAGGGGGAAAAACAATGGAGTTATAAATTACCCTTCGTTGGATTTCATGAAAGGGAGGTCAGGTCTTTATTGTGAGAGCTTTCCCTGATAAAAGGTGTGAAATGTGGAAGTCTAAGCAGCCACCCATGTACCTGGGTGTACCAGGAGAGTCTGTATAAGGAGAAAACTGCTCTGTGTATCCTGCTTTGCTGGGAAAGCCAGTGAAAACTGTAGTCCTCCCCTGGGGCACGATGCAGGGAAGGGTTGTGGGAAGATAGGGAAAACACACCTACCAAAAAAGGGTAGGGGAGAATGAAAAATAGTCTCCTGGGGTGGTTATGTCAAGCTGCAAGATAGGGGAGCGGAAAGGAAAAGAAACCGGTGGCACTCTTTTATGTGATTCCAAAGAGCTTTAGGAAACCTGTTGATTTCACTCAAAAAATAGGGGCCTAAAGTAACAACATTTTGAAGGCTCAAAAAGTGCTAGGGAGTTGCATATGTACCATAGTGCTGTACTGAAATGTAGCGGCTTTTCAGCAAACAATTTAGCATTGTGGAGAGTGGAGCTTCTCCCCATGCGTACAATGGTAGCACCTATGCTCTTACAAGAAAGTCATACCACTCTTCAGGAGACCATGTGTTCAAAAGGTTTGTTTGAAGTCTCACAGTAAATTGTAGCATATCAGCTGGTATTTTTTTTTAATTTAGGGGTTTTGTTTTGTTCTTTTTTTGTGGTTTTCTTTTTTCTTTTTATAGTGAAAGAACAAAATTAAACCCTCAGGGTTTTGGACCTTCTGTCGCAAGCCTTAACCTAATATCTAATCTCTAATCTCCCCTGGACAGCCTACTTCGTTCTTGTTTCCCTGGTGTAAAAACAAGGGACTCTGAGAAACAGACAACCAGTAACTTCATTTCAGGGTGGTCATTTGGTTGCTTCTTGAATCAGGCAGCTTGACATGCTTGAAAACAATTCAGTGTATCTCCCCCGGAGGATACATATACATCACATCTCTGATGTATCTAAGCTCCCTTGGCCTCTGTCCAGGAACATCCAGATTTCCTGACTCATGGCAATGTACCCTGTCTGGTTGTACTTCATTAGCAGCAGCTCAAAAATCAGGACAGTATTCTGCTGTTGCATAAGTTTTTCCAAGCAGTAAACAATAACACCCTGCCACAAGCTTTATTACATTTATCTTGGAATTCAAGATCCAGAAGAGACTGCTGCTTATTATTTTCTTTAATGGCAACCCAAAAAGACTGTAAGATGTTATTCTTTAATAAATATTTTCAGGATAGCTTAGTGTCTTATTAATGAGACATTCTGAAAAGGAAGAAAAATGCTACAGAAGCGATAATAAGCCAATAATTTTTCTTCCAGCTGAGAAACATGGTTATGATTTTTTATTGTCATATCAATGTATTGTTACATCAGCACTTATACACTAAAATGATGAGGGTAAATTTAAAGCTACAGAAGCTGAAAATAGTTAGTAGGAAAAAATTACATTTTATAGGAATAGTAACATACTTTTCAGTAAGTCCTATTCTAAATAGCTCTTCTTTACTTGCATCTCAAGCATTTGCATAAAACATTTTAAAAGCAGTAGCATTGTCAACCGGCTCAAAGCAGGCTTGAAAATAAACAGTTCGTGACTGTTACTGGGGTTCATTAAAAGAAAACTCTGTCTGACTCTGAAATCTATTTTGGAGCTACAACTGCTCCACTCCCCTGCTTGTGGCATGAGGCAGCTGCTCTTTCTTTAATATTTTTGCTGACAGCTACAGCTGACAGATAACATTTCAGTTCACCCCAACATCAACCCTATCTCAAGGCTCCCTTACTTAGGCTGAAAATGTTGCCTTCCTTGTGGCTTTACCTGCATCACAGTGCAACTTGTAACTACGCAATTATTCATACTGGTCACTTGTAATGGAGCAGCAGAAATAGGGCTGCAGTCAGGTCATGTGCTGGGGGAGTGCATCAGCCACCCCATGGTTGCTAACAGCACAGCAACAATTCCTCTTCTATCCCGTCATGTCCTCTCTCATGCTCTAAGAAAACAGGGACCTTAATAAGAAAGAGACATAAAAGGAAAAGTGGGAAGGAGGCATTGCTCAGTTAGTCCTTCAAAGGAATTCCCAGGAAAATTAATTATAATTAAGACTGTGCATATATCTATACTTTTTTGATTGGTGGCTGAATCTAAAAAATAAAAACAAACAAATGCTTTGCTATGTTTTTTAGGATTTGCAGCGAGGGACATTAGTTTTTGTTTGGATTAAATATTTTACCAGACCGCAAAATACTGTTTTTATTATGGGGCTCCTCTAGCAAAATTTAAAGAACAGGAAGACAAGTTTGGAACCATGAAAAAACCCAAAACAACCCAGAAAGGAAAAGGTTAGAATACTTTATTGCTACAATATAGGTATTAAAACACAGTCTTCCACCTCCCAGGAAAATACTTTAAATGCAAGGTATTCTGAGATGACTGCTTCACTCTTTGCAGAAAAAAAAAAGTCTACTTTGTATGAAATACTTAAGTATTCACTGGAGCAAGAGCTGACACTTGGGAACACCTGAAGCTACATACTAAGTCATAGAGTTGTTCTTACTCCCTGTGATCCAAAATTCACTAATTTTTGTTCAAATACCCATTTTGAATCATGCAGACAATTTGAACAACAGTTTATTTCTGTATAGTAAGAATTTAAAACACTGCTGGGCTTTGACAGGCAATTGGGACAACTGGAAAAAGAGGGCAGAGAAATAATTTTCTCATAATTTTTCTGCTTCACTCTGGTAGTACCTCTGACTTCTTGCGCTATTAGTGTGGGGGAAAAAAGACCAGAATTAGCAAAAGGAACTCTTTCTGCAGTTCATACTTTACTTTTTCATTTTTTGTTTCTCTGAATCTTTATATTGAAATTGACCCAAATCTGCTTCAGAGTACTCAAACCCATGCTTTTAGGCAGGATGAATTGTTTACTAGAAGAAATTGCCCAGCATAATTTCAGCTGCAGACTCCAATCAGACTATTCTGCTTCTAGTCCCCCTGAGGTGGGAATCCCAAGGGGAAAAAAAACACCAGGGGCTAAGTAAGAAAAGCACATCCTTTAGCCTTTAGAGATAGTGTGCAGGTGTCCCAGCCCTTCTGTGGGCCACAGGAACTGATTTAGTGCTGGAGAATATTGGTATTAACCTCATATTCCCATTTCTTTCCAAAGAGATAGCCTAAGCAAGCACAAAGCCATCACTGAAAAACGTATCTACCAGTACAAATAAATAATATGGTGTCACTATACTATGAGGAAAGCAATGAACCTAGGTTTTCTGTGAGTCCAGTGATGATACTAGATTATGTAGCCTTTGACAGTTTAAGAAATACAACAGTATTACTGCTGTATTTTAACTCTGTTTTATTTTGCCATCTTTGGTACACCACTACTTCCACAGGCTTCTCAAGGATAATAAAAACTTTGCAATTCTGTCATGCATTTCAGTGGAATCATCTGGATTCTAACTCTGAGGAGTAGCATTTCATCTGTGTAACCCCTAAAATCAAAACAGTTTCTTTATGAAAACAAGCCTGCTTTAAGCAGCTTGCATTAAAACTTCATTGTAGTTAATAGGTCAAAATTCCCAAGGACATCACAGAAAAGTCTGGCAGAGTGTCAGATAGGTTCATCTTAAAAATGTTGTCATAGAACATTGCAGGCAGGAAAACATAAATTGTAGATGTTATGTTATTTTTATATATTTTCAGAGTGCTGCCAAAATAGGTCATTTGCAGATCAAATAAAGGAAAAAACTTAGCAAGTTTGGCTGAAACCATTATAAGGAATATTTAGAAATTTCTTAGGGCATCTTTGAGAATGCGCTGTGTATGTCATCTCACCAATCACGACCATCTCCTTTTTCCATGTACTCGCTAAGAAACCATGAAATCTACTGGGAATAAGATAGTGAAAGTCAGAACATACACTACTTCTGAGGTTGCAGTTGCAAACAAGAATATATTAATTTATTTAACAAAACCTCTTTTAGCATCTTTAAAAACGGTTCTTTTTGAACACAGAAGGGAGGGAACGGATTTGTTGATAAGCAGTCTTACCAACATAGGTACATTCTGAGTCTTGTCTGTTTAATTCTAGAAAGAGAACTAGTTGATCTAAGTCAACTGCTCCAGCAGCTTTCTCTTAAATTTTCTTTGAGTCCTGCCTCAAAGTCCTGAGAAAACTGGGAAAAATCAAGATGTTCCATCCAGAAACTTCTGTGAGGCTGACACAGATTTCTCTGATCTAAAAAACAATCTGAAACTCTGTTAATAGAGGCATTTTAAGCATTTCTGTTAGTCTCAAGTTTTGGCATCATGTTAGCAAAATATAGCTAATCAACTGGGAATTAGCAATAGATGAAAGTGGGAAGTATAAATGTGAGCAGATATTAAATGTTATATTAGAAGTCAGGTATGCCAATATGCAATGTTAAGCTGGAACGTAGAAGAGAAGACATAGTACAGGGTAAGCAGATAACAAGACTCCTATCTATCTAAGTTTGCCTGACATTTTTCATTACAAAATCTAGTCTTGTATGAAGCCCAGTTGTTTACAGCTTTGCCAAACTTCAGTTGTTCAGGCTGGATGTCTGGCTGAGTCTGAATTGTTTTTGGAAGTTTCAGCTAGAATGCTTTGAGCATTTCCAAGAATGAGATGAGAGAAAATTGTTGTTTGCCCATGTGAAAACAATCCCATAACCATTTCGCTGAAGAACTTTAATGTCACCATGTTCCAGAGTGACCTACTGAAATTCAGCCAGGGAACTGCTCTGTGGCAGCAAATTGACTTTTGCCATCCCTATGAAAATTATGCCAGGCTAAGAGCCACTGAAAAAAGCATTTCACCAAGGATACCTGGTAGAAATTTGTAGCTAACTTCTCAGAATAGCTCACATATGCTGATGCAGCCCCAGTTCCTCACATCTCGCCTGTTGCAGCTGGCTTATGCACATGCTGTTTCCAGGAGCACCTCCATCTCAGGGTTACAGGGTTAAGCAATGCTCTTCCCACAGTGCTACAGCACTACAGCACAAAAAACTGAGGTGAAGGCTCTTGCTTTTTTCTGTTTCAGCAACACTTCCTCAGCAGAGCCTGTGCTATGCTGGGAAAAAATGTGTGGAAAGCATGATTGCTGTTGCTGTTAGGGAGGGACACTGGGAAAGAATAGCCCTGTGAGAAACCCTTGTATGAAACCTTTGTACCCTTCAGTCAGGATCTCTTTGCCAGTGATAGGTATTGTTGATCACCTTTGCCATGGGATGAAAACATTGTCTTCAGGAAGAGAGAGGATAATCAACAATCACACTGACACTTTGCCAGTGTAAATGTGGTTTTATTAGGAATCTATCTGGATCTTCAAATGACTCATTTGCAATCAGAATTCTCTCAGTTTATGTTTCTCTGTGGTCTGAGATTTGTGTCATTGCTCTGTTTGGCATTCACCATTGCCTGCCAGGCGAGCTGGACTGCTCTCTGGGTCCTGGTGTCCACCTCGGCTGCCCTTCCAGCTGTGAACTTTGGAACTGATCATCTCTGATCCCTCTTAACAGCTGCAACAGTGCAGAGTCCAACCTCACCCATATGCATGGCACTACACTTCCCTGCAAAGCTGTCTTCTTAGTTCTTCCCTTTGGATTTGGGCACAGGGCAGGCTCCTGAGGCAAGTTGCTCAACCTGCTTTACTTTTGTAGAAACAGCTATGGCAGCTGCTATTCCCATATTTTTACCATGCTCTCTGTTCCTCTTCTCTCCCCCTCAGGAATTCATTCCATCTGACTGTGCCATCTGTCTGAATGCTCCTCATTTGCTTGCCCTCCTCTCAAAAATCAGGGCTTTGCAGTTCTGCTGCGGTTTTGTAGAGCAACAATATGCCTTTCCACTTCTCACAGTTTTATCCTTGTTTGAAAGCAGTATGGTAACGGCCATACAGAAACTGTTAAGAATTTATTGGTGACACTTTGGCTGTATCTGTTTTCAGGAAATTAGACAATGCCAATGCTGGTTCTCTGACCCTTGGTCCAGTTGTCACTGGCTGGTCATACCTACGTTATTGAACTTCCTTAGCCTTCAGAACAGGTCGGCTATGTCCAGGCTTCCAACCCCTGGCTAGGCTGGTCCCCAGCCAGGGCTAATCCCTGAACTGTTCCGGGAAGACCACTGGTTAGTCTGTGCCAAAATTTTGACCAAGCCCTGGCACTGTTTAATCTGCTAGTTTAGTTATAATCCTCAAGTCATACTCATCTGAACACAAGAAATGCCTAGGATCATCTGAAAAATCACATAAAATGCTTTCTGCATTATAAAGATATATTTTATTATTATTGAATCAGACTTCTGCAAGATTACAGATAGAGTGACTGCTTTCCAAGAATATTTTGTACTTCCAATGCTGGAAAATTCTAGCCTTGGAAAAAATTTTTGACACATGTTTAAACTGACTTTTTTTGTGTTGTTTCCTTAGGCATTATTTTAGTATCTCCTCTGCATACACCTTTGTTTGCTTTCTACTGTTCTGCTTCAAATGTCTGTTTTCTTGTTCTCCTTTCATTAGATGAGTAAAAAATAAAATCCCCAGACAATTTTAATAAAGCTCAGGGACCAATGTTTCCACCTGAACTATTGTAATTAATGAGCATAGCAGATGAAACTTTGGTCAGATGAGTCAAAGCTAATAACACTTCATTGGGTCTTCTTAGTTCCTCATGGGCTAACAGTGCTTAGAGCTACAGGCAGAATTGTGCACAGGATTTCACAGGACTATCTCCTTTTCAAAAGGAAACATGTGAGCAAGGAAAAAATGCCAGCAAAAAAACCTTATTTCAACCATATGTGGTTTTGGAGGACTGTCTTTTATTGAACAGCAGTTCAATGAGTAACATAAAAAACTCATACGGGCAATTCTAAACTCTTCCAGAGAAGAGAACAATAAGAATTTCTTGGTGCATCAACAGCTAAACTGTAAACAGCCAACAAACCAACCAGAAACTCAAGTAACCTATTTGAACCCTTGGCTTCAGCAGAATGGAGCACACATTTTTACATAGTAGGCCAAGCAGGGCTTTCTACACTGTTTCATGCAGAAGTGGAGCACTGGGGTTTGCAGCAACTTGTAAGGATTTAGTGCCGGTTGAATCCCTTGTCCCTCCTCTCCTATGAAGGACAGTGGCAGTGCCTTAGAGCCCCAGGAGTTGTTCCTCCTGTTAGTGAAGCAGAACCTCTGAGGCAACTCCGTCCTGAAGTGATAGCATGAAGTAAAAACAACCACCCCTCTTCTTGCATAAGTTTCCAACGCCCCGCGTACAATGCACGTTTTGTTAAAATTAGAAATCAATATATCACAATTTTAAAGCAAACCAAAAGGACTTTTATCTGCCAACATCCCTGTTCAAATCCTTGTCCAAGAGCTGATGAAATCATCTGACATAAAGCAGAGCAGAGGCTGCATTCTTCACAGAGCTTTGAGTGATGCATATTTTACGAACTTGTCCATGAGAAAGGGATTCTTGAACAAAATGGCTAAGTGAAAGAAGAGATAATTTTAAAAATATGCTTATGTGGAATTTTAGTTGTGACATGCACCTTGAACATTGCTAATGATTTCAGATATCAGACTATCCTGCAATTAAGGAACAATTCAATAGCTCTGAAAATGTAATTCATGTTTCCAGTACTTTTATCTTAAATATTCTTTCTGGCTTAACAAAAATTTGGAAACAGATTGTTCAAAAACTTGCAACTCCAGCACTAATTCAGCTGAAAAGTTTCTGAGGAACAACCGTTACATCAGTAAACACAAGTGTCTAAATATATGCAAGATTAAGATCCTTGCTGTTCAAGATATTCACCTTCAATTTTAGATGCTTGAGGCATTACTTAAAGCTTAAAAATATTACTGAAAAGAGTGCTGTGACATCTGAGCCATGGCACGCAACTCGTTCACATGCCCAGTGATAAACAGCATGCTCTGCCCTTCTTTTTGCCCATGGGAAGCATTGATTTTGGATTTAATATAAGGGTGAAGCAAGTGCTTTTGAGATAACATTTTGCAGTTTCCTGCTGCTCTGTTCTTATTTGTAGGCCCATGAAATACTGTTTTGCAAGAACAGCTTTCTCATTTGAACTGCTCAGTAATGACAATAAATTTTTGTGGTTTAAGACTAACATAAGCTGGTTCCAGAGCACCTGCTGGGAGATACGATTTTTGTGTACTTCAGCCGAGGATACAGTTAGCTTGTGTTGTTGCAGGGTATGAATTACAGTTTTTCTTTTAAAAATAGAAGTCTTTTGCATTCAGACAATAAAGGAAACATAACATTTACATTCAGAACAACTCAGTAAAAGCATCCTCATGAGATAACAATATGTTTTTCATGTCTGAACTACAGTGGGATAAAGAAGCCTGCTTTCAAGGGCCCCAGCCAAGCCATAGTAATCTAAAATAGCTGAGAATCAAGTCCTTCAGTTTTAGCTCCATGTCCTGTCATAAGCAATCAGATGAAAAGAGAGAAGTTTACTAAATTAGTAGTAAGCCACCAACTAGTTTTCCCAAGGTGAGGTTTAAGCCTTGCAGTCTCTCTGTGCCAACCCCTGCAATTCAGTCAGCTGCAGGGAGGTCCATAGCATAATTTGTGGCAGCCGGGGACTGCATTTGTGCTCTGCTCTGGGCAAGCAAACAAAACCAACCAACATACAAACCAGCGGCCGAAAGCAGCAAGCAGGGGAGAGCAAGTGCAGGGCAAGGATTTGAAACTTCCCCTGAGCACTCTCCCTGCCTCCAGCTACTTTCAATTGAAGAGATGATTGCCCAAACCTGATGTGGTTTATCTGGTTAGCAACATAAATGAGTATTTCTTCCAAGTATTTCTACTGTGTCCCTCCAAGCCATGTTAACTTCTGCATCCACAGACAAGGCATTCTGCAGATCTGCTGTTCAGTGTGTGAAGAACCATCCCATTCTGTTTGTTGGTGGAGACTGCTACACAGCCCATGTAAAACAAAAATAACCAGCCAAAGAGAGCAGGTGCCAGGACATGCCTGGATCATAGACTAGTTTTCAACTGGAACTTTATGGGTTTGAAAGATGTCAGTCATCCACCTTCCTGGCTTCTTTCCCAGGCACAGCCAGGACAGGAGGCAGTCAACGTGAGAGCCTTGCAGAGCCCAGCTCCTCAAGCTGTGGACAAGCAAGAAAAGGTGAAGGCAAATGCTCTCTGGCTGCTGGGATGCACAGAAATGCTCTGATAACTCGGGGAGATTCTTGAGAACAGATTTGCCTCTCAGAGCAAATGAATAAAAAACCTGCACATGAAGTTGTTGCCCAGGGGTCTAGAACTAGAATTAGTACCATAAACTTTTGGACCATCCCTAGACTGTTTCTCCCTAATATTTCAGAGGAGCACAGAAACCAGCTGTCCTTAGGGAGGCTCTACTATACTTATACCAGTCATAAGGGAGACTTAAAACCCACAGTGCTGGAGATTCCTTAGTGAGGCCATCTCATGTATCTGGTAAACAAACCTGAATGAAATAATGTGGCCTATTAGGATTTTCTCGGACACATTTCAGGGCCCCAACTCTTCTTTGTTGACTCACTTGTGAAGTTCATGATCTTTGCCTTGTCAGTGTTTGGCAGCTCTGCATAGGATCTGCATGCAAGATATCATGGTGCTTTTGTTATGTGAATAAGTGTCTGTTAGGAATCCCACCACAACCACTAATTTATTCCATATAAACAGCAGAGAAGTAATGAGAAAATACAGACTCCTGTTTACTACCAACCTGGCCTACCATCACAGAAGCACATTTAAGTGCTGCATTTTGGTCAGCTCTTGCTGAGCGTAGCAGCCATGCTTAATTTATCTTGTCTAAATCAATGCACTGAGTAGTTACCACTTTCACTGAACATGGAGATGATTTAATTTATGGATTGGTGAAATCAGTCTATTTGCACAGTAAAGCACACACTAAGAATTGAGGGGAAAAAAAAAGCAGAAAATGCCTAACCACCTTGGTTTTCTGCACAAGCTTTTAAGAATAATCTGTAACTTTTCAACTCAAGATTAGCATAATTAAATACATTACTGTTTTAGAACTGCATTGCTATATTTACTATAAAATGGTGGAAAAGAAATTTGACATCATGCTTTAAATTAGTAGGTGACAGTGATTTATGTTACTTCTAATGTGGGAAGAAGAAGTTAAGAATTAGCAGTGATGGCAAATAAATCTTGACAAATCAAAGGAGTACATTTTGAAAAAAAATTTTGATTACTGATGTGCAAATTCAGAATCTAGTGCCAGAAAGTATATAACTTTTCTTTTGAATATGGATCAAATTTTCTCGTAAAAATAGTGAGGACATTTCCCCCCATGTATGAAAAAATGTTTCAGAACATCAGCCTTCTGAAAATTCTTCAGTCTCCATTTATTCATGACCAGTTTGTTCCTGAAAGAGTTCACACATGGACAATTTCTGTTCAGATCAAGGACTATTATTGCTTGAAACAAAAGTAGTAGTTTAAGAAGGAAACAAGACTGGTTTGATGTATATGCATTATGTGGACTGTTGAGGCAAATAAGGAACTTGAAAAACGTGTATCTCTTCTGATTCAATCCTTGAAAATATATAATGTGAATAGAAACAGAGGCTACGATGAAAATCACTAGCATTGTCAGAGTCAAAAGTGAAACTGTGATTGCTTAGTTGAGAGAAAAAAGTGTAAAGGAGGCATGAAGGAAGGATGTTGAATAAGAAAAGGCTGGAGAAGATGGATGGATGCTCCTTCACAATGCATGAGTGAACGTGCATAGGGTAAAAGCAAAAGGCACCAAAATTAAGTGAAAAAATACATGCAAAGCTATGTAGACAAACACATATGTAAATGAGTGCTTGATTTTCACCATGTTTGATTAAAGCCAGAAGCTTAGAATGCTTTCAAAATAATTTTTATATAAGGTAGGAAAAGACGTTTGAAGTCAATAAATCAGGTCCTAAGCCATCCGTTAACTGGTGACAATGGAGAGATGTTTTCCGTTCTACTGGATCCTTTCTTCCTGAGCATTTAATGCTGAATCTGAAGAGCTGAAATTAGCGTTATTCACAAGAAACTGGTGAGAGATTTTTAACCTTACTGGCTAAGAAACCAAACTGCTAATAACAAAAACCAGCAAAAGTGATATTTGGTTTATGAAGCCACCTTAGGTAGGAGTAGAGTGAATCAGATTAAGATACTATTAATTACCATAAGATATAATCTTATAGTAATGTTTTGGGCATCTTCATAATAAAATTTGCCTTCACTGTGCTAGTACACTTTGTACGAAGATAGCATGCTGGTATTTCTATCAAAATTTCAAACAGGAGCTACAGAAAACTGAAAATATACATAGTTCCATAGTGGCCATAGCTCAGTTCCATTCGGCGGGGCTTTGTGTGTGTAAAAGAAGGATAGATGAGGTGCTTAGGGACATGGTTTAGTGGTGGGATGGCAGGGTTAGGTTAAAGGTTGGACTTGATGATCTTAAAGGTCTTTTCCAGCCAAAGTGATTCCATGATTTCAAAATAAATACTTTTTGTAAATCATTGATTTTTATGTAAATATTTTACTGCTTTTGGTGAAAGTAGATTTTTTCCCAAACTTTTTTTTATCCAAGAAATTTTCTGATTTTCAGAAGTTCATGGGTTTTTACTTCAAGCTCAGCATAAGCAATCTTTTAAGCATGAAAAAAATGAAGTTCTATAAAGAATCTGCAAAACCAGACAACTGTTTTTAACAAAATGTCTTTCCTCTCACGTGTACAACCCATGCTATGACCAAAGTAAATGAGAAACAATCATAATTCTGTTCCTCTGGCTATATCTTTTGGATACCCTCCAACATAAAATGCATTAGCACAAAAATGTACTTATCCTTAATTAATTTATAGCTTAGAGCAGAATACCATAAATAACAGTTGAACTTCAGCTGCAAAGGTTTTAAAGTCATGGATAAAATACTGTATAAATTTGTAATAAACCTTAAACAGTGCTAGAGGACAAGTAGAACTAATTATCAATAATCTTAGGAATTTCAGCAATGGACAACTGAATGTAAAAGATGTTTATTTTGTAATACATTTGGGTTCTATTGGATTTATTGTCATTGTGGGAGAGAAAATTATTTATGTTTAACACGACCCTGAACAAATACACTTACTAAACTGAACTATTTGGTTGGGGGTTTTGATTAGTTTTGTTTTGTTTTTAAATAGCTTGAAGCGTATAAAGTATGCGGGCATATCTTGCCCCGAAGCATGTATGGTTGAAGGTTACAGAATCTGCATGATATACTATAGCTTTATACAGGAACACAGGACTAGAAAGGATCTAATGGATCATCAAATCTATTGAATTAATATTGCAGGAATCCTGTTTTATAATCCCCTTCATAAACTTAACAAGTTCCACTGTGAGTGCATTTAGGATTTTTGCTGCTGTTACTCCAATTGGAAAATTGTTCCCAAATCTCATAGCTCCAAGTGAGAACTTGTTTCTGGATTCTAGCATAGAATAAATTCTGGCCCATCTGTGCCAATGGGTTCCCTTGCCAACATTGTCATTTAGTTTAAATGGCTCTCCCATTTCCCTGATGTTTGCCTCCGTGATATATTTATAGACAGCAACTGGATCCCTTAACAGCCTTTATTTTGCTAAGCTAAACAAGCCAAGCTCTTCATTCTGTCTTCTCATGTGATATGTTCTCTATTCCCCTGATCATCCTAGAAGCCCATCTTTGTACCTGAACAAGTCTGAGGTAATGTGCTACAAATGACAAAGTACAATAGTCTTGTATAATAGCATAATAAAAGAAACCATAGCAAACAGAGTAATAATTTCAGGCTTGCAAGAATGTGCTGTGCCAAATATTCAGGAGGTTGAGTAAAGTTTTTTAAATCTCCTAAGGGGATCTTTATTAGAAATAATGTGGAGGTTTTTTTCCTAAGTTGTTGATTGAAATTGCAGCATGAAAGGTTTTAGGGTTTTAATCAAAAGCTGAGAAATCAATGAAAATTATGATTTGGTTGAGACCTTCAGCCAGCATAGTATGCAGTTGATTAGATTTGTGACAGTAATCATTGAAGAAATGGGTCTGGCATTTTGAAAGTTTGTTTGATAATAATGACTGAGAAATTTCCTATGAACACTGTATAGTATGTGATGAATCTTTCCTGGAGAAGCCAAAATTACATTCACACATTGTCTTTAAGAAATTTCAGTGGCAGAGTTCAGTGGCTTGGTTCCCTGGAGTCAGCTCTGCAGAGTGCTCCTGTCGGTGTGAACCACGGGACAGCAGAAGAGAATATGGGGACAACTGATCCCACCACCTCCCAGGACCACAGAGAAAAGGGATCTTTAGTCAAATCCACTATCCCCTAGTCTCTTGTGCTATAGTTTTTTTGAAAACACCAGGAAACTCTTGACTCCCAGCTGTTATAACTGTGACAGCAATCTTTTTTGGTGGTTTTACTTTTAATCCTTACGGAATCAATAGTTTAATCAAGTTTAAAGGGGAGCTTCATACAGAAACTTTTTCCCAGTCATGCTGAACCTGCCATCCCAGTGCTTGGGGTCATGACCACTGGAGTGTAAGATGCCTGTTAGTGTGGAGGAGAGACATTGTTGGGTTGGGGCAGGGCATTACCTTTTCTACAATCCTTCTTTTCTCAGGAATAGACACAGATTTCTTCTTTAGCTTTTCTCTGTCCTGTAGCATAAGGAAAAAAGAGCTTTTGTAATACATTCTAGGAAAAGAGAAGCACAAATTCAAGCTGGTATATGCATATATGAAGATCAATGAAAATTAAAAGCTTTTAAAATGCAAGCAATTTCTTAAGTAAGAGCAAAGAGGAATCCCAACCATGATTACAAGCAACGAAATACACAATTAAGGAAATACATGTCTGGGTACTCCCTGGGGGCTGGGTGTAGGGGGAATCCCCATGGGGACTAGTATCAGGCACTTCCCTGGGGATGGGCTGAGGCTGGGATGGGCTGAGGCCAGGATGGGCCACCGGCCAACAAGTGGGCCCGTCTTGGTGGGGCCCATGGCCAGGCGGGGCAGGGCTGTGGGGAGCTGGAGACTAGCCCTGCTGCAGTGATGCTGGGGCAGGAGTTGATGTCTCTGGCTGGGCTGACATGGGGTCCTGGGCCCTCAGGGCCCTGACAATAAACTAAATGGAACTGTAATTCTAACAAACATTTCTGACAATAATAGTTGTCATCAGATAGTTTATTTGATAGTGGAAGCCGTTGCACACTGCCTGCCCCTACGGTGGCCGGTGGGCTGTGGGAAGTAGGTCTCCCTTCAGGCATCCTGAAGCCTTCTCCAGTGATACTATTGGGGCATAGGGTGCCTGGCCAGACCTTTACAGTGCCCCACCAGACAGTCCATCCAGATGGGCTTGCCCTTTGTTGTACCATCCCCAATGTGACAGCTGGGGCTTGGAGCTGCAAGGGAGTGAAAAGCAGCTTTGAAAGGTCTTTGCTTTCCTTGGCTGTTCCTTTGAGGGTCCTGGGAACTGTGGCTTTTAGATCAATCAGAAGATGGGGACTTTCATCAAAGTTGTCGCTAGGGTATCTTGGCCAACCTGCCAAAGAAAACTTCAGCTTTCCTTCTGCTAAGTTTGGCTCCCTGATCATGGTGCACTGGGGGAAAGGGTATGTGAATGTGTATGTGTATGTGAACGAGGAAAGCTGAAAGGCTTTCTCCAAAACAAATCTACAGAGATTTAATAGCTTCGTATTACTGCACTGAAAGTAATGAACAAAAATTACTCTATTTAGTGCATGTGATTAAAACTCTCAATAACTGGCATGGAAAAAAACAGCCCAAGAGGCATCCTGCTGTGCAAAGGGCTATGTTGTTATTGTAGCCCTGTTAGGTTAAAGATGCTAGTGAGGCAAAGTCTGCAAGCAAAGCTGCTTCTTACATTGGCCTAACAGGTGTCTAGGAGCATTTTTGATGTACCTGTGTGATGGCTGTGAGTCAAATACCAGCTTTATTTAAGTCACTGGCAAAATCCCATGGGCTTTTCAGTACAACAAAATGTTGTATAATGGAGAGTATTTCAATTAAATACAGTGATATTCACCCTGACTGTTTCTTCTGCTCACCATATTTACCATGGCATCACTTAGTTAAAATGGAGAATAAGACATGTATAGGCATAGATATTATCTCAAGAT
Source organism: Egretta garzetta (assembly GCF_000687185.1). NCBI lineage: Eukaryota > Metazoa > Chordata > Aves > Pelecaniformes > Ardeidae > Egretta > Egretta garzetta. The sequence continues at coordinate 3,199,484 of NW_009260763.1, forward strand.
ACTTAAAATTTTAATGAAGAAAAAGGTTTTCCAGAGTAGTGTAAAACATCTACCTTATCCTGCTGCTTGGTAAAACATCAGACGATCTAAATCACTCAAGTCCTAGCTGTGTTCCAGGATGTCTCCTCTTGGGAAGATTTAGGTGTAGTTGCTACACTTGTAAGATGACTTCAAAACAATATATAGTGGATGGGAAGTACTCTTAAGGGGCTATTTTTAAACCGTGCCTCCTGTGGGAAAGGTATCTGCAAATCATGAACACCACTACTTTTCCTGTGCTCAGTACATCAGATTTTAATCTCATTTAGACTGATGAAAATCCAGAGTAACTTCTTTAAACCCAGAAGAGTCAAGACCAATGAGGTCAGAATTTCACCCATGAAGCCTTGGTCCACCCTTTTTGTAATCTTAATGATATATGAACTGATTGACAGAAAACTATTCTTGTTTCTTATACTTCGTGAATTGCACTGAAAATGAAGCCTTTCATTGTGAAAACATGGATTTGATGGGTGGACTGTTCGGTGGATAGGGAACTGGCTGGATGGTCGCATCCAGAGGGTAGTGGTCAATGGCTCGATGTCCGGATGGAGACCAGTGATGAGTGGTGTCCCTCAGGGGTCCATACTGGGACCAGTGCTGTTTAACATTTTCATCAATGACTTGGACAGCGAGATCGAGTGCACCCTCAGCAAGTTTGCGGATGACACCAAGCTGAGTGGTGCGGTTGACACACCAGAAGGACGGGATGTCATCCAGAGAGACCTGGACAAGCTGGAGAGGTGGGCCTGTGTGAACCTCATGAGGTTCAACAAGGCCAAGTGCAAGGTCCTGCACCTGGGTCGGGGTAACCCCCAGTATCAGTACAGGCTGGGGGATGAAAGGATTGAGAGCAGCCC
>NW_009260763.1:3200680-3227731 GCF_000687185.1 Egretta garzetta
AGAAGGCTGCGGGGAGACCTGATTACAGCCTTTCAGTACCTAAAGGGGGCCTATAGGAAAGATGGGGAAAATCTTTTTAGTAGGGCCAGCTGTGACAGGACAAGGGGTAATGATTTTAAACTAAAACAGGGTAGGTTTAGACTAGATATAAGGAAGAAATTCTTTACAATGAGGGTGGTGAAACACTGGAACAGGTTGCCCAGAGAGGTGGTGGAGGCCCCATCCCTGGACGGGGCTCTGAGCAACCTGATCTAGTTAGCAGTATCCCTGCTCCTGCAGGGGGGTTGGACTAGATGGCCTCTAGGGGTCCCTTCCAACCCCAAACATTCTATGATTCTATGATTCTATGATTCTATGGCTCACTTCTATTAGCTCGATAGATGCATATTAACTTTTAAAGTAAATTGTCTTGATCCTTCCTCTGTTCAAATTAATGAGAAAACTCTCACTGACTTTTTTGAAGGACAAACTGTTCGTAGGGCAAAGAATTAATTTCTGTAAATCCCATGTGCCTCACACAAATTATCTCTACTTTGTTTCTTGTAAACTGTCATGACAGATGTGATTCAGAGCTTGTGGGTGTAACAGTGTGATAACCTGAATTCTTGCACTTGTATGAAATACTTTCTACTGTTAATAAATAAATAAATAGATGGATAACTGCTCAATTTTCTCCTAGAATGAGCTGTTCAAGACTGAAGTTTCCTAAACAGATTTTCAAGAAAATTATTTATCAATAAAATAATCTGGGTTTTTATCCTATAGAGCCAAGTTTTACTTCATGTGTTTGTACTAATTTAACTGTGATTACAGCTGGTTAAGATTTCATTATTGTAGCTATCCTTGTGTTGCTCATAATCCAATTAATCTTCTTCTTTCAGTTCAGAGCAAGGACAGAAAAGAACCTACAAATACCCTGTTGATATTTACTATTCTGCAAGAATTTATATACAGTTTGTTAAGAAATAATGGGGAAATGTGCCATACACTGTTCTAACTGCTATTAACTTAGACACCATAGTGTTCCTGCTTTATTCCTTAAGTGGTAATGTCCCTAGTATGACTGCATTGTTCTTAGGAGAACTATATAAATGATTTAAATAACAGTCAGTTTGTAGTGAACAAGATTGTTATTGTTTTCTTTAAAAAGATCACAGATTTCCATGTTTCACCATGTTGTCCTTCACCAAATGTTTTGCCAAAGAAAAGAACTCCATGGTCTCATAGCCCTGGGAGGCCACTGAGCCTGCCTGGACACATCACTGCTCAGATCCATTGGCTTTGATCTTTCCATGCTACCTGTCTCTGAAGTGGGTTTGACCTACCAAATTTTGCTTATACCATAACTGTGCTGCAAAGTTGAGAATGTCAGGACAAAATTCAGGGAATTGTCAGGCAGATTCAAATTCTGTTCATTTATACAAACTAGTCAAATGCATGAATGATGTTTTATCAGCACAAGACCTTGCCTCCCTCCAATGTTATGGCTCTATTCTCCATATGCCCTGCAACATTCCGAGCTTTTCAGTAGCAATGTTCCCTGTTCCCTTCATGTCTTCTGGTATTTGGAGTTGTCATCATATCCCCAGCCTTCCTTTGTTTGCTTTTTGGGCTGTGAAAGAAACTAGTTTGCAGGTCTTGCTGTGCTGCAGATTGCCCAGCTTGGCCAGCCAAGGGAGTCATACATTCTCATGGAGCAGCTGGAAGTCTGCAGACTGCGTGCAGTGTGACTAAAAGATGGGCTAAGCTGGACGTGTTGCTTCTTTGCTATCTTTTCATCATTTTATTGCATTGCATTGCATGTGTTCTGCAGAACTCGTCTACTTAATGAGGAACTCAGTGCAGTCCCTACCAGCTTTTTCCTTCCTTCGTTATGGCTGCTTATTTTTTGGATGGAGGGTTTTACTTGGTGTTGATTGCTATATTAAAGTAGAAAGTTGTGACTTGCGGTACCAGTTCTTAGGTATACTGTATCATACCTGCAAACACATAGCCGAGTGTATTCTGGATTCTTCAGGTTGCTGTGCTCTGTCATGGCTTTGGAAATACATGGATAAAGTAAATGGGAATCTCTAAATTAAAAAATGTAACTATTTTCAAGCTACTTTAAGTCTGGAAGACTGTGTTTTCTAGCTGGCCTGCTGGCTGGCAGGCAGAGCAAGCAGAACATGCTGCTTCTCGCTTTGTCCTCACGTGCAGCCCCTGAGCCTTATCTTTTCTCTAGGGAGCAGCAGGGACCCCAGTCAGCCTCAGGTGGGAGCAGCAGAGCGATGGCAGAGGGACACCTCCATCCTCGACTCCCTCCTTCCCCCTCTGGACCTAGATTCTAGCGAAGCCCCTGCTCTGGAAGCATCCCTCGACACAGGTATTACTCCACACCACGGGCTGTCCAGCTGACATGCTGGAGTTTCCAGGTGGAGCAATGCTCCTAAATTAATTACTAATTAATAACATTCAGGAGATGCTGTTGCAATAGCATGCCTGGAAAACAACACTTGAGCTTCCTGCAGATGTCAGCTCCAGGAGGTGACCAAAATGACTCATGTCATCTCTTGTCTTTCAAAGGCTCCTCTGACATGCACAGCTGTCAAAGCCCTTAGGGACTGTTAAGGATTACCAAGGACATCGTGAATGTACATTATTTTCCCTGAAATTTTTTAGCGTAATGAGTTAATAATAACCATCCTAAGTTAATGAGTTAGCATAACAAGGAACTCTTCAGCAGACACTGCTGACTTTTATGACCATACTGGGTGTCTCACAGTATTCATCTGGGATTTTGCCTGTCTCTTAAAAGCCCCATTGCTTGTATCACATTGGTTATACAGTAATCTTTATCTCCAGTTTCCTCATGGTGCTGGAACATACTTTGAAATTGTGAACCCAGCTCAAAAACTGGAAGGCAATCGCTAACTGATTTTATAAAAATTTCACAACTTTAAGCCCAATATATCATATTTTTAAATGTCTGACTCATTTGGAAAGCTTGGGATTGTCTATATTAATTATGGCCCCTGAAGATCTATCTCAACAGTCAGAAAGCAACTCCATTTGCAGTCAAGGATTGCAAACACAATCTTCCTGGAACTGGAAGTTGTACATTGTGCAATTTTTATGGCTTGCATAGCTTTTCTATTTTTAGTTGGTTGAAACCTGCAATATATCATATAATCCTCCTTAAATTGTCATTCATAATGCTAATTTCCATTAACTTGGCATAAATAAGTTATTTTCTTTCTTAAATTTGCATAGTTACTGTTTTGCCTAACAATGTTACACAAACAAAGCTTTATTTTTCTCTGATACAAAGTTGATGTGAGTACAAACTGCTAATGATGTGTTTCTAGATCTGGAATTTTTAAACTAAATTAAAAAAACCCAAAGTATTTTCTTTTTTATTTAAAAATATGCATGTGTTATGAAGTCCAATAACCTTTCCATTACTTCAACAAACCATTTATTTAATCCTCCACCTTTACAGGCATTTGGAAAAGTGTCTCTAAGGTTTGAGAAAGCCTAATAAAATTGCACTTTTGAAGATACAATGGGAAGAACAGTCTGGGTTTTTTCCTTTCTAGAAATGCATCTTCAAGGTATGAGAGATCAGTCAGTGACAAGTATTTAGACAGAACTCTCCAGCCTTGTTCTTGCTTACTTAAATAGAGATAATGATGTCATGCATTTGGCTTCCTGCAGGAATTGTTTGTGCACCATTGCTTCATACCCTGGCTGAGCAGAGGGCAGGGGAGCTAAGCCTACTGCTGGCACACCAGTTCATGATGTCTGTGCCATAATGCTAAATGCTGGGTTCTGACAATATTTTTATTTTCTAGGCTTTCCTATGCCTCTAATTAGAATCTTTTGTCTTTGACATGTATGCTTTTTTCAAGAAGTTCGAGGTTTGTCGACACTTGGTGTTTGCTGCTTTCTGTAGAGTATGGTCAGGTGATTTTTAGTGCCTGGAAGGCCAGTGCTACAGCTAAGCCTGCCGTGCAGGCTTTCGTTTTTTCTTGATGCCGAAAAGTAATACATTTGTAAGTAAAGTAATTTATAAGTAATAACATCAGTAAGTAAAATTATAATAAAGATTTCTTTGCAAGCATGACCACCTACCCTAGGTCAAGCAAGTGGCAAACTCCCAGCTGCACAGACATACCAGGTCAGTTTTGCAGTCCTAGAATCAACTGACAAAATGCTGGATGATTTTTTTTTTTTTTTTTTTTAATTTCTGCTGTTTGTTTGGCACACAGTCAATGATGTTGTACAGGATGAATTTAAAAAGTATAGGAGGAAACCAGATTTAGGAATTAACTTTGCTTAAAAGAGTTACAGAACTTAATATGGAGGCAAATAGTTTTTTCATGTTTTGATTGAGTTAATTTCTGTAAGACAGTGGTAAACAAATTCTAAAGCACTGTGCTGATAAAAGAAAATCTAACAGTGTAACTGAACAGAAATGAACATGAACTGATGAATTTAATTTTGTTTTCGAGCTGATAAATATCATAATAATAAACTAATGTATGTATTCCTGAAGTTACATTTAGATTAGCAGAGTCTTCCAGGTTTAAAGACATAAAACGCTCTTAGTAATTCAGTAAGGAAATACTTATTTAATGTGAGGACTTTATTCCAACTGTACTGAAAGTCTTGTGAAGTATCATGAGTATATATGTATATATACAGGGGAGGCTCAGCCGGTTAGCCTGAGCTTGCTTTTTCTGGATAGCTGTGCTTACCAGTCAGCTACTGGGTGCTCTGGAGAGCTGCCCTTTAACTTTCAGCTGGGCAGGTCTGAAAAAAACTCTTTCACCTCTGAAATTCCTGCAGTGTGCATGTGGACAAATACAGACAAGGAAAAGCTCTTATCTGTGGCCTGTGCAGTGAATATTAAGAGGAAAGAGGTGGTACTTAAAGCTCACTTAGACATTGTCACTAGGGATAGAAACCCGAGTGAGGCTTATTCTCACTGGGGGTTAAACAGTAAGTGAAATGTGAAATGAGCACATGAAAATACTTTCTGTTACATCTTGTTTCTTAAGATAACTAAATATAGTACCTTCAAATAACAAGAGGTGAATTTGCATCCTCACAGGAGGAAAACTAGTTAATTTTCCTTTTCCCAAATCACAGGTGAGAGGCTAACATTTTGAGCAATTCAGAGGCAGGAGGAAAGATCAGGCTTTTGACCACAACTAGCATTTATGCCTGAGAAAGCAGCTGTCTGGGCAGTGCAGGGTCCAGCTCGCTCCCCGTGGAGCCAAGACGTGACAGAGCTGCCAACAGCGACAGCAGCCAGTCCTTGCTAAGGCCATGGGTCCACCACACATGCACAGGAGAAGCAGCCCAAAGTAATCTCTCAGTCACCTAAATTTCCTTGAAGGCAGCTGAAAAATATTTGAGGAAATAAACAAGTAATGTTGAGACATTACATAACTGCTGGGTCAGACAGTTTTTCACTGAATAAAGAGAAACAGTCATTTCTCTATTTATATGCTGCTTTCTTACCTGATTTCTTACCTGATTTACCAATCATATCCCATATGTATATGCCTCCTCCTTTTTTGTTTGGATGATGACCAAACTTCTTGGCATTATTGTAAAAAGTTAAATAAGTCCTTCAAATTTGTATTGAGAGACTGAGTGATAATATTTAGAGGCACCCACCAATTCCTTCCTTTCAGCAACACAAACCCACATCGTTTTTCTGTCATCCACCTCCTCATAGGAAATAGGAACTTGAAAATTTTATGATTAATTTTTTTCATGTTTATCTTAATTATTAAAAACTAGTGTCTAGTTTCACTTGCTCTAACTAAAAGAAAGCTATCACAGACCCATTTTTTATTGCTGTTTCTTAAATTACTTGTTTTGGCAATAATGGCCAAATTCCCCCCACTTTTCCTCCCAAGAAAGAGAGTTCAGCACAAGGAGTTGTGTCTGGAGGGTCAAATGAGCTCATTTCCCAGTTAGGTAGCAGTAGCTCAGTAAGGGTGACCTTATGACTCTTTTCAGTACTTCTTAGAAATACTGCATTGTCTGCTCCTCTTGGCCAGAAGTGTCCCTGCAGCAGCGGTCTGTGTACTGATGCCTTGTAGAAAATCCATCCCAAGAACACAAGCCACTTGAGTTTGCAACTTCATTAACACAAAGTTGGCAAGGTTGGTTATAGCAGGGACTATGGGGGGTGGACATAGTCCCACAGCTTCTGTCATGTCCTAACATTTGCCACATTTGAATGGTACTGTGTCAGATGCTGATAATGAGGTGCCAAATATCTGCTATTGCCTCCCCACCCAACAGCAAAATCAGCCTTAGTGATGATGCATTTATGGATCCAGTGCCAGTTTATCAGTCATCTTACTGCTGTACCCAAATTAGGGGCACAACCTCTTTAGAGAGGTCAGTGATGGCTCAGAGAGGCAAAACCGAGACCTCCCAGCACATCCCAGTGGCAGGATGCAGCAGTGTCCTCTAGCCATGTCATCTCACAGGGAGGCTGGAGCAACACCACCCTCTGCCCAGCACCTTTTTCCATGGAAAGAAAATGAGGGGATGCTTTCCCTGATAGACAAGAGCCATGGTGGGCTTCAGAAGCAGTCACTAGAGATGCATGACTGAAGACGAGGGCAAGCCTGAAGTGTTAACATAGCCTCAGAGAGCTCGGGCTCCATTTCAAAGACACTGCAGATTATGGATGAAACCTAAACTCCTAGCTCAGTCACACAAGTGAAATACTTAAAGCTGAACAGTGTGAATTTGTGCCAGTGCAGATGATTTTATCTTCATGTAGGCTTGTAAAACACCCACTCCATTTGTAGAAGCTCTTTTTAATATCTTTCCATGGCTCTGAACTGAAATGACTTTCTAAGAAAAGCAGCTAAGAATTTTTTACTCTGTCCTAGTGGAAAAAAAGAAAATTCAACCTTTTTAAAAAAGTTAAGTAAGGTAGGGTGTTTAGCTAGTTGCAACAAGGCTAACACAATTCTCTTAGATTTTATCCTTGTTGAAATTGGATTTTAAGAAGTCACAGACATTAAAGGAACTTGAATCTGACAGCAGGTAATTTTAGTTATGTTAATGTGAGACCAAGCCCATGCAGAGATATTTACTTGCTTCTTCCTTCTCTCTTCCTTCCCTACTCAAAGTAGCTATGCTGTGTTTTGAGCTTTGCCTGACTTCTTGCTCTGAACTAAAAGCAAGGCAAAGATTTGAGCAGATTAACATTGACAGTCTGTTCAAAAAAAGATCAAAGACAGCTCAACCTTTAGATACAGGATAACTCTTTAACTTCATTCTTTTCAAGTGAAGAAATTGCCTAGGGATTTTCAAACCAAGACATTAGAAGAGGGACACAAATACAGTTTCTATAAATGAGAGCTATCAAAGTGGATGGGGCAATTTTCAATGCCCAGGTGAGGTATCTGCAGGTTTTTGTGCTGCTCCCTGTCAGCATGAGACAGTGGTATTATTTAAATCAGTTAGGCTGACATTTATTTCTTTACTTTCTTTGCCACAAGTTCTGAAGTCAGTGGAAAGCCTGCAGGTTTACTGGGAAATAATGACAGTCACTGGGCTGGCACTGCCAGGAATGAAGTAAGACTCTCCTTTCCCTTTACCTCTTTAGAAATAGTAATGACAAGTGAAAGCCAGGGCTTTGAATAATGCAAGGGCTACTGTGGAGCCTTGCAGTGCTAGTCCTCTTATACATGAAGCAGAAGAGAAAGCTTGTGCCACTGTGCCCAGCAAAAGCCAGTAGAAGCCTGGTGTGAAGTGGGGATGTTGTGCAACCTCTCCTTCTGCTTCAGCTGCCCTGTCTCTTCCTGACCCCTGCTGAGCCTGGTGTGAAGTGGGGATGTTGTGCAACCTCTCCTTCTGCTTCAGCTGCCCTGTCTCTTCCTGACCCCTCCTGAACTGCTGTATCTCCAGACCATCCTTCAGTCGCAACTTAAAAATACACCTCTAGAATAAGTAATATACTTCTGTGTGCCTTGACCTAACTTACTTGAAAAAGTAGGGATTCTTTTCTGTTTTCCCACCACCCTCTGCTTATTTTCTCTCTGCAGACTGTGTATTTATGGTGAGTTGCACTTTCCCTTTGCACGGCTGATTAGTTTTCCATTTCCTTTGTTTGTAAAGGAGCAGGCTGTGGAAAGGAAAGGCTATAAATTGAACAGTGCCAGGGCACGAACACAGATACTGGAAGGTGAATGTCTGTACTCTTATTAAACCGTTGGAGTGGTCCCCTGCACACTTTTGGCTAGGCCACTTAACACCCTCCCAAACCATTTAGGAGCGTGTTTCGGGAGTCAGCATTTCGGGAGCAATTCCCAGTGGGCAGTGTGGATGCAGCCAGCATGTCATGGATGCTAAGAGGGCTTAAGAGCCTGAAGGATTTTCCAGGACAGCTGGCCTCACAGTCAGAGAGGAGTCCTGGACGTGGTTAATCTCCAGTACACATGTAGCCAGAGAATTCCTTTTTTTTTTTTCCCAAAGAGAAAAACAGTATTGTAAACCCACCAAAATTGATAGTGAAACTCAAGGGCAGGTTTAGTATCAGAGACTATTTTTAACTCCTTGTTTTGAAACCCGCTAAACTTCAAGGAGGAGGAACCTTTTGGGAGGTGGAAGGCAGCCCAGTCTAACAGAGGGGGTTAAATTCACCTCTCACCGAACAACCAGGCATTCGTGTGCAAGCTGGTACTCTGTGTCTATCAACAACTGAAGCTTCCTACAAAGGAGTGACTGAGAGAGATTTGGAACTTGCTCCCTGCTTTGGTTGACAGCTGAAATTTGAGATGCTGCAGATGTGTTTTTACACTCTTGTCTCTTGGAGACAATATTTGTAGAAGATACAGGTCTTCTGTATAAATTTCCCTTTGCTGTAAAATTTGTAAGGCTATGTATCTACATCATGATTATTTTTGTTATTTTCATAAAACAAAAGAAGGATAAAATAGTAAAATGTAAAATGTAGCTACAGTTGTTTACTGGTTTCAGCAAAATCAAAACTGTGCAAATCATGGCTACTGAAAAGAATACAGGATTCATGTCTGGTCAGCAAAAGACAGCAAAATACTTGAGTGCTTTTGAGACATTTGGCTTTTTGTCTTGTCTCACACCTGTTAAAATCCAAGTTAATTTTGAAATAAAAAATAACCTTAAAGTGAAAATTTGAAATAGATTTTGCAGAAAGCTATTAAGAAGTAGTTTCCTCATTTCCTAATTGCATTCCCTATTTGCCCCATGGTTCATTCCTAGGTTAAAGTGGGATTGCAAAGACCACAGACTAACTTTACTTCCCATGCTGTTTTCCCTCAATGACATATCAGTTTTAGGTATTTTGGTTGGTCATTGTAAGGATAGGGACAAGGGACTCTGATGCAAGAGCTGTGATGATTATCAGCCTGCTTTTCTATCTATTGCTGCTTTCAGCAGTTTCCTGCCATCTTGGAAGCAGAAAATACATTGTTATAGGAGCAGTGGTCTTTAAAAACTACTTATGAGAGATATAGCATGATTCATAAGTCCACAGTAATTTGATGTTGCAGGTTATCAGCATGGTTCTATGCTGTCAACAAAGAGAAATGACTAATGTTTACCTAATACCAAAGATTACCCATCTGCAGGAGTGAAAAATCTTTGGTAGGCCAGCTAATCTACATCACCTCTCTTACGATTTTCCAGGCACGTTCTGGCTGTCAGGTGATAAAACAAATGTTTAGTGGGTTTGGACTGAAACTAATGGTGACATTGCTAGCTTTATTTTCATGTGAAGTTCACAGTTTGGTTTTCAACTGAAATGGCATAACCAAAAGGGCAGAAAGCTGTAAAACAATATGTGAAGAATCATGATAGCGCACAGTGCTCATCCAGCCCTCAAGGGGTGCCTGTATCTCAAGGCAGGCTCCATCAGCTGGGTGCAAGGTACGAAGCCCCAGGAAGCAGGGGCATTTCTTTCCTCCAAGGATCCGTGCTTTTCCTTCAAAACAGGAGTAGTCCTGGGCACAGGACACTCCAGCAGGATGGAAACAGGCTGGGAAGTGGGATGAATAGGAACCAACATACTCCCATGTCTCCCAGCTCATCTGAAACATGCTAGGATGGCTGCACCACAGGCAGTTAGCACTGTTGCCACCTACCTTGGTCCAGGCCAGTCTCTTTCAGCCACATGGCCACTCCGAAGAATAAATATCTAAACCCTTGTCAGACCTAGTGGCATGTTTGTCTAGTGGTGTCAGCTACTTGAACTGTCTCTTCTCTATGACTCCTGTTTGTACTTTCTGGCAGCTGCGAAGCACAGTAATCAAAACATGGGTAGAGTGATATATATAAGTTTATTTTTTTGACTGAATGATGATCTAACAGCTTATCATTCCTTATGCCTCATGCATCCAAGATGTTTTTCCAGATGAAGCCTGGGAAACATGAATCTTTGTGAAACAAGTCTATGTTACTCCTTAGTTGGTCAGCATGCATTACTCAAGTAAAAGTATTCCAGTTGAAACCACAAGTTTTCCTGAAAATGACAATATTAATGGAATTAAACCAGCATAAACTCTGTTCTTTGTAAATCTGTGTCGTAATTTAGCCAGAGAAGAGTTTATCTTGGAATTAAGAAAATGGTGTTAAAGCGGTATAAATCTGCCTCAGTCATGACTGGGTTTCCTCTTTTAGTTTTGTGAAATCCTTTTCTACTTTCATGCAGATTATACACATTCAGAACGGCACTTGGATATGGAATTTTCAGAAATCTTTCTCTTTTCTTCTTGACAATGCATTTATGCTTATTCCTCTCATTTCTTTTTTCAAGCAAAGGAATGATTGTTGATATAATCTTTAGTGAATTTAATCCATGTGCTACTGTGTTCCAGTGTTATAAGAATCAATTTTAGAAGCTATAAAATAAATATTTGATAAAGCAAAAAGCTTTGCTGATTCTTGTGCTGTACCTCAAAAACTGTGTCTGCTATAACTTTGCTACTTTTCCCCACTATTTGCAAGCAGCATAAAAAGAAAAGTTCTATTGACCAAAATAGATTAAAGAATAATGAGATAGTGATGACTTGATAGAAGAAAATAATCTGTGTCCTGCATCTAAAACAGTCACTGCGTTTTTGTCAGATAACTTTAACAGGGACAAATTCTCCTTCTTTCTCATAATTCAAGTTTCTTCCACCAGTGAGACTTCATGTAGGGTATGACAAAATGAAGGAGATGCTGTGACATCCATTGGGGCAGTACCACCTTCCTGCACAGGCTCCTCTGAGCAATGCCATGGCCTCTCCCCTTCACTCGAGTGCAGGCAGCTGGGTGCAGCCCAGGGACCAGCCCAATCTGCTGCGTCTGGCGAAGGGCTTACTGGGAGGGAAGGAACCCACAGAGCAGCACTCCCAATGCAGGTGGTGCAAACCCCGCTATGGAGGCAATGCCAACAGGATGACATGAACATTTCTTCTTCGGTGCATGAGGCTCAGCACGCCTGTTGGGGGGTTGCTCCTTCTAACGCCTGTATGACAAATGCTTTTCTAGCATAGCAAGCAGACCAGGTGAAAGGATGAATTCAGTAGTGGTGTTATGTAGCTAGACTAGCCAGAAGACCTCTCCTAGTCTGCATAAGAATTACAGCCTTACGACTTGGTTACTCAAGCTGTTTACTGAGTAGAGAATTGTCTTGATTCATCAAGTATCTGTACCTCTGTGTCAATACTCCAACAACAAGGGCAAGCAGCTAATGCACGCTCTCACAAAAGCACACGAATAATGTCCAATACTGTCAGAAGGAACAAAGACCTTTTCTTGTTTGCTCTTGCAGATAAGTCATGATGCATCTGAGGGCAAGAGACTGGGGGAGGGTTAGCGAGCACAATGGATTAGTGCTCTACGTGTGAATGTTTAGAAATTCAGGAAACTCCAGAATTGTGAAGGGTAGATATTTTTTCCGTTCTTCATTGTATTAGTCATTTGGTTTAGCACTCTCCTCTGACCAGCACAACTGAAACAAACATTGGAGTCATCTGCAAAAGCAAAACCAAGAATGAGGTCTATGTTCCCTTTGCAGGGTGTTATTCAGCTATTGCACAGTCAGAAGTCTGACACATGTCTGCTTCATGCAGCATCCAAGTCCAGCTGGGCAGCATTGCTCAGCATGCACCCCTGCACAATGCAGCCATCAGTTCCTACCTGGTCCTACGACAACCTCTTGGTAGCATGATTCCTTTTTATTTCTTCAAGTCAGACAAAACAATAATAACAAACATTTGCAGAGTCCAGCAAAACATGCTGGAATAACTAATAATAAGGAATAACTAATAATAAAGCTAATAATTTCAATCGGTCTCTGAGGTGGTATGAACATCTCTACATGTTTGTCCTGTGACAGCCACACCACTGAGGCCATGTAGCCTTAGTTCTGGCTATATAGATCCCTTGGGGATAAAGCCATCCATCCCCATTTGGGGTGGTCCTTACTGAGGACTTTTAAGCCAACAAGGTCAATTTAGTCTCCCTATCTTCCTCACATCTGAGAAGGTGTCGTCATTTTGTATTTTTGTTTGGTGTTTTTTTCTTGGTATCTACTACTTGCAGATACAGACTGATACTATTTAGAAAAAATTCCAGCTCTCCTCCTCATTTATAGGGTGTTTCAGATTTGATGGAGGGTTTATGTAATTTGGTCTTGATTTTGAGTATATTTAAATTATTTTTCACTCCTAATGCTATACATTGATCGGTAATCACTGTGCAGAGATTTGTCTTGCTCAGTGCCTGAGTTCGCAGCAATCTCCCCTGTGTACCAGAGCTTTTGCACAGAGCTTTGCCCCGCTCCAAACACCTGCGCAGCAGGGCCTCTGAAAGATAGAGTTCCCCATCATACAGTTCCCAAAACCACAGCTTAGAAACAATTCCAGTTTTGGCTCACTAATAACCCAATTGCATGGGCCCTACAATACATTGTTAGCCTGTCAGAAACCCAGCACTTTCATGTGATAACTTAATCAGTTAGATCTGCAACTAAACTCCAGACTACAAATTTATAGCCAAAGCCAACAACCATATCATGGCTGTAAATAATTTTTTTATTATAACAATATTATTGTTATTGTTATTATTATTGTTATTGTTATTGTTAAGATGTTAAAGGAATGCACTACGGAGCCAAAATCAGCACGTCCAATTAGCAGGAGGGACTATACGTTAAATTCAAAGAACCCTTTTGCGTTATCTGATTCTAACAGCACTAGTAATGGAGCCTAATCTAACCTGTCATTTCAAGAGCTATAAGGGAAAACAAATTGCCATCAATGGGACGGGTTTGGAACAGCATGCAGCCTGTCCTCTCCTGACATCCTACTCAGCAAATTCCTCACAGATTTCCTCCTGATGTCAGTAAAACTAACACAAAGGTTATTTCATAAAATCTGGTGTGGACTGCTAACTTGTGAAAACCGAAGGACCCATGCCTAGAACAACAATACAGACTCGAGTAAATAATCATAGCATTTGTCCTTTGTGCTTAAGGCTTAACAGACGAGGGAAACGGAGGAGAGACTGAAGAGTTCCCATGCCAAGTACCAATGCTGTGAGCACATATTGGAAAGAGTAGCCAATAAATGTTGAAATCAAGGTGACTGATCAAATAAAGGCTTCTTGTTTGACTGGAGACATAGGAAAGGTTTCCAGTTTAATATGCAATATGATGAAGGGTGGAAAAAAACCAGTAGAGTTAAATATTAAATGCTAAAGTCATTATAAATCGTACCAGCTCTTTCTTCAGGCAACATAATCCCTTCAGCAGATCAGGAATGCTGTAAGGTATAGAGATGTGATCAGGGTGGACAGCAGAAGGACATTTGTTACCAGTGTTAGACTGGCAGTGCCCCAGAATAAATTTTGGAACCCTGGTGAAAAAACAGGCAAAGTTTGGGGATTTTGGTATTTGCATGCCAAAATAATGTCGTGCAACTGGTCAGAAACTTTTCTTCTTTATCATGATGCCATCAGAAATACAGATGGATGTCCAAGCACTTCTTTCTAGCACACAGTATTTCAGCCAACATCACTTGTATGTTCTGACAACTTCATGCTGCTCTAATTAAAACTCAGTCATCCTTACAGCTGCTTTGTATTCCTAGAGCACTGCACAACAGCTGGATTGTGCCGTTGATTTTGGCCCTTAAACTCCTTGGAAATTACTGTGTGAATATCAAAAATCTGGCCCTTTCCATCACCATTTAATCTTGAGTTCCCCTGCATCCCTGGCTTCAGCGCACAACACCTTTGCATTTGGGTAACGTTGGAAAAGTATCAACATCGCAACTGAAGACAGAATAGGTGAGAGCGTTAGTGCTGATTTTGGCAGGCTTTTACACAAAGAAATGCTGTTAAGGGCAATGTCCCCAAGAGTGACAGACTGTCTGCCGCACTTACTGTGATGTAAGGCTTGCTGCAAAATAAATCTACTAGTGCTAAAGAAATTTTTAAAAAGGCCAAGTTTGACTTCCTTTAGTGACAATCAGATTCTAATTAGGTAGTTGATACAAAACTCCAGATCAGTTGATTAAGTTGCTCTGCTGCTGTTTTAATGAATTAAAAAAAAAAAAAATGCATCTGTCATTTGTGGACCTATATTGATTTCCACCAAGTAAAACCACACTATAAATATGCATTCCTTATTTCTCTGTCAGCATACTTATAAACCTATAGGCAACTACTTGGTCTTTTCATGGCTTTATGAATAGTTATCTCAGCCCCCACAGAGACAGAAGGATCAAAGTAGATGTCCTGAGTTATGATGTGATAGAATGACACACCACCTTTCCTGAAGTCTAATGTATCCAGCTAAGTGCATCTGGTTGATTATGCAGCGCTTGCGTGGATGATGTGTCTCAACTAGTCATGAGTTAAATTTAATTTTAATTGTGCACCTCCAGGTCTAACAGTTGAGTCATCTTACTGCAGAGAAATCACTAACGTGGCATGTTACTAAGCAGAATACACTGTAATGTAATAATCTGGTTTCCACTGGAAAACACATGTAAGACAGACTTGCAATATTTATTCTTAAAACATGTAGGATGTTCTACAGCCATGAAGCCATTCACTGTAAGCCATGAAAAATAGGTTTGGTTTAGAGATGAAAGTGGCTGGAGGCTGTGACCCACAGGGACTCAGAAGGAAACACTCAGAAACTAGAGACAGATTGAATCCCAAGTTCTCTCTCCTGAGAGGAAGCATGGTTGGAAAATTTAAACCCCATTAAAGTTAAACAAATTGAAAAGCCCTATCTGAGAGGAAACATAGTACAATGTTTATTTTTCCATTACAAACCTGAGACCTTAAAGATTTCCTGAGGTTCTCAGGTATTGTTCATGCTTATAATGGAGATCTGTTTTTAGAAAGCGTAGTTCATGTGTTTAATCCAAACTGTTTGATGAAAAACACACTGCATAAGCATTCAGGAAGTTAAAGGCCATTGTATACCTGTATCGCATATTGTTTGGATAGGAGCAGACCTACAATGCAAGGAATCTCATCATGAAACTATCTCACTTGAAAACATTAGGTCTAATTCTCTCCCCATTTATGCCGCTGGACGAATTCCACTGGATTAATGAAGTTAAGACATGAGTAACAAATGATAATAAAAAGACAAAGAGATTTATAACACTGGCCTGAGTCAAGTAAGTAGCAAGCTGTAGCACGCTCAGCATACATTAGCCAAGCTGATTCGTCAATGTATTTTAGGTTTTGCCCCGTCACTAGTGAACTGCTGCTCTGAGATCCTTATCAGAAAAGTGTGTGATGTTAGTGATGTTGAGAAGCATCTGTGTGACTAACGAACAAGCTGCAAACTAAATCCAGAGATGAATTTAAGTGAGAGGAAAGATTTGGAAGCAGTGGAATATTATCCATTAGATATATTGATATACAGGCTGGGCAAGTTTCAGACATACAGACCCTTCTTCAGCTTTCTTCAGTCTGTTCACATTGTAGTTGATCTAAAGCAAGATATTTCTCTGTGCAGATCTTGCTTTCTAGTATTCTTAGACTATCTTGGGTAAACTGGATTTAAGTAAAAAATTAAGGTACCAGAAAATATGACCATATACGAAAGTAAATTGGAGTTAGGCAACATAAATTCCTGATGATTTCCCTTGTTTGCTATACAAGCAATCTGAATGAAGAATATCTAATTTTTAGGAGACCAACTTTTTACATCTGAGTTTGGCCCTGAACCAAGCCTAAATTCACTATTGCCTTTGCATTGTGTATGACAAATACCTTGGTTACAACTAACAATCAAGGTCTTCTACAGTTAAACATTGAATGTAATTACGAAGACCTAATTCAACATAACATAGGAAGGTGACAGGTTAGCAAGGTGACAGGATAGCAATATGGGTCTGTACATAAAAATGTCTGAGTATCCTATGCACATCTGTATAATAATGGTAAGCAATGAAATACACACTGATGAACCCATCTTGTCTTCTGTGCCATTGTTATTCAGTGACACAGGAGCAGACCTTACAGGTTAAATGGGATTTTATGAGCTAGCAACATCCGGTCACAAGTGGTGTCCCCCAGGGCTCAGTTCTAGGGCCAGTCTTGTTTAATATCTTTATCAAAGACCTGGATGAGGGGATTGAGCGTGCCCTCGGTAAATTTGCAGACGACACCAAACTGGGTGGTAGTGTTGATCTGCTTGAGGGGAGGAGGGCTCTGCAGAGAGACCTGGACAGGCTGGATCGATGGGCCGAGGCCAACTGTATGAGGTTCAATAAGGCCAAGTGCCGGGTCCTGCACTTTGGTCACAACAACCCCATGCAGCGCTACAGGCTTGGGGAAGAGTGGCTGGAAAGCTGCCTGGTGGAAAATGAACTGGGGGTACTGGTCGACAGCCAGCTGAATATAAGCCAGCAGTGTGCCCAGGTGGCCAAGAAGGCCAATGGCATCCTGGCCTGTATCAGAAATAGTGTGGCCAGCAGGAGTAGGGAAGTGTTCGTGCCCCTGTACTCAGTGCTGGTGAGGTCGCACCTCGAATACTGTGTTCATTTTTGGGCCCCTCACTACAAGAAAGATGTTGCATTGCTGGAACGTGTCCAGAGGAGAGCAACCAAGCTGGTGAGGGGTCTGGAGCACAAGTCATATGAGGAACGGGGCAGGTTTAGGTTAGATATTAGGAAAAACTTCTTCACTGAAAGGGTTGTCAGGCTCTGGAATGGGCTGCCCAGGGAGGTGGTAGAGTCCCCATCCTTGGAGGTATTTAAAAGAAGGATAGATGAGGTGCTTAGGGACATGGTTTAGTGGTGGGATGGCAGGGTTAGGTTAAAGGTTGGACTCGATGATCTTAAAGGCCTTTTCCAACCAAAGCAATTATATGGTTCTATGATCCCTGGCCAATCTGCAGGGTCAACAGGGGAGAAAGGAGAGAGTTGTTCATAGGAGAAGACAGCAGACAGGTAGAATAAGCTAATTTTAGTTGAATGTGTTGTGTGTATGACAACTTGAAAAGGGCTGATGGGTAAGAAAAAGAAGAACTGTGAAGAGATTTGAAGATAAGAGCAAGTTGTTTAATTTGATATTGCTGAATGGCATTCAGGAGAGAGAAGAGAGAAGACTGTTGCTTGATGAGGGTGATGCACAGGAAGGACGATTTTCACAGATACGTTTTGTGTGACACCAAGGCTATGCTACTTGTAAACTAAGCAGTCCCAGGGTCCCCATTCTGTCCCTGGGGTCAAATAGCACAATCCAGTCATGCTCATACTACTAAACTCTCTGCTCTTCCAGAGCATGGTGGATGCATCTGGACCTGGCCTGGGTTAATTTTTGAATTGTGCCCAGGAACTTGTTGGGAGAGTGGTAGTTTGCCTGGACCAGAAGTGTGTCAAGGAGTGTGCTGAGATTTAGCAATACAGTAGGTCAAGTGCCAGAGTTCAGGAACATTTGCTGTCGCTGTTTAATTTCCTAGGATAGATGTAGTCTAAGAGTGCAGTGTAGGTGCTTAAGAGGGCAGAGATGTAAGGATTCAACAATCATGACCTGACATTTTGGAGAAGCCCTGAATCTTCTGGAAGGACTGCATTGATCTTGCTTGTTTACCTCTTAGTGGTTTCATGCCCTCTGTGCTCTTTTCTCAAACTTGTTTTCAACTTTCCTTTATGGCACTTACTGTCTAATAATCTCATGTGGTATTTAGATTAAAATGGAGTTTACCACTTGATCTAGTCTGCATTCCCCATTTTTCTTGCTTACCTGGAATAAAACTATAGAGTGATCTTTGTTTGTCATGCATTGACACTCCACTCTCACCGAGAATTTATACTCAAGGAATATGCTTTTCTAAAATTGAATTGTATTCCTGTCTCTCAAACAAACCTCATATTAAAATAAGATCTACTTAACAACCCACTTTATTCTGTAGTGATGAATTGTAAATGATCAAAATGTTGACTGAAGGAAAGGGAACATTGGAAAATGTTCTTTATCATTTTCCTGCACCACTTTTAATTTCTGTACATTTAAACTCATATCAGCATCTTGGCATGCTGAAAAATATGGTTACCCTTACTTTAGGACTCTGTTAAATTTATAATTAATGCCCTGGATTCACTGTCGGCCACACAGAGAGTTGTTGAAATGGTTGAGCTTTCTACTGCTGTCTCTTGAGCATGACAGTAGTTTTCAGTTTTTAGAAGATGGTTGTTCTTCCAAAAGGCAGTATTTCCACTGCGGCTTTTTGTAAGTGAATTTGTTTTTAAATGCATCTTTATGTTTGTTTCTTTCTAGGTAGGGATGAGATCCCGAAACCAAGGTGGAGAAAGCTCGTCTAACGGGCACTTCTCCAGTTCCAAGCCTGTCATCAGCCATGCAGAGAATGAAAAACTTCAGGAGGATGCCAAGAAAAAGAACAAACCTCATCGGAAGGAAGATGAGGTCATGGTTTCAGCAACTGTCAAACGGCACTCAAAATCACCTGGACCTACTGAACGAAAGAACAAGAAGTCCATAGAGTTTTCTAAAGAGGACTTGATAAAACTCCTCAGTATAATGGAAGGAGAACTTCAGGTAAATTCAACATTTTTTTACTATATTTTCTATGTATCTATTTATTTTTAGGTTGTTCAAGATGCACAGGGCTCAGCTGACAGCAACATGCATATTTAAGGCAAAGGACCATAAGGAAAGAGCAGTGGTAGTTGGTGTTTAACAAGATAGTCATAGTTTTAAGTACTGGTTTATTTACCATTTATTTACCAAAGCAAGTGAAATTATAAACACCTGTCAGAACTGAAAAGAAAGGGGGACCTGAAGGTCTTGAACACTTGAAAAGAGGCAGAAAACAGCCACAGGGGAATCAGTTTGGAAAAAGGCAAGGAAATATAGTGAGTGTAATTATAATCTTTAATGCAAATATTCAAGGGACAAATTTGCAAGTCAGTAATACCAAAAAAAGGATCTAAGATGGCTCCTGCACCTTCTGCATATTCAGATGTTGCTCAGGGCTCAGCCAAAGCTCTGCCTGTTCTGCGTGGTCTCCAGCACTCTGCACATTCCCTGCCTTGCAAAGGCCCATTAGTTTTATTTCTTGGAGTAGTGCTTGCTTGTAGGTTTTCTCAGTTGTCCTGATTTGCATGTTTATTGAGCCCAGTAGTATGTCCTTGATGGCAGACAGGCTGATTTTGTGCTTAGCTCACATCCACCAAATTTCCATCCAGTTTTGAGGATTCTCTTAATTACTAGTAAATCACTGAGCTTTCAGGAGTCTCAGCCTACAGGGAAAATGCAATTTCAAAGTAAAGAGGTGAACCATGGTATTTCAAAAAGTCAATATGAAGACTTCTGACTTTTCAAAACATATCTCCTTTTGTGGTAGGACTGCTTACCAAATTTATACATTCTTCTGTTTGTACTGTGACGGTATTTTTCACTGCATCCATGGACAAGCGGAAAAAAACCTGCCCAACCTATGTGAAAACATTTTATGTCTCAAACCCTTTATTCCAGCTAACCATCAATATTTACCATTTCATATAAGGATTTGCTTTTTCCCTGAAATCCACATTCATAACTTTAATTTTGGACTTGTTAACCATCTTAGTTGATTAAGAGAAGCAATTGGTTTGGAAGTGAATGGTTAATTTCTTTGGTATATGAGTCACCTGAGTTGCACCATTACCACAATCTTCAGTATCACTCTTCCCATACATAATTCACCTTCAGTTTTATCAGAAATACTCTCAAGTTTCAGGAAATATGCATTCAAAGTAAATCATTTTGTCACAAAGACAAAGAACAGTCTTTTTGCAGTGAAAAAAATAGGGAAATAAGCAAGAAAATCTGTTGAATGCAATTTTTTAAAGGAAAAAACTTTTAACATTACAGAACAGCATCCATATTTATAGTGTTTCTTTTTACTTTATACAAAACCTTGTGTATGTCATTTCCTATAAGATGGAGTTAGCATGTAGCTTTGGTGGTGAATAGAGCCAAACCTCATTAGAAACCTATCATGCTCATGTTGTTCAGAAAGATTTACCCTGAAGCCACCTTTGTGGTCTGGAAAGGGCAAGCAAAGGAAGCTGCTAATGTTTCCTGGGTGGCAATAAATGTGGTCTTTATTCTTAACTCAGAGTAATTTTCCTGTTCAATATATGGAAATATGACTCTTCACCATAGCCTCTTACAACCTTTAAAGACTGCCCATGTTCCCATCATCCCTGTGGGGTGGGGACAGCTGCCATCTACACTGAAAATGGGCTGAAAATCCTCACCAAGATGATACTCCCATTGCCCTGGACAATACTTTTAGGGATATTCATACCTACAGACCCACAGAGGTGATTAGGCGCTGCTAAAGCTTCCCGGCATCACAGGAGGACAGCCATGCTGGTAAGCCATAGAGTGTGTCTGTTCTTCTGCTCCTTACTGCCAGGCAGGGAAGAGAATAATTATTCTCTTTAATACATAGGAGTTTTAAACTTAATTTTTAAAAAACCGTGGTTGAGTTAGTTATTTACCTGGTACCTGCATTGAACCGTTACTGAAGTGGGCAAGCTACAGCACTTTGGCTTAAGATGAGAGCCTGGCTTTGATGCTACAAAGAAAGATGAGCCAAGGAAGACTCCAGCCAAAGTAAATACTCTGGTATTACCTCCTGGCTGTCACAGTGACCTAATGCACTGAGTCATTTCGTGGCTTTTCATTTTCAGATCTGTTCAGACATCTCTGGTGGCTGGCTGGCTGGCGTTTTGTTGGACAGAAAAATCAGACTGTGGTTTGATTTTGAAGCCATTTCAATACTGTCAAAGCAAACATTATATAGGCACATGTAAGAAGATTTTGTTCTGAGAATAATAGCAGGCCGTACCTGTAGGGAGATCCAATATTTTTTGAAGAAAAAAACGGGATAAGATACCATGACTGTTTACTCAGCAGCCATGAGCAGGACAGATCTTATGTCTGCACTACTGAATGCTGAGCAGGGTGACACAGCCTTGTAAACCCCAAACAGCAAGCTCAGCCATGGGAAGTAATTTGGTCATGACAGCCATGAGGTTAGCAGGGTAAACTGATAATGTATACATATGCTTCATGTGCTTAGTTCACTATTCACATAATCTAACAAAATTGCAAACATAGACCCATGCAATGTTGCTGCTGGTATCACTTTTGAATTCTTACTTTGGAACCTAACCTCCCAGCTTTTCATTTTGAAGGTGATCGTGCCAGTAAACTGTGGAGACATGCCCTAGTAGTGATGTTTATGTCTTCCCTCCCCTCCCCCCCCTTTTTTTTTTTTTTTTTTTTCTGTAGCTCCTAGGGCCAAGTTGGACTCCGCTTTGCCTGTCGTCAGATTTCCTGGCTGGGTCCTATGCACTTACTGAATATAGAGAAGGAAAGTTTTTCATAAATGGCTGAGGTCACCATAGCCTAGGCCTTATTTTGTAAAAAAACAAAAGGGGAGAAAAAGTATACAGAAGCTGCGGCGATGAAAATCTATCCCAATATACATGGCAGGAGAGCTCTTAAGTGCAACCTCTCTGAAGGAGAGTGGGAAAAATGAACTGATGACAGGAATTGATTTTAAAGGCCTTATGGCTCAGTAGAGTGTCTTTTCTCTTCTGAAATCTCACTGCTCATATAAAAAAGCAGTGATTACATGGTCTTTAAACACTTACTGAATATACAAGACAAAAAATCCATGAAGGATTTCTTCCTATACCTGAAAAGCAAATCAAATTTTTAAATACTGCAAAACTGATTTGAAAAGAAAACTTCAAACACCAGTAGAATGAATCGGAACATGAAGGGACAGTAGTAATTTCCCTGGTAGTTACAGTGATTTCAGTCAAACCAACATGTGAATATTATTAATTACAGAGCAACACAAGGCAGCATGCATCTTTGCAATGATGATATAATCCTGTCTTGTCCAACAGCCTATGTATTTGTCCTGGCAGGAACATATTCCCTGTACACTTTCTGAGAAGCAGCCATTTATCTCCAGTAATACCGACACTGATTTGCAACATTTCCTGATTAGGGGCCTGAAAGGAAATGAGGAGCAGTATTCATATGTGTTTAACATCCACTCTTCTATTGAGTGTTTGGAAAAAAAATGCACAATAATAAAAGTTAATTTACAAAGACAGCATCCCACTACAAATAATTGAGTTTTTCAAGAAAAATAATTTCTTAGCCAGGTTATGTGGCTATTGCCAGATGACAATTTCAGCTTGGGAGACAGTTTCCTGTATTTCATACCAATTCAAATAGAAGCAACTTTTCCACTCAAGGTCTTTATTACAGCCCGTGTTTTACTGTGTTTCTGCAGTGCAGAAATGGCATTCATCCCCTGCCGCTCAGCCACCCATTCCTGTCAGGTCCCTCACGTGCTTTAGGGTGGAGAGAAATGCTTCCTGAGGGCCTGGTGCTGTGGAGGAGCAGAGCTTTCCTCCTCAGAGCTGGGCAGCAGTGTGGGATGTAAATGAAATATGCGTTATCAGCTGTACATTTCTTCTGCTGCAGGCCTGAGCACATGGATGGGCAATATATGAAACATGATGTCTTGGAGAACAGTATGTATAAAATACAAATTAGACCTTTTTCCCTATTCCACCTTTTTGTCACTTTCTCATCCTCATACTACCAGTGCATTCGCTGACCCATTTCCCTAAGTATTGCTTAGTTAAAAACACCATACAAACCTCTGTATTTTTTTTTCAGTGCCTTTCTTGGTACTCTTGCATTAATATTATTAAATATTGAGCTGCCTGAAAGCTCAAGCAAGGAATATGGGATAGATAGGTGGGTGGAAACCAGATGTGTTTCTTTTAGGTAATATTAAAGTCAGAAGAGACAGTTGGAACAAGATGCCTTGGCACCGGAGGAAAGAGTACATAACAGAGTGAAGAGAAGTTTTCAAATGGTCATTAGCAATATCTCACAGTTTGAGAAGCTGAAGAGGAGACAGAGTGGAAAGGATAGGTAAAGCCAGAGAAAAGTGCATTTAGAGTAGCTTTGCACAGGTGTTTATAACTGTGAAGTCTTGTTAATTGGATTTGAAATAGTTTAGGATTTTCTGAACATATCATACAGATGAAATTCAAATTCCTGGGAGGAAAACCTTGGCATGTACAGAGCTACAGGGAAAAAGAGAAGATAGGGTTAATGTGAGGAAGGAGAGGTGACTTAAGGAGAATGGAATGAGAGGAAAGAGGTTGGGCAATAGAAGAAAAAGAGCACATAAGGGAAGGGGGAATACAACAGTGATAAATGGAGCCAAGCTAAAGACATAGAAAGAGGACATAGACAAGGCAAGACAATGAAGAGAAAGATGGTATCCACACTGCAGCAAAATGAGAGCCTAAAAAAATACCTAAAAGTGTCTGTCATAAGAATACCAGTACAATGAGTTAAAAAATTCTCTCCCCTCTGACTGACATCTTGTTTGCTTGTTTGTGTTTTCCTGGTGAAGCAGGATTTTGCAGGACAAAAAAAAAAAAAAAATTAAGTTAGGCTCTCTTCTATTTTCATCGAATAATTTATAACCAGAGAGGGATTTTGTCCAGAATACTGTTTTTTCTGTGCAAAGTGCAGGACATACCATGGGAGGTAAGCAGGACTTGTCTAGCAAGTCCCAGAATCACAGATTTTAAAACAGAACCCTGCTGTTTTATGAGAGAAAAAAAAAAACATAAGACAGTATACTAAAATATAGTTAAATTGTGCTACCCAGGCAATTTCCTGCTCCCTCTGAAATTAAGGGCAGAGATACTGTCAACCATAGTGATGATAGCCATCTCTTTGGAAATAAAATTGCTTTAGAATTACATGTTTTTCAAAGTAATTATCCTCAATAAAATGTCACTGTCACTGCAGAGCTGTAGGCTGAAAACCTTTTTCACAAAGACGTTTTAACATTCTTCTCTGTTAATGCCCGAGCTGTACTTGACAGAGCTACGTCTATCAAGTTATTTAGGCTTGGGGGGTCAGAAAAGAGAGAAATAATTGGCAGGTGTCTCTGATCCATTGAACATCTCATCTAGATTGGAGGGAATAGTATAAGCAGCTTGGGCTTTTTTCAAAAATTCTTGGTCTTCTGTCCAAAACAGAAGAGTAAGTACTGCCCCTGATCAACTTTTAAGTTTTGGTCTTGTTCCCATCAGGATCAATATCTTTAACTGATCCTCCTTTGCAATCTTTTAAAAATAATTTTAACCAACTGATGTAATTTGACTCTTTTTTTTTTCATTTACTTAATAGAAATTGTATACTCAGTACAATAGTAATGAGATAGCTTGTATCTTTTCTCATTTTCTTGAGAAAAAGCTCACTCTCTGGGAGAGGATATGGCCAACCCTTTTGCAATAAATGTTAGATGCATGGACTCTCTGGCTTTAAAATACCTGGGATTCTTGGGAGAGCATGCAATGAGCATATGTCTTATGTGTCATAATGCTGTCCAGTACTCTGAGTCACCAGTTGTTAATTTAACATTGCAGTTGTAGCTGAGTCTGTTTTTATTAACTTTGCTGTCCCAATTGCATATTTATTAAGTTTGTGTCTCCTATTCTCCAGCTGAGGATCAGATACGCTCTTGAGAGCAAAATGGACTATTTTCCATCCAAAATGAGCTTTAATAAAAGCAAATATAAGACTTGCAGCAGGGCACATGCCTGCTCACATGTGCCCTTGGATGAACACAGGACTCAGGCCAACAAAGCCACATGGTCCCATGCTCAGTCTCTCTCCCTCCCACACACAACAGAAGCGCTGCCATCAGGCCTTAAAACACCTTTAAACACCTTCTGTTAAGGGTGCTTTATGATGTACAGATGTAGGGAAGAGTTGAAGCCCTGTGGAGACACCACATCATTCTGGATGAGGCCAAAATTGGGAAATAACTTGACAGCAAGCTGAGTGTCGAACCTGCGGGGTGAAATCAATTGGTCCTAAGGAAAAGCACGGATTGACTGGGACGTTCATGCAGTTTTATCTGTAAAATTTCTGTTCTGAATCACAGCTATTTTATGCTATGAAAAATTTATAAATGCTTGGATTTATAAAGTATGTGCACAGGTATTTTTATCTTTTATAGCATTCACCTGCATGTGATTCATGCAATACATGCAAATTATAGTTGGTGTGGGTGGCAGTCTCTTCTCCCAAGTAAGAACCAATAGGACAAGAGGAAATGTGCCAGGGAAGGTTTAGATTGGATATTAGGAAAAATTTCGTCACTGAAAGCGTTGTCAAGTATTGGATCGGGCTGCCCAGGGAAGTGGTTGAGTCCCCATCCCTAGAGGTATTTAAAAGACAGGTGCTTAGGGACATGGTTTAGTGTTGGGATGGCAGGGTTAGGTTAGCGGTTGGACTTGATGATCTTAAAGGTCTTTTCCAACCTAAATAATTCTATTCTATGATTCTTTACATAATAATTGTGAGAACATGGATATCTGAGGAAGTGTCTTGTTTCTAGGGTTAAAGGCTCCATCTATTGGTTGACTAAAATGAGAGAAATGTAACATTTTCACATAGAAAACTGCTGGTCCCACTGAACATCCTGTGTCTTGCCACATCTTTATGAAATTGCTGCTTTCAGTGTAGAATTCTGCATGATGTCCAAAATAAAATGAGCTCAATGACTTATTTCTGAGGGCTGTGTACATGCAGCACCCAAAATGATGCACTGCTGAGAAACTATGAAGGGAATTCCTTTCCTAAGACAGGAATGGTTTGGATTTTGCAAGAGAAGTCTTTCTTATCCTGGAAATTATTGTTTTTCTTTGCAAAAAATTAGCATCCATTCTTCCATTCCAGCAAAATGAGTGGAACTGACTAACCCAAGTACAGTTACATGGTAACTTCAAGGCATTTGCCACCTTCAAGTTTAAACAAGTCAGAAACAGAAGTATTGATGCAATTGGCTTCATAATGAAAACCTGTTGCCCCAGTACTGGCTCAGGCAGTCTTAGCAGTTCAAGGAAAATGGCATTTTGAAGGGCTTCAGAGTTGTTCCTGGAATGCAATGGAAGGACGGAGAGGATGTGCAAGTGAGGCTTGGGGAGGGCGAGGGGAAGGACAGACATTGGGGAGGATCAGGGGGATTTCAGAGACAGCAGGAGGCTGTGAGGGCATCGTGGGCATGGCTGGGAGCTTTTGTTGCCTGCCCTGTCTAAGTTACTTTACTCTAAGAGTTTGCACCAGTTCCCTCATTTCCTCTGACAACTCCTCTGTTCAAATAATTGGCTACGCTGGTAAGTGTTCGCTGTAATGCAGTCCTACTGTTCTTGCCCATTCATCAGTCATCAGTAACTTGAATGCACATCCGTGTAGCACAGAGTACTGAAAAACAGCTTGTTGAAGCCAACAAAATGCTTGGACAAGAGAAAGTTTTGTATACAGTTTATTACACATGCATACACACATCTGTTGGTATCCTGCTCTGAGTTATGCTCGCATCTCTGCAGAGGAGGCAGAAAGATTTCCTCTGAACTTCATCATCCCAATGGCTACGGCCCCGCTGGCACCAGCCTGCCT
>NW_009260763.1:3227763-3238109 GCF_000687185.1 Egretta garzetta
TGGGCAGGTTTGTTCTTCTTGGAGAGGGAGTACTTACGCCAGCAGCTTCAAGTGCCTCCCTGAAGTTCAGGTCAGAGCACCTAATTTCAGATGCTTCAGTTCCTTATACAGTCAATGAAGCACTTTCCAAGGGCAATTTTGACAACCTGAGTTGCTTGCCTAATTAAGATACTTTTTAATTTCCAATGGTTTTCAACAAATTGGATGATAGTATAGAAGTACATAAACATGGAGGAAATAAAACATAATGAATGGGGGAAAATTAATAGGAGAACAACTATATTGATGTGCTGCCATTTTTTTGTAGTATCCATAGCATTAGTACCTAGATCTTATATATATTTATGAATTAAATCTCACAGCATTCCTGGGAAGTATTATTTCCTTTATGGAACAGGAATTGGAGCATAGTGAGGTTAATTTTATGCGTGAAGCACAAGAAAGAGGTCCATGAAGAGAATATGGATCTCCTGAGCCTTGGTCCAGACTGGTTAACATAAGATTTAAGGGACAGATGATAACACAAGAAAGAGAAAAAGAACTGCTTTTTCTGTTATTACCCCTTCATTAGTCATCTTTTTTTTCTTCTTAAAGAGGTGCTAACTGATCACAAAATAAATTGGGGTTACAAAAGGAACACAGCAACATACTACACAACTCCAGCAATATAAAACCACTTCAATGTGTGGGGAAAGTGCTGCAATTTTAATGACTTCCTATACTGCTTTAGTAGCTTGTGATTGGCCATTCACCTGGGATATGGAAAGCTGCACACCATTTCCTTGGCATGAATAAACCAGAATAGGGACTTAGTCATTTGGGTTTTCATGTCTGATTTGGAATATCTGAACTAGGGAGCTCTCCTCCGCCTTTGCAAACATTGTGGTGAGTGGTGCAGAGAAAAGGCCTAAAGTTGCTTTGGTAATTACCTCATTTACTAGGATGCACACTGCATCATGCAGCCACATACCAGCCCTGAACTGTGAATACAGTCATTTGAGCGCTGTTGTTGACGATTCTTCCTGCTCAGGTGTCCAAAAAGGTGTTTTAACAGATGTTCTTTCCTCTCCCTGCTGGCTCATTGGATAAATCTGTGGTCTCTGCTTGCTGCCAGGCTTCAGGTCATGTGCAAAGTCTTATTACATGGTTAATGTTGGCTGAGACGTAAACTATGTGACTGGATACGGCAAACCCAAACCCGCGGGTTTAGCCACTGTGCTGCATTGCTGAAGCATGTTAAGCACATCTCAACATGCAGATTTGTGCACATAATTGACAGTGACCCCTTGCATTGGTCTCTCTGTGCTGACTGGATCATGACACTGTAATTCTATATGCTGTGAGTAACAGCCCCACGGTTCAAGAATATTGAGCAAAGCACTCTTTCAGTGTGAAAAGACAAGACAGGATATCCCAGACCCTAATAATTCTGAAAACATCAAGCACTGTGGAGTTAATACTTCTCGGGGCCTTGCCATGGGAATTTTCTGGCTGTGGCCCAGACTACAGATAATTAATTATGTCAGTGAAAGGCTCTGGTGGCCTGTTTTCTTCAGAAAAAAGTGACATCATCCATGGAGCTCTCTGGCAATAAAGCAGAACAAAGCTGTGTGGGCAGGAAATAACAGACAGATGTCTTCTAGTGCTCATTTGATCTGTTTTGAAGCTTGCTGTAAGAAGTAATACATTGCTCCGTGCTGCTTCTCCCCAGCTCTGCAATCTTTAGTGTGGACTTTTTTAAACATAAGAGGCCAAATTAATCTCTGAAGTCATTCTTCTGGAGCTACTTCAGAGGGTTTTGTGCTGAGCTGGATGAGCTGGTCTATCATGTGCCTCTCCTCCAGTATTGATTTCAGAAGGACTTTCTGTGTTATCACTGTAAGATAATGCACAACAAAATTAAATAACTGTAACAGCTCCAAAGGCTTCATACAAAGCCAGAAAGTCCTGCAAGGTGTGGAGAAGACAGGGCAATTCTGTTTCATATCCTAGAGTCATGAGGGATCACTTGCATTTCTGGATATATTTCACTAAACTTTTGTACAAAACCACTGATGGTCACTTTTCATCACTGAAGTAATCTCTTTACCTCCAAAGTAAATCAGATTCATAGACCTGAGTCCAGCAATCCGAAGGCTGGAGCACAGGCTGAGAGAGTTGGGCTTGTTCAGCCTGGAGAAGAGAAGGCTGCGATTGTGGCCTTTCAGTACTTAAAGGGAGCCTATAGGGAAGATAGGGAAAATCTTTTTAGCAGGGCCAGCTGTGACAGGACAAGGGGTAATGGTTTTAAACTGAAGCAGGGTAGGTTTAGACTGGATATAAGGAAGAAATTCTTTACAATGAGGGTGGTGAAACACTGGAACAGGTTGCCCAGAGAGGTAGTGGAGGCCCCATCCTTGGAAACATTCAAGACCAGGTTGGACGGGGCTCTGAGCAACCTGATCTAGTTAGTGGTGTCCCTGCTCACTTCAGAGGGCTTGGACTAGATGACCTCTAAAGGTCACTCCCAACCCAAAACATTCTATGATTCTATGATTCTATGAAATGTTAAAAGAAATTTGTGCAAATGAACTCCACAGTTTCAAGTATTAGGACATTAAACTAAGAAAAAAACTTTGTTGTACATAGAGAGCAAGAAAAACTATGTATGCATGTCATTAGCCAGCATTTTGCATGGCTAGAATCACTGAGTGAGAGATAATAGACAAGGCTACTTCAGATATCTGATATAGGAGAGAAAAATATTTCTTGAGTTTTTTGCATAAAGAAGCTTTGTACAATGCAATCTAAGAGCATTGTACTTCTCAGCTTTGAAGCATGCTTTGTACACTAAGTACATCTGATGTGGAGGACAAATTGTAGCAGTATACAGGGACAGTTTGAGGAATCAGGCCTTTACCAAAGGTGTCATTCCACTAGGCAGGGGTAATTTTTATTACTTTCTCTATCCATATTCATAGTTTTGTGACACAAAATGAAGAAAGTGCACTTCCCTTTTAATTATTTGAATTTCCTCCTAAGGTAAGAAAAGAAGGGAATTTACTGAGTTTAAACATGGATTAATAGATTAGTGTTAAGGAAGTTTTGCAGGTTTTCAAGTACACCTGCCTGATGATGCTTTCTTCATTAAAGTAAACTAAATGAACACACAGTATTCACTCTCTGAGGTCTCTAATGGGAATTTTCAGAGACAAGACTATTCCTGCCCTGGCAGAGACACAGCATGAGCTTGTCCTGGATAGTGCAGAAAGCAGTGTGAAAACATCCTCCTGATCTTCCTCAGAAGGATGCCTTGGTTGTGATGTTTGTTAGCTCTAGGTGAAACATTTCTGAAGTCTACTGGTATTTAGGAAATCAGCCACTGGTAAGACCTCAACATTAAATGGAGAACCTGTGACCTTATCTAGTTTCTGATGTAGTACAGAGCAACTGTTGCACTATAAATAACCTGAACTGTGTGAAATGCAAGTAACAACAACACAAGTAGAAGTAAAGGCTCCTGCCTGTGGTTTGATAGTTATTTCTTGCCATTAATCACTGGCAAGAAAAATATGACTTCATAAACATTAAATCTCTGTTACTTGCTACTTTCACTTGTGCAGGCATAACAAAGTGTCATGATAACTAGAAAAGAAATAGTCAAAAGCTGGAAATGTCAGATCTTCCAAATATTACGTAAGTATATTTGGAAGTATATACTGTATATACTATTCCTGCTCCCAAACTTTTAAAACCTCTTTTAATTAATTGAGAGGATTTTTGTCATATTATTGAAATATTTAGCTTGCGCTGAAGTAGTTAGATGTATTTTAGATGGCTCCAAACACAGAGCTATGAAGGAAATAGTTACTGGTAACTGATTTTGAGAGAGGCACACTGTGAATTTGCAGAAAAGCTACCTACAAACAAAATTCAGGAGAATAGTTTAGGAGATGTACTAGCAAAGGATTTTGAGTTGGATTTTACTCTCAGCTGACAGTGATTACTTTGACTCCATTCAGCCCACCTTGAATACAACTGATTTTTTTTTTTTCCAATTTACTAGATGCCTTACATGAAACGAGTTTGATCAGCTCAGTCCCATTTCCCAGGTGACAAATGGGCTGTGGCAAAAATTCCCCGTTTAGTGGGTACTGAGTTTTGTTAACAGTCTCACAGGAGAGGCCAAAGATTGTGGGAATGAGGAGAGAGGGCTGTAGTAAATTGGCAGGGCAGGGCAGAAGGAGGAAGCATGTCCGAACGCCGGGCTTGTGTAATAGTCTTTCCGTTGACCAAGAATTTGGTTGCTAGGCTGCCAGTCCCCTTTTACAAGCAGCAGAATCATGCTATTGTTTCCTAAATGGTTTCAATTTTATACAGGGACCTCTTTACATCCTTTATATATCATTTAAATATTTTACTAGGCACACAGTAAAGCGAGGTTTGGAACTCAGACCTCTGTTCCACTGAAATCAGTGAGCAAAAGAAAGCCCTTCTCTTTTATTCTGGCAAAAAAATGAGTATTTCAGGGTAACCCTGCAAAGAGTGGCCTCACATCAGCCTTCCAGCTGGGCAGCTAACATGCACTCTTGAGGGGAGAGGAGCGTTGTCTTGGGGAATTTGTATTTCCCAGGTAGAAACACAGATCCCACATCTTAAGTAAGTGCACTAATCACTGGGGAGGGACAGGAGGGAAAGGAGAGCAGGCGAAGCTGTGTGGGACAGCAGTGCTCTGTGGCACATCAGCCCCTCCACGGACATACTCAGGTCACCAGCCTTTAGATTTTGGCAGCTCCAGTAAGCATAAAATGACGCTTAGATATAGTTCAACTTTGCAGTTCCTCTATCAGCAGGGACAGACAAATGAGTTAACTGAGTACTGTGTCCAGTTCTGGTCCCCACAATTCAACAAAGATGCTGAGGGGCTGGGTAAGGTCCAAAGGAGGGCCATGAACATGATCAAAGGGCTGGAGAACCTGCCTTGTGAGGAAAGACTGAAGGAATTAGGTCTTTTCTCCCTGGAGAAGAGAAGGCTTGTGGGGGACCTCATCACAGTATTCCAGTACTTAAAGGGCAGCTGCAAAGAAGACAGAGAAGATAATGGGCAACGGGTACAAGGTGTCACTGGGAGAGGTTTCATTTCAACATACAAAAGAAATTTTTTACAGTGAGAACAACCAATCACTGGAAAAACCTCCCCATGGATGTGGTAGAGCCCCCATCACTGGAATTTTTCAAGATGCAGTTGGACATGATGCTAGATGATCTCATCTAGGCTTCCTTTCCCATGAAAGGCTGGTCTAGATGATCTTTTGAGGTCTGTTCCAACCTGGGCTGTTCTATGGTTCTATGAGTTTGATGGACAGGGAGTCTCTAAGCAGGCTTTGGTCCTGGAGAAAATGAGTGTGGAAAAACACCTCTCAACATCTCTGGCCTTCTGTGTTTCTTGCCTTGAGAGTATAACTAAGAAGTAAAAGTGGCCTCTTCATTAATCTGTCTTCATTTCTCCTACTGTTTAGAGAATCAGGTACTCACTTGGGGGCACTTTATTAACAGAAAAGTCTGTTTATTTTCAAGAACCCACAATCTGAACAGTATAGATAGAAAGTTAGCTTGGAGCTTTCTGTAGGACAATTTAAGTAATGAAAAAAACAATAAAAGTAAATATATGTATTTTCTACATTCTCTATCTTGACTTTAAAGAGCTTCTCTGACTAATTGCATTCTTCTGGACTTACACAAATAAGTTTCATTGTATTACAAGCTGCTACAATATGTGGTCTTCTCATGCCTGAATACTCTCATCAGAGTACCAACAAAACAAAAAAAAGGACTTGAGAGATGGCTTTCCTGTGCCAAACACCATGTTCCTTCTACCAAAACAGCTAACAACTTTCCTCTGGGGTTTATATACAAGTTTACTTTCAATTTGAAATCTCTTCCTTGTGTTTGTCTCCTAGCTCATTTTTTATGCTAAACAGCATTGTGCTTTGAGACAAGGGAGACACCTACAGTAGATGTCCATCAATAGAAACAGCTTGCCAGGATGGTTCCCTCTTCTTAGCTAGGACCCCCCACTTTGAGCCTCTTGTACCTCTTTCTAGGTACGTATGTTGAAGTAGCCCAAGTGTTTCTCTACAGGATTATTCTGACTTGTTTTCTGAAAATCATCTCTATCCCACAGTTTAATATAATGATAGCTGTTGAAAGAAAACATCTCAACCTGAGTTCTCTTCTAGTTGTTTCAGTGGAAATTTAGTCATTTGGAGGAAACATGAAATCACAAGTTACACAGGCCTGCTGTTTCAGGTCCTTCCCTCTACATTTATTCTATGGAGTTTCAGAGAGAATAACTGGAGTCTGCAAATCCTGAGGCTGATGGGAGGTTAGGATGTCACCCAGGCCCCTCTCCAACCTAGGCTAGTTGCACTTCAGATTCTTCCTACATGGGGCTTGTTGCTGACCAAATAAAAGCAAATTTCTCTCCAGTTTATTATTAGCACGAGGCCCCTTTTTTGGTCCAATGCTTCCTAGCAACCTGAGTGTCTGTTTGTTAGTTTACTTTTCACAAACTGTTATCATAAGTCCATGGAAACAGAGTACTTGGTGAATTAGCTGATGCCCTTGAAAAGATAACTATAGGACCAATGGCCAAGCCCAGAAAAGGCAGAAGGCACCCTGCCACCCTAATTCGATCCAGATCCCAAGACCCTGCAGAGCGTGGGGTGCCCAAGGAGGGGTACGTGAGTAGGGAGCTGCCTCTGCTCTGGCGATGGTGCCACCCAGGCTGTCCCCAGGCTGGATACCCTCCCTGTAGGATGCAGCGAGGGGTTTTCAGGGCTGACAGCCCTACCCTTGTTCCCTGGAGCTAAATGTGCCACTGCTTCCTTTTAAAGATAAAGCAATGAATAGAGGTTTCCTTCAAAGCCAGCCCTGAACTGAGCTTGGGCACCTTCTTTCCCACTTGCGGTGCCAGTTCCTCCATTAAGCATCACCCACTCCCCTGGCTCAGCTCCCTCTGGCTCTTGGGGGACCCAAACCTTCAGCTTCCAGAAACCCTTCTTAGCTGGCAAGTTATAAGCTGTTTCAGGGACTCTCATTCCCTCCTGCTAAAGTTGCTCCATTTTCGTAGTCAATGATTAAAGACTAATGAGACTGGAAGGAAAGTATATGCAGCAGCGCACAACTGAACAGGGGCCGGGGAAGAGCAGTGTTCATCTCCTCTGTCAGCTATTACTGTATTAAATAACCCTCACAGAGGCTGGAGTCCAGATCTTTACTCTCCCAAGTCATAGTGTTAAATCACCAAGCCTATGTTGTCTCTGTTTGCTCTGCCTGGCCCTGTCAATGTTTGGTTATGCCATCCGGGGCCCAACAGCTTCAACAGAAGAGAATGAACTCATCCTCCTCCCCTCCCAAATGGCCTAGGGTCCAAGATGTGCCTCTCCC
Source organism: Egretta garzetta (assembly GCF_000687185.1). Taxonomy (NCBI): domain Eukaryota; kingdom Metazoa; phylum Chordata; class Aves; order Pelecaniformes; family Ardeidae; genus Egretta; species Egretta garzetta. The sequence goes on from NW_009260763.1 coordinate 3,235,192, forward strand.
TGAGGAATGGGGCGTGTGGGGCCTGAAGCTTTCTGTGCTCAGGACTAAAACAAATTGAAGTTTCAGCATGCTTAGTTGTGGCCCTTGGTGCATAGGGTAGAAGGGGGCTGCCCCCTCATCCCGCTGTTTTTGGTGCTCCCTTTGTACAGTGCTCTCCCTTGAGCACACCTGTGGCACGGGGCCCCTGCTGTGAGGCACACAGTGGGACATCAAATTCATTCATTGGAGCAGAACATAGATATAGCCCCCAAACTCTTTCTTCCTAAAAGGGCCTAAGACAAGTAGCCGTATAATCTGGATATTTATAAATCCCCCCAAACACCCATGCTATCCTATTAGACTTTTTAAGGGCTTTTTCTTGAATAGAGAAGTATTGGCCTCATAGTAACGAAGACACTAAGATAACTTATTTTTACAGGGATATAAAAAATTATATAGACTCAAACCTGTCTAAAACTTCCCTAAAATAACATTTTTCCTGTACTGAGAGTGGCATATTCCCAGGACGTGATGCAGTAGATGCTCTTTTAGCACTCTTTGGCACTAGCCCGCATAATTTACTTGTAGTTTTGACATCCGTGAGTGACGCACCTTTCCCACACTCATGCTGAAACAACAATAATACCATTCCAGTCTGTATTTTGTATCTTGCAGACATGTGCAAAGCTTTTACTTAAGGTTACAAAATGTTGTACAGAGTAAGCCTTTACAGCTAGCTGTTTATAATTGGGCTAGCTCTCAACTGGGTGCCATGATCTTTGCCTCAAGTTCATTTTTTGTTTTATTTTCATGTTACTCTGTTTTATTTTAAAAAAAAAAATTAAAGAGTCCTTGCTATTTCCTGAAATTATTTCCTTATTTTAAAAGCAGGTGGTTTTGTAGAGCCGTGATGCCTCTGTGGTACTGGGTAAAGATTTAAGATTTGCTACAGGGATAATATGGCATGCCATTATGAACACTGTGGAAAAGCATGAAGCTCTGGTCAGTTCATAACTCCTAAACAGTCATTGCTTATATAAGGGCAGGATTTGTAAGGGATTTTTCCTAAAATATCTGAACCTTCCCTTAGTTTGCCTCCCGGGCTCACATGGGTTGAGTGTCGGAAGGGCAGGCGAGATAAAAATTGGTGCCCATACTATTCTGCCCCACATCCCTTTGGGCTTGTGGGAGAAATGCTCCAAAAACTTGCACCTTTTACAGCCCTTCCCTGGATTATGGCCCTATAAAACTGCCTTAAATGACAAGTGAGTGCTCTGGCCTCATTTTACAGACGGCTTAACAGATGTTGGCAAGTATCATTAGAAAGAGAGCTCGGGATTGAGCATTTGTCCACAGCATAGCCCTAAAATGCCCCTTATTCATAGCCCGGTGGCCTTGCAGAGCAGTCTCATCATGCCCAGATGCCTGCTCATGCTGCCTGAAACTGGGGGCTCCCACCCAGGGCCAGGAGCAGGAGTTGGGACCCATGCTCCCCTTGGCCACAGGAGCACCACTGCTCCCAGGCATGTCACCCGCTCCAGTGTCAGCAGCCTTCCTCAGCTGCCAGGAGGGTTTGCTCAGCTTCTTTGGGTCTGCTGCCAGTTAGGACAGTAAGGTGGGGTCTGCAACGTTTCTAGGCTTTTGTTTAAACAAAGAAAAGTTAGGAAACTATTTTAGAAGTTACTTGAAGAGAATATTCAGTCACAAAGTCAGGTAGGGAATGACTAGGGAATACTTGATTCGAGGGTCTCTGATAAATATTTATTCAGCCCACTTGTGCTGCTTGTTCTACTCATCTCCTTACCCCAGTCAGGGAACAGCATGGGCAGTGAATAAGATGAAGTATATGAAGAGTAATAATGTTCCCTGGCTATAGTTGCAACCCAGATGAAAATTCATAGCATTCAAATGTAATGGCAGGCAGGAATAGAATAATTAATGCCTACAAGGATGACATTCGGATTGCACAGATCATGTTTACTCTGATATCTCCCAAAATTTTTATATTTGCATTGTCAGGCCAGCATTCTTCTAATTTATTTTAGTGTATGCAGTCTGTCTGTATGAAATGTCCCTATTTTCCCTGTTTTTCCTGTTGGTTAATAGGTTGGCTTATGATAGTGATTTGTAATGTTACAGGCAAGGGAGGATGTGATCCACATGCTGAAGACAGAGAAAACCAAACCTGAAGTTTTAGAAGCTCATTATGGGTCTGCAGCTCCAGAGAATGTGCTCCGAGTACTACACAGGGATGCCATCCTTGCCCAAGAAAAGTCCGTAGGGGAAGACGTCTATGAGAAACCAATTTCAGAGGTAATTTCTTGATTTACATCATTATGTCTGTGCAGGGGGAATCCTAACCAGAAGTGAGACTCTGCATATTTTGGATGTGTGCAAAGTATGCAAGAGGGTTACACAGCATTTGTACAAATTAAAGAAATTGAAGAAAAATTGAATATTTTTGTTCGCTCAACTGCAGAATAAATTGTAAGCAAAGTCACTGGGTTTGAACACAAACAATAAAGAGCTTGTATGCTCCTTGGGGCTGGTGCTGTTAAGCAAGAACAAAATCTGTGGGTGTTACTTTTCTGTTTTTTAAATTGCTTTCAATTATAGGCTCCGACCTCTACTTCTCACAGCACTGGTAAACACTCTCTGATTTTCTTGGCATGCTAGACCACTATCATGTGGGCAGTTAGAAAAAGAAGACCTTCAGAGATTGACTTTGACCATATTCAGGGGAACATAAATCCATAATCATTTTACGTCACTGAAGCTCTAGGACTGCAAAGTCATTTCAGCCCCTAAAGGAGACCTGTAGGACTTGATCCCTTGTTTTAAAGTCTAAGCAATAAATGAATGTAGAATAGACCTGGGAATGTCTGAGGCCAGCATGAACGCCAAAATAAGCAGCCACTGCTCATGTTTATAGTTTCATA
>NW_009260763.1:3238374-3239986 GCF_000687185.1 Egretta garzetta
GTGTGCAACAATGCACAATATAATATAATGTAGTGCCTGTCCAAATCGTTGTAGTTCTTCCTGTTAGAACATTTAATTTTTTCACCAGGAATTATGTCGACCATGGGATATCTTTATACTGTGTATCTCATTGAAGCATCTTCTGAAATTTTTTGGGTGATAGTAAATAAAGAAAGCAAACATTAGCATGTGGGAGCATGCATGAAATACTGTTGAACAAGATTAAAAGAGCTGAGCAGGGCTTTTGTCTAAAGAAGCTGATAATTTGACAGGCACCTCAGTGTAAAAATTTTGTCATGTGTAGGTCCACAAGGGTTATGTTGGAGCTAAAATAGGATGGTGACAAAAATTCCTAAGTGCAAAAGACCTGCTCTCAAGGGATGAACCGAGCCTGGCTCCTTTGTAAAATGCAATGACTGTTTTACTTTGACTACCACGGTCAACTTCTGGAGATCAAATCGCCAAAGTCCTGCCCTCCGGTTTCCCTCAGTTTGCTGAGGCACCCGGTGAAACAACAACTGCCTGGTGCAGCCGAGGCCGAGGAAGATGCAATTCTCACAGGGATGGGGTGGGGGTGGGCAGAACAGGCTCTGCCAGCCACAGTGCTGGGGGAAGGCAAGCAGAGAAGTGCCAGGGCTGTGGGCTGCTTTGGCAGGGAGGAGGATGGAGTTTGTCATCTGCTCCCAAGAAACAGTGAAAGGAGCAACGTGAATAGCTGTGGTGGCTTTGGAGTGCCCTGGCAAGTTTTTAGACACACTTCCCTGGCCTTAGTGTTTGTTTGAATAATAATTGGCATATTAAATTTATAAAAATCCCTGAAGACAAAAAAAGGTAAAGTGTTGCTAATAAAGAAAAATTTCTGTCAAAAAATAGTCTGAGGGGAAAACCCTAAGGCTTATAATGAATTGTATTTGGTAATGTAAAACTGAATCTATGCTGAATCTAAAAGTTCAGACTTTTTATCTCAGCAATCCCACAGGTGCGTTGAAGATGCATAACTCAAATTTCAGCCTTGAGCTTACACCTTATGCTCCACATGTAGGTGTCTAGTCCCCATATAGGTGTGTGAACTCAGGCTCCCAGGGTCTGAGGGCACATATCCTGCCCTGGGATTTGCTACAGCTTTTCCCTGTGAAATGAGGGAGGTGTTATATTATTTGTTACCCTAAAACTAAGCGAAGTTCTGTCCTTTGTGTATCTGAGAACCACAGAAACGTTTATTGCAAGCGTGCCATCCAAAGAAATCATTACTTTTACAGGACAGTTATTCTTATTTCTAGTCCCTGCTTTATGTAAAGCCCAAGACATAAAAATATGCGACTTGCATTTACCAAACACAACACTGTTGGTTAATAAATCAGATGAAGTAAGCAAGGAGACCTTTATAACAATCTATTCTCCTTTCCTACAATCCAGCTGGACAGACTTGAAGAAAAGCAGAAAGAGACGTATCGGCGCATGCTGGAACAGCTCCTGTTGGCAGAAAAGTGCCATCGACGCACAGTTTATGAGTTAGAAAATGAGAAACATAAACATACAGATTACATGAACAAGAGCGATGACTTTACCAACCTCTTGGAACAGGAGCGGGAGAGGTGAGTACCCGAGATGG
>NW_009260763.1:3240009-3256011 GCF_000687185.1 Egretta garzetta
TCAGCAGTGACATCGTCTGGTATTTTCTGTATTTAAATGGCACTAAACTCATGTGTAAACCATTTGTAGATGTCAGTCCACTCATGTTATTAGTACGTACATTACTGTGCAGGTCTAGAGCTAGGGCAATACCATTGAATATTCCCATAGTGTGCGCTTGAATTAAGAAATGAATTTTTTTTTTAATTACTCATACCCGTTTGGGTTCACCTCCTGGTAGCTTTTGATCAGGTGTTATTTATGTTGGCTAAGTTTGGGGCTGGCTTGCTTAGCTAAGTGCCGCATTTTGTGAAGGACAGGGCACTGTTTGTCACAGCAGGAGGACAGGGTAAAGAAAATGACAACACACATTAGGATACTGGCACACAAGTGGTGGGGACTTTGCCGTGCCCTTCGCATTTAGGCTTGCAAAGTCACAAAAATTCTGCATCATTTTTCATATTTTTGAAGACACATGCCTCAGGCAAGATCTATGTTCCCCTGGAAGAAAATATTTTCATGTTTTATAAAACATGCCCACCCTGTGTTGAACTATATTTGCAGTGTTTCTCTCACAGCCTCATACACTCCATTTTTTTTCTTCAAGTTTTTGTCCTCATTGTGGGAGTAATTTGTTCTCTGAGTCTCAAAGAAAAGAGCAAGCACCTACCTCAGGTGAAGCAGAAGCACTCACTAACAGCCTCAGTTTTTCAATATGAAATTTTCCTGCTCATACCAAACTGCTTGAAATCAATCCACAACGTGTTTTTTCTTTTTAAAAAAAAAACCCTAAGAAAAATACTTAAGGCAAGTTCAAAGAAGAAATGCTTTTGAGGAAACCACAGCCTGGTGGCAGACATTTGCAAAAAGCCAGGAGCTAAATTGTTTAGTGTATTTCCTGAGCTCAGTTCAGCGCCAGCTTTGAGTAGGTGGCACATGAGCTACAGTGACCATATTTCCTGCTTTAATAGCTGCTGCTTTTCTGTCTCTCTATTTTCCTGGGTTGATTGGCAAACTTTAAAGGACAAAAATGCTTCTGCATCTTAGCAATTTGATTCTCTTTGCAGAAAATAAAAAAAATGTTGTATTTCCAAGTAAGGAGCCATTTCACATCTGAGTCTCACGAATGCCATTTTTTCTCTGTGCTGAATATCCATGTATGTGTGGACACGCAAGCAACTAAAATGTTACAAAAGTAAAACTGGTATTAAAATACCATTTACATTTGTCTTTACACTTTATATTCACTTTAATTTGACAATTGTTGTCTTCTTAGTATGCCAGCTCAACTCGTGAAGGCCACTAAATAGCCTAATATTATGACCTGTTTTGAACCAACTTCCTTCAATGAATTGATTAAAAAGCTTTCTCACATTACTACTGCTGAGGTATCAAGTCCCACCTCTGTGGGCATTTTCTCATACTCTTCCTGCTCTTTTGTGTCTTTTAAACTTCAGTTTTTCTACATTCTGCAATTTTTGGACAAACAGCAATAAAAAAAGAAGAATTTGAGTTTGAACTTCTATTGAAAGCAGATCTTTAAGAGCAACTAAATCCACCAGCTTTAGTTGCCAATGCCTCTGTACTGGTGGCTGCAGGGTAAGAATTGCAGTGCTGAAGCCCTTATGGTTTACGTTGAGTGACACAAGAAACCTGATGTTTGCTATTTCATCCACTTTGTTTGTCTAAGGCACTAACGAGAAAATTAGTTTCAAGTTTAGTAGAGACCAAGCAGAGAGAACATGGCATGTAGCTATACATAGAAAACCAAGCATGCTTGTCCTTCCCTCTACAGGGTCCTCCTCCCAGATCACTTGCAGAGCAGATGAGCAAAATCAGGATGGGCTGGAAAACTTTTATTCGTGTATAGTCTTAAATTATCTCAGCTCCTCATCTTTGTTTGCTCGGTGCATATGAAACTGAGGCTGCACCCACATCTTTGTGGGCATTAGAAACTGGAAGTAGTATTGTTTGAGGGCTATATTCATGGAGAAAGAGAGGGTGATGAGATGACTTCTCAGGAAAGTCCCACAGTGGCAATCAGCAAAAGATTTTTGTCAAAAAGAAAGAGTTTGTAGTGGAAAGATTAAGTTGCAATAGGTTAAAACATATAAAAAATTCCCATATGCACTTAATCTTCATATTGGGACAGAGAACGGACCTGCCCAAAGGCATTTCTCAGGGTCCTGCATAGGCATTCTTGTTTTATAAGTACCACTATATATATAAAAATTTTTTTTTACTGTGGTGCTTTGAGGCCTGAGGGTTATTTTATTAAGAGCTGAACAGACTTGTAGTCTCCATGAAAAAGAAAAGGGACACGGAGGTGAACTTTGCCCGTCAGCCGCTGTGCTGCACTCGCAGTTATAATGTTAATGAGACAGGGTGAGCCAGAGGAAGAACAGTCCTGTGGGACAGCTGTCTCACAGCAGTCTGGTACAATGGGAGCAGTAATAATTTCTGTCCTGGATCTAAGTAATTTAGGTAATTTCTTTCCTCACAGTATTTTACCAATCTTTTCTAACCATTGTTGTCCACACCAACTTTTAGAGGCCACATCTGCTTCTGCTGTCCTGTGAAAGTTTGAACAAGATAAAAAGGGAAATTCTTTAAGAGCAGAAATATGCCTCAGTTCTAATATATTTCTAGCACTCTCTTAATGTATTTACTTTGGAATATTTTTTTCCATGCACTTTCATACATTATCTCTAATCCATCCACAACAACATGATATGAAAGCAAACAGTCCCTGTGAAGGACTAATTATTAAGTCAGCCTTGCACAGGAAGGAAGTAACAGGAAAACATGATTTGTCAAGAATAATTATGCATGAAAAGTATAAAAAAGAGAAAATTGCACACAGGGATATTCAAAATGTAGACAGCTAGGAGGGGCAAATGGAGAGAGCTGGAGGGCCTGACTGTTGGTGTTGGCTCTGCAACACCAAGTGCAACTGAGCTGTAGAAAGGTTGTGGAAAAGGTTGGCATGTTACAGGAAAAGAGTAGTGACAGCCATTTGCCAGACAGAGATGAAAGAGATCTGGTACTTTTAGTGGTGCTTCTACAGACATGGTGGCTGAATTGTTTTGCAAATCGTCCTATAGCACACTATAATCATATCTAAAGATGGGAATGTTTTGAAAGTTAGTGACAGTATTTTCTAATTTTACCATTGAACCAAAATTTGACCCTTTTCCATGCTTGCCCACCTCAGCTGCTGTTCCTGTAGCATCAAGTTGCCCTTGGGCATCTCCTATCCCTGGGTGTGCAAAAGCAGCCACCTTCCCGGAGCCTCCTGACAAGCCTGAGGAATAAGGAGAAGAGCTGGAGGCCCCTGGGCTCCCTCAGAGACCTTTGGTGGCAGATGGTGGGGTAGGGAGTCTCTCTGGTTTGGCAGGTGGAGAATGAGGGATTTGAGTGGAGCTGCACTGACATCGTGGCTTGCAGTGGGCACCTGAAGAGCAGGAGACCACGCAGCAGCAGCCGCAAAGATAAAATGAGTCCTGCCAGAAGAGGCACCCCCCGATCTTCAACCACACTTTGGGGAGTGAGCTGGTGGCGTGAGCCTGGGCACCAGCTGAGCTGGCTGCAGCTAAACAAGCGTTTAGCACTTCCCTACCCCAAAAAGCTCTTGTGTAAAGCAGGCTTAACATGAAGCAGTACTTGGTTACAGTACTGCCTAGTCCTAGCCCTCTTGCCTTCCCCTTTAGGGAATTGGGGGTCGGGGAGGGGGAGAGGGGAGAGGGGAGGAAGAGAAAGCTTTAGGTTCAATTATAAACTTTATTTGATCAGCGGGGCTTTTTCTTCTGGTGGAAAAGGGGAGAGCTCTGTGTAACCTCAGCACTGCTTTGGCTTCTTGATCAACCTAGGAGATGAGGTTGAAAATCCTGACATTTTTAGAGGTGCTAATCTCAGAACAATTTGTCTTGTACTCTCCTTTTAATCCCCTTTGTTGACAGCACATTTTGCTGCTATTAAAAGCACTGGAAAGCTCCCACTGATTTTAATGGTTCAGAAACAGGCTTGGTGGTGAGGAGCACTGAGCCCGTCCAGTGGGACAGATGGCAGAAATATCCTGAAAGCCTTCAAAAATGGGGGGAGGAGGGATTTTCTTTCATATGCATGGGACGTGGTTTGCCGAATAGAGAGTGTGATGTGGCAGAAAGGCTTTGTTGGAGCTGTTGAAGGAGATCCGTGCAACTGCTTTGTGAGTAATTTGATCATTTCCAGCACCATCCCTGAGACTGCTGAGACTTTTACCCCGCCACATGACGTGTCAATAAATACACACCCAGTATCTAACGTATCATCGGTCTGAAAGCATTGATATTATGCTTAGCCACATTTTATTGTAAGACTTGGTTGAAGTGATGGGGATTTTAAATGGGCTCTTGCTTTCCTTGCCGCAGCTTCAAATTATTCTTTACAACCACAGCGACAGTGATCCCAGTGCACTGAAGCATTTCGCATTTTCCTCAAAGGCAAGGCCGAGGATACAGTCTGTACTTCCTAAGCAGTGCCCTGCTAAATCTGGTTTTAGTTAAACACTCTTTTTGAAGTACATGGCCATAATTAGATCTGCTTAGAGGAGACAGCAGGACTGTGACCCCAGATCTTTCCTCCACAAAGTTTCCTTTCAGACTTCGAGTAAAATTGTCTCCTCTCTGCCTCCCCCATCGCAGCACCCCCAGCAAGGAATGCACTGGCAAGTCCCTCGGAGGTCTGCGATAATACATTCCTCTCGGCTTCGGTCATCCTGGCACCGAGATGCTCTTGGCTGCTCTACTGGTGATGTAATTCTGGGCCCGCATCACCTGCAAAGGAAACTGATCTGCGAGCAATAAAGCACACAGCCGTCTTGAAACAAAAATGGGAGTGTTTATGTTAGCAAGTTGTTAAAATCCTTTTTCCCTTTTTGCGTTTCTGCTTTTATTACCAAAGCTCCCCTTCTCCCTTTTCCCATGAGACGGCAGCACCAAATCTTTTACTGGGAAGTTCTTGCCTTTTTGTTTCCCTTTATTTGATGGACCCAAGCAAGTGTAAAGGCTGGAGTGTGACACAGCTTGGAGATTTTGTGCGCGTTACCTTTCCAGTTTGCATTTTTCCTTGATTTTTATGGAGCTTGTAAAATAACGAAGCTGGCAGGAAGACAGCAGGGCAGAGTATCTGTCAATTACTTGTTTAGAGAACAATCAAGCCAAAAGTATGAACTGTTCAGGACTAATAAATCTCTGTGATTTACCAGTTAAAGACCAAATTCTATGGTAAGAATAGCCCCATACAGAGATATTGGGGTGCGGTGTATGGTGCAAACATGTAGCACAGATTTTGGCCTGTAACTGTGTAATCTGTTGGTGATTCCTTTAAAGTCTGGAAATTCAGTTACTTTACAGAAAGATTTCTGCTATTTTTTTTCTCTGAGAGTTCTTAGCCACATTTGTACTCTGACTTTTTTCTCATATGGTGATTGTTTCTGTGTCCTGGTTTCCAAATTGTGACCCAGAAAAAGGAAAAGCCAGCCCGATGGGACTGTGGGAATTCACCATTGCCTACAGTAGTTACTCATCTTACTGCACATTACTGGCCATAGTAGAGCACTGAGTCACTCTCTGACAGTAAGTGCATCTCTAAACTTTTAATCTTATAATGTAGAAGACAAGGGCGACAACGCTTTTATTCTTTTCTTGTAGGCTGACATGCTATTGGTGTGCTTTGGAAATGCTGTCTATTTTCTGTCAATGTAATATATTCACAGGATCACAGATCACAAATTCTGTGGTAGTCTATTAAAAGAAATAAATGAAAAAACCTGGCAATGACACATACCATTTCTGCACAGTTAACTAAATCTGAAGGTCATCCATTTTGCAGGTCCTGTTTTACAGCTCTAGCTGACTGCAAGGCAGCGACTGCTCAAAGTTTATGTTTTAACTAATGAATCTGGTCCCAAGTTCCAACAAAACGGCTCCAAAGGTAATTTAAAAATGAAAGAACAAACAGCCACATCAGACTGTGGAGAAACAATATGAAAGTACTGCGAGTCTTACACAATGTGAGGCTTGCCATGAGCTGGGACTAATCCAAATCCATCTCTTCACACTTGGATAGTCCTCAAAACTGTCCAGTCTTTCAGTCACTTCTGGGATTATATAAAATGGCATCATGTGTTGTTTCAGCTATTCTTCCAAAATTATTTCTAAGTAGGCATCAGCTTCACAGCCCTTGAGAGAGAATTATTATACAAAATTATATGTAGTTCATTATTCCTAGCAAGTTTGCTTGCTAAAATCATCAATTCAAATGCTCCCAGGCTCAGATGGGGGGAAAAAATGACTTCATTCAAAATCTACTCATGAACCCAAACGCTGTCCAGGGTGCAATAGGTAACATTTTTAACTTTTACGGGGCTTTTGGCATGCTTCAGAGTTATTATACTACTGAAAAAAAAATCAGTTCACAGCTCTACTGAGGCCATCTTTTTGAGTTGTCAATTTTTTAGGCAAAGAAAACAAGAACTCAATCATCAGAAAGATTAGAAACAGGTTTCAGTTAAAGTGCCAGGTTTCAGTGAATTTCCAAAAAAAATTAGACAGATGCCACTTATTTATGAATATAAATATATGCTGATAGGCACTCAAGCTTGAACATGTCGGATATTTGCTTTACATTTAAATGGAAGTTTGCCTGCTCAGAGATGTACAGACTGGTTAGCCAAGTATATGACTTACTGTTTTGATTAATGACCTACAAATATTCAAGACCTGTTCTACATGGTCAGATAACTTCCACTAAGTTGTGTGAAGAACCTCAAGATGTCGTCTGACTTGGGGGTTTATTCTGACTCCGTGAGCTTTCGTAACCCTAAACAGATGTAATACTTTTTCCTTCTTCTTTCCCAAAAAGGGTGCTAAGTTGTGCATCCCTTCTCATTCCTGCAGTATCCCCACCAGCAGTGGAGAATACCAAAAATGACTTTTATATTTGCATCATTTCAGTTTTCATTTCTTTTTAAGGCTTATATGTGGGAAAATATTAAGGCAGAATCAAAAACCCAGGCGGTGCAACACTCCAAACCAAACTTTCTTGTGAAATTTGCCAAAGCTTGCGCAAAATGTAAAGGGGAAGAAATGCAGAACACCAGATGTATAATTCAGTGCATATTTGTAAAGCATCTGTGATTATAATATTGTGTTGCCACAGTTAGTGTTTGGACTAATTTTTGAAAAACTCATTAGACGTGCCATTTTTGGGTGTAAGATAATTATTATAAATGTCATCAAAGAAAATCTGGTGGCTTAATTCACAAGACCAGCTAGTCAAAAAACCATATCAAATAACCCTGTGATTATGCTGTTCACCCAGACTGTGGGAAACTTCCAACCCTCCCATCAGCCTGTTGGGATCCAAACCCCCTTCTCTGAGGACGTCTTCCTGGTCATGTTGTTGGGTCTCTTGGGGTGTCTGTTCCCACTCTTCCCAGGTAAAATGTTTCCACTTTTACAAGTTACTTTTACAGTTTTTGAGTTCTTTCTACCAAAGGGGTGAAAATCTTCTTGTAGGTCAGTGCCCGGGTATTCAAATGCCCCCAGACTCAGGAATTCACCAAGCCTGGTCTCTCCATCTCCTGAAAAGCGAGGATTTTTCACTTGATAGCTTGGTGAATGGTGACAAGATACGGTCCTCTCTATCTGCTGCTATTCTTAGAATTACAAAGGTGGAAATGAAATTACTTACTCAAGACAAACAAAGGTTTCACTGAAATCCTCATGAAACTTTTTTCCCACTTGAATGAGAGAGAAAAAGAAAGTGATTTTTTTTTTCTTTGATAATTATTGAAATTTTGGTTCAGCTCTGGAACTGAAAAATCAATTACTCACACAGCTCTGTTATCCAGTTGCTCATATTAAGGAATGATTAATAGTAATGTAGCTGACTATGTAACGCCCCAATGAGAAAAGATAAAGAAATGAGCAGAAAATGAGACTAAATTAGACCAGAGTGTCTACAATGCTTTTCTGACATAGCAATTATTGCATAGGTTAAAAAGTATCTCTTGGTGACAAGTATATAGATCACAGGATGAAAATTCCGGTACAGTTCCGTTTAAAATGTTTATTTTCAGAGGAACTGGAAAGGGATAGATGTATTCTCTTTCATCATTTAAATATCAGGCTTTTCCTAGATGACTTAACTTGTTTTAAAATGATGCATAGCTTTCAACATTTTTTCATTTTGCAAATTACCAGCTGAGATATAACTCCGGTTTCCAAAAACAGTAGGGGCAAAACAGTGTCCCTTCCAGTGAAAGGCAGGCAGGCAGCACAGAGGATAGAGCACTGCCGCTTGCAGTTGTTGACAGCTCACTCTTTGTGGGCATTGCTAATCCTGCGATGGAGAAGAGCGTGTCCTGGTTTGACTGGCTCATGTTCTTACCTGACAGACCATGCGCTGTTGGTCCAACTTGCTTTCGGTGGGAGGTACTATTGCTTTGTGTCCATCATTAGCACACTCAGCTCTCTGCATCCAGCTTCTTCGGGTCTTAGGAAATAACTAATCCATAAAAACGCCAGCCTGACGCTAGACTTTATGAGCACAAAGATGTGTATAAATGTCTTACATACAGCAGTTTCTTGGAGTTATAGCTCCAGCAAAACAACTTCTCAACAATATTTATTTCCTATATGATTATATTTTTATATGACTTCTATACACATTTCTGTTTATGATAATAAAAATTTATTACAATATTATTTTTACATAATTTCTACAGCCAAATAACACCTTTGTATTTTGAATTATTTTTGGTCAGTATTGCCTATTGATTCTACCAAGGAGTCTGTAAGCTTTTCCAAACTCATTTTGCCTCTCTTTATGCATGAGGCATCATCTGGGTATTTGAGTTTTCCCTGTCATTTCCTTTTGCTGTCCAAAGACTCAACAGGCTGGTGATCAGGACATCACCTTGGAAAGGGCCAGTGCAAACTGGAATGATTTCAGATTGAAGAGAGAAATAAAACCAGGTATGCCACTCCCTGGGCAAGTAATGCAGCTCGCAGGCACTGGTGGAAGAGGCATTGCCCTTGCAAGTCTTCCTTCGAATGGAAGCACCTGTGGCTCCCGTCCTTGTGCAATGGTTGTGGTCAGCCCCTGTCTCCCTGGTCCTCAGAACATTCCCCTCGCTGTTCTGTGTGTAAAAACATGTATTTCATGAGGCCCAAAAAAACTCAGGTGGAGAATGATGTTCAGCTCAGGCAAGATGATGAGACTTACAAGGATGTGCAACAGCAAGTTTGGGCAACCAAGATACAGATCTGCCCCAAAATCAGGTGTCCATGAACATTCAGATTTTTTTTTTTTGGGGGGGGTGTGGTGGTTTATCTTTCCCTCTTTAAAGTCTTCATTAATTGCATTCCAGAAATCTATGTGAGTCTTTTTTGGATCCTGCTCTAAGCAGCTACAGGTAGGAGGTTAGAATAGCAGGCTCAGAGCAGGGTCAGATCTTGGGAGAGCCTAGCCCCTGGGTGAGTGCTGTGGGGTGTACAGTGGGGACAGCTTCTTCTATAATTGCCTCTCAATAGACTCAAATCTAATGCAAGCAGCAAACCTAAGAATTGCATGAGCTGTAGTAATTAGCTATATGGTAATAGAAAACCTTTGTGTAGGTGTAGGGATTTTTTGTTTGGGTTTTTGTTTAGGGTTGTGGTGGGGTTTGGATTTGGTTTTTTTGGTGGGGTGGGGGGTGGGTGGGGAGGAAGGTGTCCATTTATGCTGCACCTCCAGAACACAAGGGCAAAAGGCATTAGCAAAGGTGGGATTGTGAGACTGATGTGGTGGGCAGGTGTGGGCTCCTTTGTGTTCAGGGCAAGAACTGAAGGCTGAGGTCCTGGCATGAGAATTAACAGAAATACCTTCATAGCCTTTTAGACTGACAGCTGGGACATGATATATTAGGAGGTGGTGTGGCAGCCAGGATGGTGTTGTTAAAATCTATCAGTCTCTCTTCAGTTCATAAGAGCAGCCGCTGACTGCTCTTTTACAACATTTGAAAAATTTACTGAGGATCCATTATATTCATTATCATTGAATATGGTGCTCACAGGAAGTCATGTTTGAAAATCAAGAAGGAATCTTCATGAGATTATTTACTTTTCTCCACTTTTATAGGTGTGTATTGTTTTATCCCTATGTCAAGCTGTGACTGAGGTGGCCAAATATGATATAAGTCACTGCACACGTGGCCTGTATTTCTAAGAAAATCTGAGACCCTGCATTGAGGGAGATGGAGCTTTTATATTGACTCCACTTGAGCAGACTCTTGCTCTCAAGCTGTATTGGTGTTGTACAGCTGTGTGAGGTTTTCCATGCTTGACTAGCCCAGTGCGTGCAATTATATGAATGATGCTACTTCCTAAATCCAGATTTTAAACCACTTCACTTCTTTTTTTTAAACCATGTTTGAGACCCTGTCATGGTAACTCCAGACATGACCACTTGGGTTGCTTGATACTAAAACAAAGCAGCAATTCTTTGGAGCCTGTTTTCTCTCATTTTTCCTGCCCACTTGTTTTATTCACTCTATCAAAGACATTATTTCAGTGGCGTATCAAACGGAAAGCAGTGAGGTGGACAACCTTTAGTTTTAGGTGTAGGGCTCTGTTGCCTTTCAGTCCCAGCCAGTCACTGGATCGCCTTGCTTTGAGGGAGGGGTCAGTGAGAAGAAGCACAAAAGAAAAGGAAGTCCAGAAAAGGTCAGTAGGAGTTAGAGCAGCTTCGTAAGAATTGAACTGATGGAACTGAAAGGTAAAGGACGAGGAATAGCAAAGAGGCAGGTTTAGAGCAGGGGTTGACAGCCACAAGACAAAGAATACAAGAAGTGAATTTGAATTAAGAAATTAATGAGAACAGAGTGAGTGATGAGGGGAACTGGCTGTTGGTGAAAGTAGAGCGCTGCCGAGGCTTCCAGGTGGATAACAGAGGGAAGAAAGACAGTGAAGAGATGAAGATGAGAGACGGAGCTACAGGCAGAAGAAGACATATAAAGAAAAATACAGCAAAAATTAAGCAGAAAACATCATATTGATGACGTTGCTTGATGCAGCATAGCACAGGCACTGGGACTTCCCACAACTTGTTTGCACCAACAGATTATACACTTTAGGGGAAAAAAGTAATTCTGCCTTGATTTTCAGTTTCCAATAAGGGAATACGTGCCACTGTTCTTTATAAGTTACTTACTGTCACGCTTAAAAATGTGACCCTTATCTCCAGATGGAGTATTTCTGTTCTATAAACCCACACTTGGAGAAGTCAGGGGAGGGGGAGGCAGCAGAAGGGGCAGGAACAGAGAAGCCAGATGCCAACAGATCAAAAGCAACACACAGGTGAAAATCAGTCAGGCTTAATTCACATTCCAGACCCAACTTGAGCAAAAGAAGCCAGGACCCTGCCAAAAGTCTAAGACTCTCCTGGTAAGCTGAGAACAGCCACAGCTCTCCCCTGCTCTCAAAGCCTCAAGCTCACTCCTCCACGTCATTTTTCCACATGAACAGCTAGCATATCAGAAGTGAGTGCTTTAGAAAAACAAGGGTGGAGACCAGAGCAGGTAAAGATGGCATTTGGTGGTGTGCTCTGATAAAGCACAGATACCTGAAGCAGCCAATGCTAAAAATGGCAGGTCCACAGAGTGCAGCAAGGAACCATCCTGCCATGTGCACTTCTCTCAGGTCCTGGACACCTCTTCCCCAGACTCCAGAGATGCTTTGGTCAAAGGGCCACAGCCCACTTCTGTGATGTTGTTGGTGCTTATTCACAAAATAAGGATCAAATCATACTATAAAACAGTATCCTTGACATAGACAGGTCCTACTTCAGCTGTAATCACTTTTACTTCAGTAAGTCCCACCTGTACTGGAGATACTGAGATTTCCCAGATATCAAAATGATACACACAAGTGTTACGAAAGCACAAAACCAGAAGGGGAGGGGGAAAAAAAGGTGAAAACAGAGCCAGAAATTCTTTTGTTAAACTTTTGAATCATGTTTCAATAAAAGGCAGCAGATCCTAACGTAGGGCAATTTTCATGCTGCAAAGAGAAAAAGAATTTAAAATCTAGGCAGCATGACTTATTTAGAAAGATCTGAGGAGTAATAAAAAAGCCTGTGTGCAAATGTGTGTGCATGTGCACAGTTTCTTTAACAGCTGCATGGAACAACCTGTTTTAAATAAGAACAAAGGTGAACAAAGCCAGTTGTCAGTGCAGTTCACCAAATGAAGGTTTTTAGTGTGCATGACGTATGCCATATAAAATGCATTGCCTGAGATATAACAGCAAGAGTCCAATTTAAAAAGTCTTTTTCTCAGGCTTTTCCTACAAAGCCGTGTTTCAAGAATTTACTGTATTTATCTTCATTATTTACTTGTATCCAAAAGGCCCAGTGGATCACCTTGTTCACTATATCTTCAGCAGCAAATTAAAATCAGCATCTCCTCTCCCTCAATATTTAAAGTTTTCATGGTCTATCAGGATGCCACTCAATTCATTAATATCTGTTACACTTAGAATAGGCAACTGGCAAAGTAGAAAGTGGAGGACAGGCCTAACTTACCAAATTAGTTTGACTTAGCAAAAGAAGGGAAAAAAACCCTCAAATTATGATGGAAGATTTTCACTGCTTTGAAGGTTTTATGAACAAAAAAATTAAATCTGGCAAGCAACACAGTGTACTTTTTCATGTACATAAGTGAACACAAATTTAGGAAAAGTTTTGTTTTGCACAAACAAATATTTGGGCTTTTCGTAACATGTTAGAGAACTTGGAGAGAGTTGCAAGTGCTGCCTTCACTATAAATGTTACATATGTTTCTGCACTGAAGATAAAGAGCCAACAGAGAGCAGGGCGGTCTGCTGTAGAGCTTACAAAGCCCTGTTTACAGAGAATTTTATAATCAGGCAATCATTTGTCACAACTCTCTAAGATCCACAAGAGTGCATTGCTGAGCAGAGTTCAGTGAATTTTTAAAGAGAGCAACTTATCAAAGAAACGTGTACTCTATTAGCACATCATTAAATAGTTAAACCAACTCCATCTTTTGCTTCCCAGTTACTCTCCTCTATAGCAGACAACGATGCCAGATGCACGGTACAATTTCTGACTTTCAGAGGTTGGAATTTGGGATTCCTACCTATTGCCTCCCCTGCTTTTATTTCTTGGTGATTTTCTTATCTGGTCTCACAATGTTGCAAGTGCTGCTTTACTCAGGAATGTGTTTCTTGGACTACTTCATCCCAATGAAAGCATAAACAAAAAGATTAGTGAAATTCTGGGGAGCAACTTAGATTTTTCATAGCCTTTGATGTGACTTAAAAGTGAAGGTACTCTTGAGAAATAACATCATATGGAGTACCTTTACATTTTTATATAAACACAGAATTTGATACCTATGCAATAAAAGTTGTAAAGGGTAAAGGCCTGTTTGACCTTACCTGTGACATCCTACATGATGTCCTCTACAGCTCTGGTACTACCATAGTGGTGGGTACCTAGAGTAGTTGGACTGGTGATGGAGAATACTTTAATTATGAAGTCTGGTGTGTTATGAAGTGGTGGTACAGATGTATCACGGCTAGTGCAGCATGTATATGCTCACAGCTACCACACCGCACTTTCTCTAACAAGTCTTGCAGCCAGTTGTCTGCTGGCTCACATCCAGACAACTTCAGTGACTCCACATCATGTTCCCTGTGCTTTTATTTCTAAGTTGCAGAGTAAGCTGAGGGAGCTGGCAGTCTGGGATAAGTTCCCTCTGGGGATCACTGGCGGTCACAGGTGCTGCTGGTGACTATCGTGAGGCAGTGTATGTGGTATAAGTCGCCTTGTCTTAGTGATCTAGCCTAATTTAGAATTTTTTCAAGATGAGGTTTTTCAGGCCTTGGAACAAGTTGCCCAGAGAGGTTGTGATGTCTTTGTCCTTGGAGGCGTCCAAGACTCAAATAGAGCAGACCCTGTGCAACTGGTTCTGACTGGACCTGCAGAGGGCTGGGCTAGACACCTCCAAGGTCCTTTCCAACCTCAACCCTTCTATGGTTTTATGATGAGGCACCCTCTGGAGGATACCAGATGTTTGGAGTTTTCTGGTGACTCTGGACCAGGGCAAGAGGAGGTGGCTTAGACTGGGGTAGGCTCTGTGGCATCCTCTAGGCATTCCCCTTAACACATCCCTTGCCAGGTAGGGACACTGGCCATGCCCTCAGTCACCCTCTGGTCTTCTTGTGGCACATTATAGTTCTGGCTGCTGTTTTTTTGCTGCCAAACTTGTGATGGGTAGAGGTAATTCCTTGAAGTCTCTGGTGTGGACCAAAGCCCACTACATGGTTGCTGTGATTGTTAGTGATCGGACTTCATGAGACGCTGATCCTTTCTGGCCTGGACCCCAGTGTCCCCTCCCTTCTTCATGTCCCATCTACACAAAGCTGAATGCTATAAACTCACAGCTGCTTTCCTAATATAAATATTAGGATCCTCTTGATGTCCCTGAAATTTTTGCTCTGAGCTGAGATCATGAAAACACAGATGAGGGAAGATGTGTCGCTTGCAGTTCCAGCCTGGCCCAAGCGCAGCATCAGGGACAAAAGAAGAGCCAGGGCAGACATGAAGAGACATCTAGGAGGGTTGCATGCAGGAGGCAACGACTTCTCTGTAGGATCCCAACTTCATCTTTTGGAAAGTATTTAGTAAATGAGGTAGGGGAATATAAAAAGGGAGAGAATGATTAAGGCTGGTATACGTTTCCCTGGAAAATGTGACTCTACCCCAGTTGAGTTTGTGTGACAGATTTCCTATATGGTGCTAGTTCAGTCATGTAAAGCTAATTTACATGGGTTGTGAACATTTTTCACTCTAAGACTGATTCTCATTTTGGGGAGCTTGTTAGAGATCTGGGCAGGAGTCTGGAGCAAATGGGGCTGTGATTTGAGCATAGGATCACCCACCCTGCAGAGCTCTGAAAACCCCCACCCTACGTACCCCAGAGCAGGTGTCCCAACCAAAACCCCACTCCCTTCGTGCTTCTGTCTCCCACCCAGAAATGAGTAACTCTGTTCTCAGCAGAGTCTGAAGAGTGTGTGGTAAACAAGGCCTTGAATAAAGAGCATAAAGTCAAACATTAACCACCTGCTTTTCCAATGAGCACTGTCCAGCCTGTACGCTTAATGACGCAAGGGTCCTAAGGAAAAATAATGAAAAACCACAAAATTAGATAGTTTCTCAAAAATGTAAACACACACTGGCCCATTTTTCTTGATAATAGTATTTGATATGGTACGCTTTCAGTGGCTTTGGATATGGCAAGCTTCTTAAGAAGAGAGGAAGGTGAACAGGAAGGGGAAGAGGAAAGAAAAGGTGAAGGAGAAGGAGAAAAGGAAGGGGAAGGGGAAGGGAAAGGGAAGAGTAGTTTCTAGTTCCTCATGTAAAGACTGAAAAGGTGACTGCAGGCCATCTAGGAAATCACTAAGCAAATAGAAGTAATCCCCAAATTCTTTTATGTTGGTTTGGGAACAAAAGGGCTGATTTCGGATTTCTTTAATGCAGGGAGCTAGCAGAATGGTGCTTTTCAGACCTCTTGCAGACTCTCAGTCTCCTTGCTAGTATGCATGAATTTCCAAAACCAAACACGCATGTATATTCAATCCACGGGGGATTTTCTTCATGTATTCATGCCTTTACCAACCGATCTTTAGATCAGCCAGTGCTTACCAACAGCAGTGCTGCCCCTTCAAGACAAGACAAGAGAAAAGCAGCAGGAACTTTTCTTGAGTGGGAGGAATGACCCGGCAGCTCGGACTGGGAAGCATCGCTTTTGTGCATCCTGGTTCAGTTAAGCGCAAGCAAGTTCACTAGGGTGCTCCGCGATCAAACTATGATTTCTTAATGGTTAACCCACAGTCGGTAAGCCCGGAGGGGGCTGTCCATCACAAGCCCCCGGAAAGCGGTGCTCGAAGGAAGCGCTGGCAGAAGCCAAACCCT
>NW_009260763.1:3256361-3261025 GCF_000687185.1 Egretta garzetta
TCCGGCTCCAGGCGGGCTGGAAGGAGCAGAACGGCGCTGATTTTAACGTTTGGTTGGAGCCCTGGGGGGTGGCACCTGGTGGGGGTTGTGCTGCGGGGCTTCCTCGGCCGGCCGGCGCATCGAGAGGTCGGGGAAGGATAACCGCAGCTGGGAGTCAGGTTTGGCAAATCTCATCTCTCAGCTGGGCGCTGCTGCCGCTGCTTCTTCCTTTTCTCACAGATGCTGTTTGCGTGCTTTCTGCTCGTCCCCCTTTCCATCCGCTGACCTGCGAAATTGGTGTGGCTATCTTAATTGGGGGGCTGGAAAAAAAGTGCCTGTCCTGTTTCATAGCTAGAACTCGCGTTTTGTTCTTAAAAGTCTTTGCTGCTGTTCTTAAGTGAACAAGGTGCTGGGACGCTGCATCTAGCATGTGTTCTTATTCCAAAATACTGCCCTTACTCGCTGTTCGGTTGAAGTAATCTTCAACACAAATGAACTATTTCAGCAAACTGGATTTTAATTTTTGCAAAATCAGTGTTAGAAACAAAAAGAGGAGGAAAAATTGTTGTAGAAGACAAGCAATGTGTCCTCCTAAGTGAAGAAAATGTTTTTTACAGTATAGTTTGGGAGCAGTATAGTTTGTGTAGTTTTGAAGTAGCTCGATTATTAATTTGCTTTTGATATGATTTGATACAGTCAATTCTCAAAAGTTAATTCAGCAATGAAGAATATGTGGGGGTTTTATGCTTTAACTTTGTGCAGTAGGTAGCCACAAAAATTTGTCTGTAGAGTCACTAGAACTGATAACTTTTTTTTTTAGTTTTTATTTGCTTTTCAGAGTTGACCCTGTGATAAACTGAACAGCAGCTCAGGAAGTTCTGTAGCAAGGTCATTCAAACATTTGTCTCTGTTCCTTGGCTTTAAAGTTTAATGGATAAAAAGGAGAAAGTAACACAGATGTGCTTTGTTCTTTTTCGTGCCACGGGATCTGATCTTATTTACATCTTTCTTCTCCCATTGAGACGGATATGAGGGAAGGACTGAAGCCGATGATTTGAAAGCATTACCTAACATTGAATTGCCTAGCTGGAGCGTTAGGCCTGATTGGTTTGCTTCCTAGAGAGCCTGACCACCTTTTGGCTCTTTTTGATTTTAGCTGAAAAGTGTAAGTGCTCAGTATCTCAGCCTGGCCCCAAACACAGAGGCACTGGGAAATAGTCCTGACATGGGGAGGATTTACCAGTGGCTGGAGAAGTAATGTTCAAAATCAGCTGTTGTACATTAAACAGGAAAAAAAAATGAAGAGGGAACTCCTTTATTAAATTAAATCACTTCTTGCTGGTTTTCATTGTCCTGGGATTCTAGCAAGCAGCCTCTCAAATCACTTAATGGGCAGCAGCTTTCTAGCTACCGCTAGGAAGTTGTCCGGTCTCTTTGACTCTGATATGCAGTAGCAAACCCTTTAGGGTTGAAACAGAAAGACAAGCTTGCGAAGGCATCTCCTTTCCCAGCGCTTTCTTGGGACTGCTGGGTGAGTGGCAGAAAAGCTGTTGGCCCCTCCAGGAGGAAGCAACCTTCATCAGCCATCAGTCAGCTCATCTTTAGAGTGACTAAGGCCTCATTAACGTGCTTCTCTAAACTCTCACTTACTGGCCATCCACAAAATAGAAGTAATTACATCCCATTCCAACAAACTTTTTTGGAATTTAAATGGCAAGACAGGGTACTACAGGAAGAGTACCTCTGAGAGGGCTTTGTGCTAGAGCAGCAATGAGGAGCTCTGTGGACTTCCAGGCTGTGTACAAACTCAGGTAAAAGGCCCTCCAGAGACCTTACCTTGCTTCTCTTCTTTCTACCTGCTGTCCCTCCTGCTGCCCCTGTCTTCATAGCAGGGGACCTCTTCCCTTCTCTCCAGACTGCCCTCCACATTAGCCCCTCCTCTGAATGCTTCATTAAACACTGGGAGACACCTTGGGAAGCTTGGCTTAGTCTGTTTGCAAAGCAGGGAGCCAAACCAGGCCAATGCAGCTGAAATGCAGTGCCAAAATGTTTACACATATGCAAACCGCAAGGGCAGCTCGCGTCCTTTCACGTTATCCTCTGGGTTGCCCTGCCTTACCAGGGTTTCCTCATGTAGGTGAGTGCCCATCTCTATGTTAGAGATGGAAAAGGTCACATGAGCATTTGTTATGCTGTCTCATCTTGATGGAAGCGCAAATGGAAAGGACAATGCAAACACTGGTATAATTTTCAATAAATGTTTTCGGGGCTTTTCTCTTTTATATGGTCTCTTTAAAACATTCTGAAGTGAATGCTTTTTTGAGGGGAGGGGTGGGTTTTTGGAAGTAATCGAGCATCTTTCCTCTGATAACTGAAACTTCTTTGTGTTTTTCTTAAAATCTTGTAAGCCAGTTTGGAGAATGGCTTCTCTTATCAGCTATTGGTGCTAAGCATGGTTTCTGTAGCTCCTAGTTTGCTATGTTTATTGAATTTCAAATGTAGCAATGGAAGTTTATTATCCTCCAAAAGGCAAGAAAATGTTACTATTTATAATTTCTTTGCAAATGTAGACAAGAACTAATGCTTGATTTTAGCTAAGGTCTTGCTGCTGCTACTGCTTTTACCATTTACAAATAAAATAAATCCCATCTAAAATCCAGTAATGCCCGTTGGAACTCTTCTGGTATGAAACCTTCGCAATGTCTTTCAAAAACACCAAAATGTTATTCTCCAGCTGTAAGGTATAATTCACACTGAAGTCTTGCTCTGGTCTGCGAAGAGATGCTGTGGAAATGGTACTGTGGGGTTTCTCCTTTGCATCACAGTGACTGAACTCGATATGTGCAGAAATAAAGCAGGAAAAAGAATGTATGTGGTTAACCAAAGTCTGTAGCTTTATTGATTCAGTGAATTGATCAGCCTTAAAGAGAATGTTAAGCCACCCTGATGGCTAACCAGCAGACTCCAGCAAGAAGCCCTTCAATCACTCTGCATTTCTCAGTGGAAGGAGGAGATGCAGCCATCCATATCCTCTGTTACCTGTCCTTCAGGGCAGACTCAGGGACTTGCTTGCAGCAGACCAAAGCCCTGTCTGCATTGGATACCTCTTCCCAACGTACCCAATGTGCTGTTTTATGAATTATGTCTATGCTGTAACCCAGAACTGTCTCTTACAAATACATTGACACAATAACTGGACTTTGTGGCAGCTGGCATGTAGCTGAGGGGGTGGGGGGGAAAGTATGGTGTTGGCCAGGTTTACTTTAAGAAAAAATTGCCATCCAAACTTGAAGTACTGATTAGCCCCAGCCTGAGTGAGGCAGTCAGAACTGGTAGAACAAAGGACAAGAGTAAAACCACAATAAAAGAAATTAAGCCACATGTCTGGAGGGATATGGTTCACCAGTTATCAGCATCCCATCGTGCTTCTGATGATCCATCTGAAGCTTGGAGGAGGGAAGGGGAAGCAGAAAGACTTTGGCGCTGGGGTGTTTCATTGTGCAAACCTCAAGGAAGGAGAACAGGGAGGGCCTGGTTACTGCCCGTCCACTCCCATCTTCCTCCTCACTGGCTGCTTCCAGCATATCATTCATGAAGGAGGTTAAAACTAAGTTTGTAGTTGCTCTTCCTCCATTCCAGTGTCTGCCCTGCTCTGCAAGCTAAGGTTGGTTGTGGAAAGTCTTCTGCTGCCCTAGCGCTGCCTAGTGAGGCTGTGAGCACCAAACACTGCAGTCTGTGGAAGGATGCAGAAGACGCAGCTCCCCGATGCAGCAGGGACCACGCGAGGTTGCATAAATAAGTAGCTTTTGTAGTCCAGTGTCCTGCCCCCTGCCAGCCAGGCATCTTCCTTTGTGGTAAAAAATCAGGGAACAGCATTGTCCTTGGGTGTTTGTTTTTAACTGAGGTGGTTAACAGTTTGCACATATTCATACCTAAGGGTTTGCTATTTTATTTATCCAATATACTGCAAGGGGGAGTGTGATCGTCTTGAACGCTGGACAGCTGTAGGGCACCTGTTCTTAAAATACTGCAGGGAAGACAGATAGCAAGGAGTGGGAGAGACTACCTGGCCCCTCATGGCAGCAGAAGACCGTGTATTCAGGGAATGACTTGGGCTGCATGTTTTGACACGATACGTGTGGTAACCCATGGGGAAAAGAGGTGCTGCACAGATTTCAGCCATGCTGGCCACAGAGGAGCAGGCGGTACAGTCCCCCTCTCCACAGGGAAGTTGAGCAGATCTGCCTGCTTCCCTGCTGCGGTTCGGATGCTGAGCCCCCGAGACTCTTACTGATAAATGCAGATTGTCCAATTGTATCCAAATACTTATCCCCATCTCTAAAAAAACCAAACCAAGACAGCAAATACAGGGACTGGACTGGGGATACCAACCTGTTGGCTTGTTGGTGTTTTGGCTGTATCTAGCCTCCCATTTAATTATTAAAGGTTTTTGTTTTTTTCTTTTCCCTTTTGCTTATCTTGACTCTGAATGCAGGTGCTTTCAACCTCTTGACAACCCAGAGTGAGTCCGGTTGCTCTGGATAACACATTGGATACACACATGCTGTGAGTCTCTGAGGTGGTTTTAGTGCTGCATTGGAGCCCATGCAGGTCTGCGTTACTTAGCAAACGTTAACAGCAACAGTCAGATAAGAAGCCTGATAATAAATCAGTTGTAAGTGTCA
>NW_009260763.1:3261092-3286895 GCF_000687185.1 Egretta garzetta
AGATGACAGAAAAGCAAGAGCAAGCTTAAACTCAGCTTTATTTTAGAAGTAACACTAAAAAGGTATATATTTTGGTTATTGCTTTGGCAACTGCACAGATTTGGATGCTGCTTTCCCATCCATCCCTCACAGAACCAGATTTTAGAAGCAGTTTCCCTGGACAGGGAAAACAGAAGTATTGTCAAGTATCTTCTGTGAAAGTTCACTTGTCAAATCTTACACAGTCTAGTTTCACTGAGTAAAAGCTGAAGCAGGATAAAATGCTGCACGGTGCTTCCTGCCTTGTTCAACACACATGTTAGCAAATTCACCTGGTGGTATCAACAGTTACAGTGCTTTATTTTTGCTATTCCCAGAGGGGTCAGGCCAATTATTCCTCACTGCTAACTCTCCTGCTAGGTAGAGGAAGGCAGTGACAGTGTTAATGTGCTTTCTTCTCCTGCTGCTCTGTCTCATCCCTGGCATTCTTTGTCTTAGTTGAACAGGTATTTGTTTGGTTTTTCAGCGAGGAGCTTTCTTAGCAGTATTCCCCAGTAGACTTTCAGTTAATGGTGGGGCCAGTGAATTGTTTTGCACTCTGCTTAGCAGCCTGGCTGACGTGTACCGTGTTTAGCAACTGCTGGGTGAAAATCACAGGTGCCCTTTATGAACAGCCTAGGAATTAAAATTCATAAGAAGTCTTCTGATCAGATCTAGATAGGCTGTCAAGTGCCAAGACTGTTAAAAAGAAAACAAAATGCTGTCTTCTGTTTTTTGAATTTGTAGGGGTAACCTTAAAATTTTCCTGTGGGATGAGGGCAGCTGGAATCATTCTCTGTTTTTAAGATCTCATATTCCTGTATGTGCGTTCATGACTTTGGGAGATGGGTTGTTTAGAGCACAACCAGGTTAGGGCACACTGTTCTGTCACGGCAAATAATATTTTGTGGAAGGACACATACTGTTTCGTTAAAAATGTAGCCTGGGGGAGATGAGGGAGAGTTCTTGGCAGAAACTTTTGCATAAAGCATTGTGATAGAGCAGCCAGGGAATATACTGCATGCTAATAAAGTTCCTTCTTCAGTGTGAAAAGTGCATGCTTTGTGAGTGGCAGCTGGTCTTTTTTTACCTTTTGACATTCTAACTTGACCCATAATGAGGCATCCACCAGCATGCCTTTTCAGTCCTTTCCAAAGAGCTGCCAAAACTAAAGAGATTTTTTTGAGAATAATCTGTGACCCAGCAAGGTTGGCTGTAAGGTTTGTTTGTTTTTCTCTCTCCTGCTGGTTCCTTCTATTCTTTTACTCCCACATCCTATCCGACTCTTGTTTTCAAATGTATTCTTCAGCCTTCTCCTTCCCTACCTACTGCATCCTGTGTTCTGCTTTCTGACTTCCTTCTTTTTTCTTATAGCTTTTCTTTCCAGTTCCTGTTCGTTCAGGTCCCTGAGGAACGAGGAGTGAAACATTAACAGTTGCCAGAGGACCAAGTTAATATGGTTGTTGTTATGAGTTTAGAGTTCAGGTGAGGGCTCTGGGAGACATCCTTTGTGTATGACATTGTGCCCCAGAGCTCTCTGCACCGCTTCATTGCTGGGGCAGCAGAGAGGGATGTATATCTGTGCTTTACCCGCTACCATCTACAGTCCAGCATTTAAGATAACCATACTGACAGAAGTCCATCTTTGCTAAGATACGGATGTTGCAGTTATTGGAAGTTAGTTAACAGGTGGTACGTTGCTCTGCTATTACCACTTCACTGCGTGTCTCAGTTACAAACAAGTTGAAAAGCTTCAGACATAGGGTAAGCAAAGCAAGTGGATTTGAATCATCTCACGTGTCTTGATGGGGGATATGGGAGTTGCAGGTACTTTGGAAGTGGTTTGAAAACAGGTCATTTCACGGTAAATTCAGCATGCATACCGGTGTCTTCTTTTCTAAGTCGTACTGCTCTTTCACAATAAGGCTCTTACATTGTAGGAGATGATATATCCCTGTGCTATCTGTACCTCTTTGTCAGTTGAGGATCACCATCCTCCTAAATCTGTGCTTATAGTATGTGCAGGCACTTCCTGTGCTGATGTCAGTGTACCCTGAATATAAATCACAGATATAAAATACTTACATTACTAATAATTTATCCATTGAAACATTGCATGGGTAAGGCTGGAAAATGTAGGTCTTTATTATCTTTGTGAGGATACACCTAATTTGTGTATCGCACTAGTTTTTATGTTGTCTGAAAACACAGCTTTACAGACTATATAAAGAAGAGCATTTTCCAGGTGAGGTAAGCTGTAGCCAAAGGTTTGACTGGTCTGACCCTTGCAGTCCACAAAATCTACTATTGTAAATGGAAATGCGCCTGGAAGAGGAAACTTTTTAACGTAATAGTCACTGTGCTGGCAAATTTATCTTCCTGCTAATTTCTTATGCCTGTGATGCCCAGATGGTTATCAGTTGTATGCTAATGTAATCTTCTGTCCTGCTGGTTTATTTATAATGAGGATTGACCCATTTGTGTATGGCTGCATAGAGCAATTAGTTTTCATTTTCAATCTTATTTTACACATTTTTATGTATGCACAACATAATGAGGAATCCACCTTATAAATGGTATAAATGGTTGGTGAGTAGATATACCTGTCCTGTTGGGATATTATATAGTTTACCAACATCATCCTAACAGAGAAATAAATGTAAAGGAATCAAAACCTGATGTATTTGTTATCTACACATGTATAAAATTTCACTGCTTTTCAGATTTCTAGATGATTTTATGTAATTTTAAGTTAGCTTTTGTAACTGAAAATATTTGGTTTGGGAATATAACGGTAGTAGGTAGTTATTTCTTGAAAGACTACCTAGATTATTAATGAAAAAAATTGATAAAATTAAGGTGATTTAAAAAGTAGAGATACACACACACACACACACACACATATATATATATTAGTTTAATTCATCTCTTCTAATTTCTAACTATCTCTTGTTTCAGGTTGAAGAAACTTCTTGAGCAGGAGAAGATCTATCAAGCCCGGAAGGAGAAAGAACATACAAAGCGACTCAATAAACTAAGAGAAGAACTAGTCAAGCTCAAATCATTTGCACTCATGCTGGTGGATGAAAGACAAATGCATATTGAACAACTTAGTCAACAAAGCCAGAAAATACAGGACTTAAACCAAAAACTAAAGGAAGAAGAAGAAAAGCTTAAAATTATTAGTGCAAAAACAAAAGAAGATGGACAAAAACTGATGAAGTTAGAGGCAGAACTTGAACGCAAAACATCATCGTTTTCTCAAGAACATGAGGAGATGACTGCTAAACTGGCTAATCAAGAGTCACATAATAGGCAGCTAAGGCTTAAGCTAGTGGGGTTGACTCGCAGAATAGAGGAGCTAGAAGAAACTAACAAAAATCTTCAAAAAGCTGAGGAGGAACTTCAAGAACTAAGAGATAAAATAGCGAAAGGGGAATGTGGGAACTCTAGCTTAATGGCAGAAGTGGAAAATCTCCGCAAGCGTGTGCTTGAAATGGAGGGGAAAGATGAAGAAATCACAAAAACTGAATCCCAGTGTAAAGAGCTGAAAAATAAACTGCAAGAGGAAGAGCACCATAGCAAAGAGTTGAAACTTGAAGTGGAAAAATTGCAGAAAAGAATGTCAGAACTAGAGAAGCTGGAAGAGGCTTTCAGTAAAAGTAAGTCTGAATGCACCCAGCTACACTTAAACTTGGAGAAAGAAAAGAATTTGACTAAGGATTTGATAAATGAGTTGGAAGTGGTGAAGACTCGAGTGAAAGACCTTGAGGCATCAGAAAGCAAGTTGGAAAAGGCTGAAATAAGCTTAAAAGATGACCTTACAAAGCTGAAGTCATTTACTGTAATGTTGGTTGATGAACGAAAAAATATGATGGAAAAAATAAAACAGGAGGAAAAAAAGGTTGAGGGTCTAAACAAGAATTTTAAAGTTGAACAAGGGAAAGTTATGGATGTAACAGAGAAACTGATAGAAGAAAGTAAGAAATTTTTGAAACTGAAATCTGAAATGGAGGAAAAAGTGTCTAGTTTGACAAAGGAAAGGGATGAGTTAATTGGCAAACTGAGAAGCGAAGAAGAAAAATCCTCTGAACTAAGCTGTAGAGTTGATTTGTTGAAGAAAAGAATTGATGGTATGGAGGAAGTAGAAAGAGAAATTACAAGAGGTCGAAGCAGGAAAGGACCAGAGCATGGTTGTCATGAGGACAACAAGATTAAAGAACTTACTGTTGAAATTGAAAGACTGAAAAAACGTCTCAAACAATTGGAAGTGGTTGAAGGAGATTTGATGAAGACAGAAGATGAATATGACCAGCTAGAGCAGAAATTTAGGACTGAGCAGGATAAAGCTAACTCTCTTTCTCAACAGCTGGAGGAGATGAAACTCCAGATTGCCAAAACCAAAGCAATAGAGAAAGGTGAAGCAGTGAGCCAGGAGGCAGAGCTGAGGCACAGGTTTCGTCTGGAAGAGGCCAAAAGCAGAGATTTGAAAGCAGAAGTTCAAGCTCTTAAGGAAAAAATCCATGAGCTGATGAACAAAGAAGACCAGCTTTCTCAGCTCCAAGTCGATTATTCAGTTCTGCAGCAAAGGTTTATGGAAGAAGAAAACAAAAACAAGAGCATGGGGCAGGAAGTTCTGAACCTAACAAGAGAGCTGGAGCTTTCAAAGCGTTACAGCCGTGCTCTGAGGCCCAGCATAAATGGACGAAGAATGGTTGATGTTCCCGTGACGTCCACCGGTGTGCAAACGGATGCTGTAAGTAGTGAAGCAGCCGAAGAAGAAACTCCAGCAGTGTTTATAAGGAAGTCCTTCCAGGAGGAGAATCACATCATGAGCAATCTGCGACAGGTAGGTCTGAAAAAACCCATGGAGCGTTCTTCAGTGCTCGAGAGATATCCTCCTGCAGCGAATGAACTTGCCATGAGGAAATCTTGGATACCATGGATGAGAAAGAGGGAAACTGGGGCTCAGGCAACTCCTGATAAAGGAGCCCGAACCCACAGTAGTCCAGCGCATCCTGGGGAGGTTGTCCTTTCACCAAAGCAGGGGCAACCTCTTCATATTCGTGTGACACCAGACCATGAGAACAGCACAGCTACTTTGGAGATAACCAGTCCAACCTCAGAGGAATTTTTTTCAAGTACCACTGTCATTCCTACTTTGGGAAATCAGAAGCCACGAATAACCATCATTCCCTCTCCAAATGTTATGCCCCAAAAAGGGAAAGGCGGTGAAAGTGCCATGGGCACAGATCGTTCTATGTCTCCAGTCACTATAACAACATTCTCCAGGGAAAAGTCCCCAGAGGGAGGAAGAGCACCCTTTGCCGACAGACCTGCATCACCGATTCAGATTATGACAGTATCAACATCTGCAGCACCGGCAGAGATCTCTGTCTCTCCGCAATCACAAGACATGACCATGGGAAGGGCTGTCTTTAAAGTAACACCAGAAAAACAAACCGTCCCAACTCCAATCCGCAAGTACAATGCCAACGCCAACATTATTACGACAGAAGACAACAAAATCCACATCCACTTAGGTTCCCAGTTTAAACGCTCTCCCAGTGCTGTGCCTGATGGTGTGAGTCCAGTGATAACAGTCAGACCGGTGAACATAGCAGCAGAGAAGGAAGTTGTGACCGGTACTGTCCTTCGATCACCCCGGAACAACCTGTCCTCACGACCTGCAGCAAGCAAGGTGACAAGTACTATCACTATAACGCCTGTTACAACGTCTTCCACCCGAGGAACACAGTCAGTGGTAAGCAGCGTAGTCTCATGATGTAGTCTTCATGGTAAGGAGAAGGGCAGCCATAGTTTGGGTTTGAGATACCAGCAGGGAAAATGGGTGGGGTGAGGAGAAACTCTTGACTTCCCTACATTTGTTCCAGAGACGAGCTTAACTAAACATCAGAATTTGCCTGATTCATATATTTTTGCACCAGCATTGGACTCCCCCAAAGGAGTAACTTTCACAGGATGTTCCTTCAAAGTTCCTTTAAAGTTATTTTCATAACGGCAATCCTGTAAAATTGCAAGTGAGAGACAGAGAGGGACAAAGAATGGATGGAGATGACAGAGGAGAAAACTATTTTTATTTTTGCTGTGTGCAATTTCTGAGTTCTGAAAATACTCATAACATTTTTTGGCCCAGCTGGTGTGTCTTCAGAGTCTGATCATGCATGCTGGCATTTCTTTGGTATAATCCCATTATAGTTATAATTCAGTTAATATCTGCTATAACACTGAACTCCAGAGGAATAAATGACCAGACAAGGTATCATTGCTTATAGTTCCAAGCCTCTTTCAGCCAGTGAATAGTAAAGCTCTTTCTGTTCCACTGAAATCCTCAGCTTCTCTAAGTGCTGTATTACAACAGTGCTCCTTCTAACTTACGTTTTTGCTGCTTTCTCTCTGTGCTTCAGTGGTGGTACCCTGGCTTCTTTTTCGTGCCATCAGTCTTTCATCTCCGTCTTTAAACATATTGGACAATATTTATTGATAGTCCTCCCCCCAGGTTTATTATTGGACATGGTTTTGCATTGCTTTAGTTGGAAATAGCCTGGGAAAGAAGAATTCAACCAAAATAGAAAACCAGTGGTACTGTATTAGCCCAAAAGCTTACTTAGCTAGACAGAGCCTGCAGCAGATGCTTAGAGGAAGATTATTTTAAGTGGGTAAACATACAGTAATGTTTTCCTCAGCGTCTGTTCCCAGTTTTTGGCAATAGGTGGGTATTTCTTTCTGAACCAGAGCCTGTAGCCACATCTTTGTGTTTAATAGACCGTGGCGGAGTTTTCTTCTATTTATTCTTCTAATTGCTTTTTGAACTCATTTATACTGTTGTTTCCACAACATCAGGGGGCAGTGAATTCAGTCGTGGGCTCTGGGAAAAATGCTCTTTTGTTTGATACCTTTTATGCAATACCTTCATTGGTTACAGCCTCTTTCTTGTATCTTGACAAATACTGAATAGTCATCCCCTGTTCATTTGTCTGTGCCACTCAGGAGTCTGCAGACCCCTACAACACGCCTCTTCAGCCATCTCTTTCCAAGCTGAAGTCTCAAAGTCTATTTAAGATACACTTCCACACTTTTGGAGGGAGGCTGCCATTCCCATTTAAGCCCCCTGACTTAAGAAAACTTGCACTCATCATGCAGACCTATTTGGGATCGTACGTGCGTGCTCTCTCTCCCCCCACATATATAATGTACTACTGTAGATACTTTACAGTGTTTTCCTACATACTAGAGGCAACTGTTCATCTTTTAAAAAGTCTTGAATTAATTAATTTACAAACTCCTTTGTCTCTCAGAAGCTTGGAAAACTTTTTTTAAGAGTTCCTCATTCTTTTTTTACTAGATGTCTGTCTCTACTGTGATGATGCACTGAACCGTGGCAGACAAAATTGTTTTGTTTTGTTTTTATCTGACTAAAAAGTGTCTTCTTTCTTCACGTCATTCTCCCTGATTTGGAATGTAAGGAAAACAGTTCAACCATAAGATTTACTTTATCTTATGCTTTCCTTTGTTTTTAAGATCCCTAGTCAGATGAACTTCTAACAAGCCCAAATGTGCCTTTTCCTCCCTAACCCCCTGAAAAAAAAAGTTGTGTATTCACCATCTGTTTTGCAAATGACTACAAACACATTTCAATACCCATAGTCAGAAAAAACAAGTTGTAATCATTTACTCAGTAACCCTAGAAGAAACCAACACTGATACAATTTTGTGTGTTTAAGTTCATAAAATCAAAGAAGGCAAACTGCTACAAAACTGCTTTCTTAGCTCACTGTTTTTAATATTTTTCTTAGCTCTCTTCATACAAGATGTTCTGTACAATGTACTAATGCAGTGTCAAACTACAAAGGGGAAAGATAAAGTTCCTAGCTCTGATTTGTTGCTATAACAAATTTGCAGTTACTGTTTTCATATTTGAAAACATTTAGCTCTTCTTCCAGTTTGAATTTACAGAGTTATCTTCAGTAGTGAGGGTGAAGTTAATTTTAAGGTGCACACACAGTACTTTTAAAGGTTCAGCCGGAGTTGTGGTGTCTCCCTTCATGTCAGTCCAAAACCAGAGACTGTGGATTCATGATGGATCATCATGATTTTTGAATCCCATGAATTAAGGGGTGTTATGGCTGTGTTGATTTACACTGACACTCTAGAGTAGCTAGAGATTTATATTCCCCTGATCCATGCCCTATTCTGAGTCTGCAACAGTTTTGATTTAGATAAAATGAGACCCTGATCCAAAGAAAGACACAGGCACCTGAAGGAGAAGTTGAGAAGTTTTTGAGCACTTAATCCAAACCATCAATGAAAAAGTGGACACAGTCACTGACTGGCACCTGATTTTGCTGGACCCAAATGTTTTGGAGGCACTTTGTGTTCTGCCTGCTGCGCGAGCCCAGGGCTGGCCAGCTGAGCAGCTGGCCTCGCCACACCAGTGCTGCCACCCAGCTTTGTCCAGTCCAACAGGGGTCTCCACGGCAGGAGCTCTGGTGCATCCTGGATCCTAGAGCTGATGTGATGGAGACTGTTAGACCAACTGGGCTGAATTCAGCATTTAACACAGAACCATTGCTGCATTGATTAAAAAAAAAGAACCAAACCCTAAGCTGGTAACTGCCTTTTATGTGATAGCCTATGGATTTGGCTAATTACCATAGAAGTGGAAAAACTGGGTTTTGGTCCTCCTTAGCTTGCTTAGAGTCAAACCCACTCCCAGGAAAATACTTGTACTACCCTAGCAGACCTAGCAGATAATTTTTTTTATTACAGATGGACCACAGCATATCCAAAAATTCAAGACTATGAGACTGGAGGATGTGCAGACCAAAATGAGCCTGAAACTGTAGCCTGGTTGTTAGTCTTGCCTTAAGCACATTAGCCCAAGTCCCTGTTCCCAGGACAGTTCATATAGTTTACGTTAAAACCCCACAGAATAAAAACAAAAATTCTTTGGGAAAAAACCATCTGTGGTGCCTATATCACGGGTTTTTTTTTATTTAGGCCTTACATTGGGCTGTGGGATGGCTGGTGAATTTGGATTTCCTTTGGCTACCAGGATGGGTGTCAGTCCTATAATCCAGCTGTTTACACTGCCAGGGTACTGAGTGAATCCAGCGATGTGCCAATCGGCAGGAAGCAGAGGGAATCCTGGCTGCAGCAGAGCCAGCATCATGGCACGGCACCAACCATGCAGAGCGTCCTGTGACCGTGGCAGCAAGGCACAGCTGAAACGCTGTTGGGTGCCAGAGATAACTGGGCACATGTTAAAGCAGCTATAAGGCTACTACTTGCATTTGGGCAGCATTTAGTTTAAGATCGGCACCTAAATTTAGCTCTTTGTAGGTGTCCCGTGTATGGTCA
This sequence comes from Egretta garzetta, assembly GCF_000687185.1. Taxonomy (NCBI): domain Eukaryota; kingdom Metazoa; phylum Chordata; class Aves; order Pelecaniformes; family Ardeidae; genus Egretta; species Egretta garzetta. The sequence continues at coordinate 3,270,492 of NW_009260763.1, forward strand.
AAGCTTCTGTTAGAGTGACTAAAGATCCAGGGGTCAGCTCACTTGCCGGTATGGAGATGCATGGTGCTATCTGCATGCCCTGTGGCAGCTGAGACACCTCCGTGAGGCTGGTAGGTGTAACACAGACCTGCGCCTTCCTGCAGTGGGAGCTGATGGGATACCTCAGATGGCACAACATGCCTCAGTGGGGGCATCTGAGTCAGTCCCTTATCATCAGCCCCCTTGTCAGCATGAGCCCTGTATGCTGGCTCCGTGGGGACTGGAGGGTGGTTCAGCTGAGATGCTGCTAGCTTCAGTGTGAGCTGAATTGCCCACTGGCCCCCACTGACTGTATTGACAAGTCTGACTGTATCTCAAGTCCCACCCTTTCACGATTCAATTGCCTAAAGGTACTTCTTTAGTTTTAAGTGCTGTCAAGTAGCCTTCCAGCTGCTTTATCAGAGGCTGCAGGTCTCCTTGGGTCCTCTCTCTTATCTACCAGGCCTGTGCAGATGGCTTGAGTAGTCCAGGGCATCTCAAATTGCACTAGATACCTGTGTCAGCCACTCCAGGGCAAGCTGGTCCCTGATCTGACTGAACCAGAGCTGAAAAAGCACCTTTGTTATGAAAATATTCCAAAAGTAAATGTGTGCATGAAAGCACTCTTTTTGTGTGTCAATGAAATGCACTAAGCAGGATCTGTTGTAAACCACTAATACATGCTAAATGTCCTGTACGCTCAGATTGCTTTTCTTCCTTTAATGGGACTGTCCAACCTTACTGCAACCTCAGTGTCTGCAGTGAGTGCTGATTATCGACCTAAGCAGCTTAGCGGCTGCATGTATTTATCTCACGCTCGGTAATGTATTTATTAACCTTGCTCTGGCCCCCTGTGCTGTGCCAGCACCACGTACTGTCCATTCAGAGCCAGCCAGCGTCGCTCTGCGTCCCACGGGGATGCCTCTCGGGCTCTCCATGCCAGCTGCGTGAGCGTTGGTTTCTGGTTGGAGCCGCCTTCCTCTATCAGCCAGAAGACAGCAGCCTACAGACAAACAGGGCTGGAAGGAATTGCTTAGAGCTTGGTTCTTGAAAGAAATTACCTAGAGACAGACAGCCGTGTGGGTTCTCTGCCACAGATGCTACAGACGTGTACCAGAGAGTGTCCTCTGCTTGCTTACCCCGCCGCTATGGCCAAAGGGGATTGCTTGCTGAAGAGCCACCTTTGCGCTGTTTCACTTAGCAAACACAAACCGCTTTTGCAGCTGTGTGTGAAGCCGGCGTTAGCTTCCATATGATCAACATGTTAGTATGCTGTAAGGAAGGCAACTAAGAAATTTAAAGCAAGTTGAGTTCTTTTCAAAGTGCTTTTGACTGATTTAGGCTTGAAATGAGTAACTTGAAAGCACCCAAATCCTTAGTTAATAATTTACATGTGAATAAAGCTGAAGAAATGCCTGAGATTCCAGCTACTTCATTTGATTGCCTCATGTTTACACACTGTGGAGCTCTTTCAGGGACTACAAGATGTTTGTCATTTGGGTTCCCTGGGATGTTGACATATTTTGCAAGGCTGATGGAATGCATTTGCATGTTTTGCCCTGCAGAATTGTATGGCCCTAACTTGTTTTGACATCTACATGTGAGTTCCATATTAGCCTTTAGACTGCTATTGTAAATGTTGCTTTTAGTTATTGAAAATGGCTTCCTTCCTGCCAGGCAGACAGCATTCAAGTTTTCCAATTGTGATTTTTTTTTGTGTACACATGGGGTTTTGAACTGTTCTTAGAAGATTGAGGAATGGTTTCCCTTTGAATACTCAGGATGCAGACAGAAGGCTGTGATGCCACTGTCTGGAAATCCTTTGAGAGAGAAAAATGCTCCTTCGTGGAGCGTGTTTTAAGAGCATTTTTAAGTAAATGTGCAAATACATTGCAGTCGGCGCTATCCCATCATCCAATCTATTTCAGCAGTTTAGTTTTATTTTGCTTACATGTCGTAAGTTACAGAATTTAGTCATTTAGCAGATGGTTCTAGCTAGGATTCCAGTACCTTATGAAAAGTGGTCTCTTTTGTGAGGTCAAAGACTTTGTCCATTATCTGAACAGAAAAAAGTCACAAATGAAATTCAGCTGAGACACTGAAGTTGTCACTGTTAACATTTGTGTCTGTACTGCAGAAGACAGAACACATTTTCCTTTCAGAATTGTCATGGTTCTAAGTATTTTCATTAGCTCACCTTCCATAAGGGGTAGCTTCCAGTTTTGACCTTGGAGAGTATGTGCAACGTTATCTGGCTGGTGGAGACAGAAAATACCAGTTGGCCCTTTTGAATCTTTTTGTCCTATCCAAGTGCTTCTTGTGCATTTATACAGTGGGATTCAGTTGCCTAAATGTATGTACTGATTGATTGCCATTTTCAAAGATACAGGATAGCTGGCTTGGCCTCCAGCTGGTGCTCCAGCAGGGCACAGGTCCCTGGTAGGCATCGTGTTGGGTCTGCCAGCCCCATGCTTGGGTCCTTAACTGGATTCCATCCAGAAGAAAAAAAAAATTAAAATTTCTCTAGGCCATGTGTGTTTTTTTTTTATTCTGAAGTCCTCAGACGTGAGGGTAAGTGTGTGTGGCAGGTTGGCAGAGGTAGTAAAATGACCATGTCCACACTGCCTTGAGGTATCCTTGGAAATCTGGGCTGCCTGCTTCACCCTCACTGGCATTCATCACATTGTGGCTAGGGATTGGAGGGGGATGAGCCCTCTCCCACATCCCCCACATGGCTATACTGTTTTGAGTGCGAGTCGCTGTGCAAGATGCTAATATTGTACCTGTTTGACAGCTAAGCCAGGGGGTTGGTAGCCTATAAGGTTGTCCTGCGCTGTGTTGTGCTGTGGAATCGGAGTTTTGTGGGAATTCCCGTCCTCATGACATCTTGATCCAAAACACCAGACCTCAGCTCTGGGAAACTCGTTTGATCCTGATTTTGTACCCTTGGGTGTACTCCAGTGTTATATGCTATGGCCAGGTTCCAAATGTGAGCGTTAATTTGCTAATAGGCGAAATTTAGGATGTTGCTTGAGAGGTAAATGAAGAACCATTGAAAAGTATAAGATGAACGTATATGAGAAGAAAAAGTCCTCTGTTCATGCAACTACTTTCTGTCTTCTCTCTCTTTTGCAGACAGGACAGGATGGGTCATCCCCGAGACCTACACCCACCCGCATTCCTGTGTCAAAAGGTATGAAAGCAGGAAAGCCAGTAGTGGCAGCCCCAGGAGCAGGAAATGTGACAAAATTCGAGCCTCGTGCCGAGACTCAGTCTATGAAAATAGAACTGAAGAAATCTTCAGCCAGCAGCTCTGCCTCCCTGGGCGGGGGTCAGGGCTGATGGTGGTGGCTCAGGGGGTATGTTCTGCAGGTTTTACTGCTACCATGGAAGTCAGCCCCCTGTCTGTGTAGTTTCTCACGTTTGCTTCTACTAATGGAGTCCTGCAGCTGTCACTTACAACAAACTAATAAGTGTGTGCACTGACTACTTAAGTAACAAGATCCTTTTGTTTTCTTACTGAAGTTAAAAAAAAGAAAAAAAAAAGCTATCAAAAAGGCAGTTGTACGCCAGGAAGATTTTCAGCCTAGGAAGTGAGAATGGGGCAACTGCACTAGGCTATTAATGTAGCCCAGGATTTCTTAATGATGGACTCGGTCACTTTTTAATAGATCAAAGGTTTTTCCACCTTAACGGATCACTTTCCACCTTTGCTACTGCATGGGGCACTTTCCTTCCTGCCTGCGATCACATTATTGAGATGCCGTGTTGCCTAGGGAAGCACTGCCAGGAGCCAGAGCGCTTGAGGTCCTGTTTTTAATGAAAGCTGGTGCCTCAGGTGTGGGAGGGAATGGAAGAGAGAAAGGATGGGCAGTGCGTGATCAACCTTCTCTCTAGGAGTCTCCCATCCAAACTGGTGTTTCTCAGTGGTGAGCTGCTTTCTCAAGGCGGTTACAAAATTCAAGGGGGTAGGGAGGTTGCACAGTGTTCGGCAGCAGCAGTGCTAAGCAGCAACTTATTTCTTCCATGGGGGGTTATCACTTGTAGACAGTGCTTGCAGCCAGGTCCCTGACTTACCCACACTGGGTTACTGCCCGCTCAGGGGTCAGATGAAGGCAAGTGAGCCAAAAGGTGTTCAGTCTTTAGAAAAAGCTTGAGAAACATTGATCTGGCTAAAATCAATACAGTCCATTTGTGCCTGCTCCAAAGACCGCTAAAGGCTATGAAGCAAGTCACTCCATTGACTTCGCTAGGCTTTCAGTTTTCCTGGTTGGATGAACTTGTGCTATATTTAAACCTTAGTTGCCAAGCATCCTTGTGTCTTTTGGGGGGAAGTCAGCACAAACTGCTGGTGGCAGAAATTGCTGTCTAAAGGCACAGCTCAGGTACAGACAGTGGAAGAGATAGGGTTTGGTATGGAAGTTACTCTCAATTATCAGTTGTTTGAAGTATTTTGCGTTAAATACAGACCGCCTCATAAGACCATGGCGATTCATCATTTTTCCTTCCCTCTCTGTGATTTCCTCATTTATATGTTTGCATTTTTAAGCATGTTTTAAGGAATTGTTCTAGCATGGAAATGGTGTGGATGCTGATAATTGTTATGATTGTTTATTTAATAACAGTAAAGTTATTAAAGGGGCATTTCCATTAAGTGATCAATTTCTACAGAAGAAAGTCACAATCAAAAGAAATGGAGCCCGAGCAGACTGATAAATGATGGTTTTAAAGCTCATATAATACCTCAACCACCACAGCAAGCTGTAAAGGACCCAGTGGTTAGGAATAGCTTTCAGAAGGCAAGGCAGGAAGACCACAAATAAATAATAAATACAATTCACAGAAAAAAAAATGCACCAGTGGGTGAAATATTAAATGGCTTCCTGTCTGGGAGAAGAGATTTGATGGAAGGCTCTGCCACAGAAGGTCAGCAAAATTATATTCAGTCCAAGCAATGTTTAGTCATCAGTCTGCACTTTGCATTGCTCTCCAGTTTAAGATCCAGCTGTGGCCATTATCCCAGTGTAAAGCTGGCATTTCATTATACACATGAAGGATGTTTTGTCTGTGGCATAAAAGCTGCTGCCACATCAGTAAAGAAGCAGGTTTCAATTTTTACATGTGTAGCACCTGCAATACCTGTTAATTTTAAGGTTCTGGTTCCTATGACATCTGAAAATCAGGTTTGTACCAGTAGCATTTTTCATAACACTCAATTCCCAGTATTTCAGATAAAACTTGGAAACTGAAATTAGCAAGCAATGTGTTACTACGGCAGAAATACATCAGATCCTCTCAACTAACTGTTGTCACTTAAAAGCCTCAATTTGTCAATAAATTGTTGCTGAGATCTTACTGTTCTTATTGTAACATAGACTTTTTAGCAGATGTTTGAAGAAAACACATTATTAAGAGCTGTTTGCTGGATATTCACTCTAAATACTGGCACTGAAGCAAGTCTTCAGGTCGAAACAGTCATTTAAATAATACTGCAAACATGAGCCCCGAGCTAATGTGGCTTGATACAGTGATGAACTACAGCTGCCTTAAGCCTTCCTTTTCAGATCCTTTTTTCAAAGAAATTTAGTTCGTTAGTTAACTGTTGCTGTACCCAAGGCAATATTCCATGTGTGCCTGTGGTTGAAAAATGTGTTTGTTTTGCTTGAGATCTAAGAAACTAATTCACCTGAAGAAACAAGCCAGCCTTACAGTGTCTGAAATCCAGGACACAGAGATTAGCACAACTGAACCAGAACTGTGGGTACAAGCTGGGGATTACTCTTGTCGAGTCAGTTGGATTTCATGAGATGGACTTGAGAAATTCCAGACAGGTCAGACCGAGGATGCTGTTATTTTTCCCAGGGGCAGCACAACAGAAGGGAACTTTTGCTCTGCAGCAGAAGCCCACAGAGTTGGAATTAGGCAACTGGCTTAACCCTTAGGTAAAAATAGGTATTTAGTTGTACTCATCATTTTTAACATTGGTTTTAATTGACCTGAGATTCTTGTTTCTTAAAGGTGGAAGAAGGGTAAGCTGAAGAAAAAAGAAAGCCTATAGTTCAGAAGTCTTAAAAGTTGAAGAGTAACTTATTATATTGGAATTTCCTCTAAATCTGAAGACAGTTATGTTTAGTGACTACAGTAAGTTTCTCCATTCAGTAGGACAGCTCCAGAAGACAGTTTAGACAACAAAATCTAAAGACAGCGCCTAAGCCCCAGAGGCATCCTGAAGATCTTCCTGAAGCTCTTCCACTGCCCTTGCCTAGTCAGCGTTTCAGTTGTGGCTTAATTAGCACCGCAGCCTCTGAACCTAATCGAGATCCATAATCTATGTGTTCTTGTATTTCCTCTAAGGGCTTTAAGTCAAGCCACAATTTCATGGTCACTTAAAGTCAGGATGTAACCCCACACTGGGGTCAAAAGCTGTAGTCCTGTCTTTGTCACCTCCAGCCAAGAAAGTACTCGCTTCTATGTCGTTGTCCCTTGAGCTGGCACAAATGTTTGAACTGAACTGGGGAACTGATCTGAACTAAAAGGAATCTGGCAAAAAGCATAAAGGCTAGCTTTAACATAGCTCTGTTCCAGGCTCTCGGGCCAGAAAAAGAAAGAAGGCAGGCATAGGAAACCAGTGGCTGTTTTAAAGTGACTGTGGAATCATGAATGCCTCCTAGCAGATCTAATACCATACAAATGTAGGGGTAGTGCTGCTTCTTTTAAAAAGCTTTTGATTGAAACCTTTCTTCAAGGGTAGGAGATGGGTCCCCCTTCTCACCAGTATCTGAGGAGACTCACACCCACATCAGCTCCAGCCAGGTTCACCGATGGCACTGACAGATGGTTGAGGGGGAAGAAGGTGGCATTCTTCTTCCCTCATGCAAAGGCTGTGCTGTTCTGCATGGAGGGCTTCAGTATTCACTGAGCAGAAACAAGAGTGATTGAGTGGTCAGGATATTGAACTAGGAGGAGGGAGCACCCCCGGATTCGGGTCCCTCTTCCAAAGGCTGCCTTTGAGCCTGGCCTTTTGTGAAAAGAAGGCTTATAAGATGAAGTGTCTGTGTTCATGCATCCCTCCATCTGTCCTTCGTTGATGAATAACATTGAACACATCAACCAATTTCAACCAAATCTGACAAAGCAATAGGGGTCTCCAGAATAAGAAGTTCTTCCAGTTTAATGAAAAGGGTGACAGAGAAGAGGAGCAAGACCTTAACAAACAGTGCCCTGCTACGTGGAAGAATGTGTCATGAGCTCACCTCCATACAACATCAAAGAATGAACACAGGAGAGTGATGTCAGAAATACCACAAGGACAAGCTTTGTTCAGACCTCAGATTTTACTAGGCACCAAAGAATCAAACTCTGATGCGCCAGTCCGTAGGAAAATACTAGGGCTTTTATTTGCAGGGCTTCTTGTGTATTCTACAGTACTGGATTACAATGCAGGAACCAAGCCTGCCCAGATGATCATCTAGAATGACTCATCCTCATGCTTTCCCTCTCTTACCTTAACTCTGGAAAAGTTTCAGTAGCAAAACGCACTGAACTGAGAGTAATAATGATAGTTACAGTGCTTCATCGGGAACTGAGCTGGCCAAGAACCAATCTTTGTATTTTTGTTAGGATTCGGTGATGTCAACTGAAGAGCAGCCCTGTTCTGGCTGACTGTGTGGCCATACAAGCAGTCGTGATAACTCAAGCCCAGCAGTGGGAACGTATGGCTTAGGACAGCAGGAAGGTGGAGAAGAGGAAGAGGAGGGAAAATGCCAACCCACTCCTGAGCAGCACGCATGGACTGAGAGGGTGCACCCTCAGTTCTCCAGATGATCTCCCTGATTTTAAATCTAGTTCCTAATAAGTTTTCCATTGTGTTTCTTAGATAAGATCCTGTCACCTGAATTACTGTTACATGTGAGTATTGCTAATGTGGTCATTAGCAGATCAATACATTTGAGTGTGATTGAAAATGAGGGAGCACAGAACTTCAACCCTAATGCCTGGAGGATTTCTCTCAGATCGGTAAACATGCTAAGAAAATAACAAAAGAAAAACAGAGATTTTTATTTACTTTGCCCACCTTTTTTTCCTTCATGACACCCATTAGTGTGATTTTTCAAAAAACAAATAACACTTTGTGACTCTTCTGAATATGCCCGTAGAGCACGCATGTTAACCATATTTAAAGCTCAAACCACTTACAGCACATAGCAATTACCATCACAGGAGTAATCTCTGAAGTCACGTTAATATGTTGTTTCATGCCAACTGGATGCCAAGTCATATGCTGCTGCCTGAAATATGCTACACGTGTTCTAAAACATGCTCAATATTTACGTGAATACTCAGCGGTTCTGGTCAGATGTGGAAGAGCAAGTCTTTGAAGAGAGTAAGCTACTGTCCTGCTGGGTGCTTGGCTTAAGCTGCAAGAGGCAGGGCAATTTCCAGACCAATCGTACGTTCCCATCACACATCAGTGGCCAGCTTCATTGAGCCGCTTTGAAACCTGGAGTTTGCTGGCAGGTGTTTCTGTGAGCTCGTCTTTCAAACTTGTTGTCATTTAGGGGAATGTTTTTTTCCCCTACGTCACTGTGAGTTACCCTCTTCCCCTTAATTTTGCCTGAGCGCTCTCAGGCAAAACTCTCTGCAACCTTTCTCATTATAGATGTTAACTTCACTTTGAATCTTACTCCCTGCACGCGGCTCTTACTTGGCTTTTTGGAAGATGCAATCAGGGTTAACTGCTCTCAGACGCAGAGCTATCAGCTCTGAGAGTCGGGTACGAATCACTCAGGTATGAATGGTTCTTCACTTAAAAAACTCTCTTCAGGATTTTAAAAACAGAAATACCGATGTATGATTCTCCTCTGTTGCTTGGGCGTGCATTGTCTGTGGTACATATGTTTTTGTATTATCTGGTGTGATTTGTTTGTATCTACTGTAAGAAGAAATTAAACTTCATATGTTAAAATGTCAGTTGATGGGCTTCATTGTGTGAACTTGTATTTTTCATAGGCCAGCTGTTAATGATGTGTTTCCTGGGGAAGTTCTGATTTACATCAGTGGGACTGAATGCAGAATTAGCAGCTTTACATTAACTTTGTTTTCTTTTCCTGTCATTAAAATAAATTGTTTTAAGCGAATTCATAGCACCTTGAAATATTCACATCTATAACCCTAAAAAAATGTATGCCATCATGTCCTACAGATATAATCATATTCCTACAGAGGGTGCTGCAACAGAACTCTGACAAAATCTACCCTACTATAATTTTAGCTTAATAACTGCTCAGACACCTCTTTTAGTAACTAGAGTGTGTGTGTGTGTACGTATATGTGTGTGTTTTATATATATACTTACATATAAGCATTTCAAATACAACCAACCAATAGACAAACTAAGAGCATACATATATGTGTGTGAGGAATGAATGAACAAATGAATACTACCAGTGGAAATTACTTGATTTTTTAAATTATTTCTCCTACTCTTTTCTGCATAATTGCTGTATTTGGTCTGTAGGAGGAAACCTGCTGGAGTTTTGCTGTTCATTCAGTGACTGAGCCTTTACAAGGAGCACATTTTTCTGTGACCTACTTAGTTTTTAGAATTTTGTATCTAAGCTCAGTATTAATATATAATATGCATAGTGAATATTAAGAAAAAAAAATGTTTCATAAAGAGTTCGTGTGACTCCCATTGAAGTTCATGGGAGAGCTCACCTGAGGTTACAATCTGATATTAAGTAAACGCAGCTTTTTACATCATATTACGCAAGAGCTTGAAGTTAGAGAACAGTACTGGTTGTATGGTAAAATCTTCCTGTAGTTTATGGTTCTTTTGCATCCGTTGCTCAAATTTGGTAGAACTGGTATACGTACCTTGTTGAAAATAATTTGCTATTCATAAATTACATGTAAAAAATACTCTCTCTTTGGGAAATTCTATTATTTATCTTAACATTTATCTTAACATATTTTCTTGAACGTTGCCTTAGCCTTGCTTTTCTGATTCACGGTGTATGAAAAGCGTCACTGGAATCTGCCATCTAGTGGCAAAGTTCTGGCATTAAGAGTACATGGAGAACATTTTGATTTTTCTTTCTTCTCGTAATGTAACTTAGTCAAACATCTTGCAAATATTAGTTAGGAAGCAGACAAAGGCAGAAGTCAATAAAAATGCAAAAGGGAATAATGATATGATTAGTGTCCTTTCTTGGGTCGTGTAAATTTTGGAAATTTTTCAGACTATTAAGAGAGGAAGGAACTTAAGAAAAATAATGTCAATTAAGAAAATCAGTATTTATGAAAATGTATTATTGTATGTTTCTAGTTAGCATTGGTACAGTTATATCATTTGAAATGCATAAAGTACACCTTTTCAGAGAAAAATGTCATCGATACCTAAATTCTTATATTAAAAATGTTGCCTGTAAGAGCAGTGTATATAGATCAAATAACAGAAGACCAGGTCATTAGTATTTCAGCAGAGCCCAGAGATTAATCAGGATCAGGGATCTCCTATGTTCCACACAGGGCAAAGTTAAACCCAGCCTTTCAAAGACAATGCCAACACTTAGTTTTGCATGCTGTGACCGAAATTTATCCCCATGAGAGTGAGTAGCAAAATTCAAGCAGACTTGCTGAGTAAAACCAGCATAGGTTTCTAAGCCAAATTTAAATTAAAAAATGAGAAATGACCCCGTACCTCTTCCTCACCCCCATTTCAGAATTGCCAGCAGATTTACGATGGATTTGCTTAGAAAGGATAGAAGAGACCCAACTCTAAGTCTTCCTTGACCCGATTCAGGCGTGGGACTGGAACCTGGGTGTCCCTCTGGTATAATCCATTCAGCTGTATTACTCTTTTTCCCTATGGGCGACGAAACGATGGTCTTGACGCTGAAGTGGAAGCCGAGGGCCTCTGAGCCCAGGCCTGGTACTCATTTAGTTTCCTTCTGTAGCATTAGCCAAGACAGTGAGAGTTAGGTCACACCAGTGACGTGAGAGGAAGCCTGCCAGACATTTCTAGAAGAAAAAAGCTTTGTGCTGCCATTGTAATTGTTCTTCTTTAAAGTAACCTCTACTTCCTTTGCAGTTTCGTAAACCCCCGTGTTCTGCTATCTTCTCTTTTAGAGAGCGTCATCATTCACCAGTTACGCATGAATTCTAGATGAGTTTCCGCCCCCACTATGCGCGCTCTGTGTGCACTACCCTCCTTGCCAGTTGGATGGATCACTGTAGAAGCTCTCCGCCGTCAACACCAGGGTCACTTGTGCTACTGATTATTTGTGGAAGTGTTTATTGCTTCCATTAGATTTTATAATATATTTTTTTTTCTTGGTAGAGCTTTAAGAATGAAGGGCCTTGCTGGTATTTTGAAAGTACATAGTCAGAGAGAGAGAAGCAGTCTTTCTGCCAGCTGAATTTCGCTTTTATTTGCAAAGCCTAAGGCACGTGCTTGATTTTGTTTGATGTTTGCCATATAATTTATTTTTATAATACACTTTGTAAAGTAACTGTCCCAAAGTTGCAATTCCTGTTGTCCATGGCGCATTTATTTGTAGAATACACTGTCAAATTCGCAATTTGATATTTTTGTAATAGAGAGTATGTAAAGAAAGAAAAATTTAACTGCAGCAATGTTTTGTGTTTAAATGGAAAAATATTCAGCACATTTTTTTTTTTTGCCACCGTGAGATTCTGTGAGACTAAATACTCTGAAGACTGCTGTATGGAATTTGTACTATTGCAGAATATTTCTTGCACTGTGTGATGGTTTGGCATAAATTTAAGTATGAAAGTCCAATGCCTTGAAATGCAACCAGATTTACTCATTTTAAACAATGTAAGCCAGTTTTTAAAGCTGTGATTTTTTTTCTATATAATGTATGTTTTTACTTCTGCCTGTACCAAAAAAGTTGATTTTCATTACACTGTAACTAATAAATTTTCACAACTATGCAAATGTAATCAAGTGGTTGAATTTTAACTCTTAATTTCTTGAGGTTGACGGTACTCACATCTTTGTTTATAGGGACAGAATGTATGCCTTTGGAAGTTACTTTTTCTGGCTGGTATTTCACTGTGGTATCACAGTGCTGTACATAGTAACACTAATTCAGATGTTAAGACACAGAGAGGGATCTGTCACCAAGCCCTCAATGACTTCATGGCTTCTAACCTTGTGCTTTTTCACTGCATTGGCAGAGATGTCCGAGTGGTACCATCAGAATATTTAGTCCGGCACTAACGGTGCTTAGGGACATGATTTAGTGGTGGGATGGCAGGGTTAGGTTACCAGATGGACTTGATGAACTTTTCCAACCTAAACGATTCTATGATTCTGTGGTTCTGTAAATGAGATGCCATGCACTCTGCCATACGCTGAAGGGCGCATTTTGCACTGGTGGCTGTAGCTTTTCAAATAGCACCCAGAGAGTTCTGTGGCAGCCACACTTCAAATGATTTTTGAATGAATTATACATAAAGCTGGATACAGCCCAGGCAAGGTCTTTTTTTCTTATACATTTCATAACAAATCATTTTTAATCTAAGTCATTGCCACATATTTAAAACTGCAGAATTTTTTTAATTGCAGAAGCTACTGAGAAAAACTATTCTTTTTGGAAGGGAAAACGGCGTTGCTTGCAGGAGATGTGCTGTGAGACACCAGAAAGAGCACATTAAACTCAGTGTCCCACGGAGATGAGTAGGGCCAGTTCGGTTTTGAAGCTGTAATAATGCACTGCTGTGCAGTCACTTTGATCTTCATGGCTTAGTTTGCTTGCCAGCCATGGGAGCTGTTTTTTTTCTTCTAGGTACGAGTTCTGCACCAAACACTGACATTGTAGAGAGGCAGGGTATTCTGGGACCCGTATAAACTTTCTTGGAGTTGATCGGCATTGTAAGGAGTTTGCTAATACAGCTAGACTGCGTAATCAAAATAAATGCTGCTTATCCTTGCAAAAGAGTCATTTTGTTGGCATATGGTCTGAAGTTGTGCCAGGGCAGGTTTAGGTTGGACATTAGGAAAAATTTTTTCAATGAAAGGGTTGTCAGGCACTGGAACGGGCTGCCCAGGGAAGTGGCTGAGTCCCCATCCCTGGAGGTATTTAACAGACGGGTAGCAGAGGTGCTTAGGGACATGGTTTAGTGGTGGGATGGCAGGGGTAGGTTAAAGGTTGGACTCAAGTGACTCAAAGGTCTTTTCCAATCTAAACGATTCTGTGATTATCTTATACTTCAGCTGGTACACCAAGTTTTTAAAGGAGTTTTGTGGTTTTCTTACGGCAAAGAGTGTATGCCAATAACAGAGCTGTGTCTGTAGATCATATCCTAGAGTGAGTCAAGAAGAATTCCAGCTCTCAGAAAGTAATACAGCTGAGGTGAATATAGGTTCGTGCGTGCCACATTTCAATTTACTGTGCAGTAGAATGAACGTAGTAGCGATCCAGATCTTGCATTTTCAAAGCATTACTTAGGAATCAAAACCTGTCCATGTTAAGAACTACATTGGGCTCACCTGGAATGAAATTGCTGACTCTCTGAAAGCGACAGTGGCATGCCTGAAGTAAACTTCAGCTTTTAAATATGAGTAAGGTACAAGTAAAATCTTATCCTGAAGTTGAGTCTAGATTTAAAAGGTCCCAACCAAAGTAGAAAATATTTCTCCTTGTCTAGATTTTAATACAAAGCTGATTCAGGATGAGTGTATCTGTAAGTTGTCCCCTTTTGTTTTATAATTTCTAAACAAGCACACAAACATTTACGGTTTCGCAAATACATTAAGTTTTTAAGCTTAAAAAGATAAACATTTGTTTAAAGCATAAATACAGTCATGGTGTATTTGAAATCATTTCAATTTTAAAATATTTTCAATGAACTGCAGCAATTTGGAGTAGGGGACTGGTAACACTGGTTATAAAAGATCCTGGTTATAAAAGATACAGACTACTTCATTGCTGATAAGGGTTTATGCAGGTAGAATAATAAATTCCGGCCCAACACCTGGCAAGCAGCTGAAGTATTTCACAGAAATGCCCCGAGGGCAAAACTCACAAGTGCAAAGGGTGTATTTAATCTCCAATGCATTTATGTTCCTGGTCAATTTTTTACATGACCTGATTTGGATTTGAATCTAAAACAAGTAAGTAAAAAAAGTGCATTAGGCACATAATTAGCCAATATTTTGGGAACACTCAGGAAGAAACCTATTAATATAGACTAAAGATGTGATTAATTCCTACAAACATTGCCATTTTAAAGGAAGCAGTTAGGAAGTGCTTTCAGACGAAGGCAATGTAGAGGCTATCATGGGCTACGTAGTTGCTTTTGAGCAACTGAATATCCACTTCTCTCTTAAAGATCTCTTACTGTCTAAAGAGGATTGAAAGACCCGTGTTAGTACAGTTATAGGTGATAAAATGAGATGTTTCAATCTATTAAAAAAACATCTAAAATCCTTCGATTTCTGGAGAAAAACTCTACAGCCAGTGAGTTTTCCTTCTGCCTCACTGTGAAACATAATTGGACCAAAGAGGAGACAAAACTGCCTGTTTTGTAGAACCAGCTGTAATGTAGATAATGAGATCTCAAATGGAGGTTACTGCCCTGAATGTTCCACCTCCTGCTGTGAACCGCTGGGGTTTATCTCTTCTTCTGAACAGTACATTTAAGTTGAAAACTTCGTATTTAATGCTTTAAGTTACGTAGATTTGCTCCCTGCAGCAATCTATTTGGCAGTTAATGCATTTTATTTGCCTTGCCTGCTGTAAATATTAGTGGGTTTAACAGCGTGGCGTGTTAGTTTTTCTGTTGCGCATCATGCGGAACGGTAAGCAGAGATTAGTTCAGGCACCTCACTTCGGCTGCTGCTTTGTCAATATGGCGGCACTTACCCTCGCACTGGGACTTGGCTGTGGGGATGTGTACCGTGCCACACCTCATTAAATTTGTCCGGTTCAGATATCAAAATATTTGCCCAGTTCAAATATTTGTTCCATTATCACAGCAGCTGATTCCACTGGGGTGGAAAGGAGGAAGTTCTCCTGATCTCGCCTTTTTCCACGCTTCCCAGATTTATTCCAGGCTTTGTGGCTGTATATTAGCAAGTCATTCGATACAAATGGAGCAGATCGGCAAATAAAAGTTCTGGGGCTCTTCCCATCTCTATCAGTCATAATTTGAGGTTTTACTGGACTGGCTTTAGCCCGGCTCCTAGGCGAAATGTCTCCTCTGCAGGTCATTTTGAAACTTTTTGAAGGAAAACTTTCACATCAACTGCTGTTTGCTTGACTGAGGGCCTCTCTGCAAGATCCTCTAGGAAGCGCCCTGCTGTTCTTCTGCCCATTTCACACACATGGTAGTACTACATCAGCGATCCATCACTGTGGCCTGCAGCATTGCTACCGCCGATTCCTCAGCAGCTGACAGAGACCGTGCCCAGCTTAAGCATTGCGGAACAGATTCCCACACAAATTTAACGTACCCTTTCTTGCCAGTCCTCTCATACCTGGCAGCGTGAGATTCCCAACCTCCCAATTCTGCCCCTCGGTTATCCTGCTGCCAGGATTCTTGCCATCTCGCAGCACAGGTCTGCAAGCAGTCTTGTTCCCTTGGCATCCCAGGTTGCACCTCATTGGATTTGCCGTGAGGCTGCAGGAGTAAAGGCTACTATAGCTGAAGCTGGTAATTGGAAACAAAAGATAATAAAGAAAAGGGTGATAACAGGGACACGGGACTTAGCTAGGGGGAATGACAGCCAAAGGTAAGGCCCACAAAATAACGGAAAGGATAAATTAGGAATGAGATGTAGCTTTAGCACAGATGTCACAAGGAATACGATTCATTTTTGAATCCTAAATCATTATTCAGGCACCAAATTAATTCTTAAATTTGAGGTGCTTAAGCGTCCAAATTTCCTACGCGGGCTGGGAAGGGAAGTCGCGAGTCCCCGCCGGCAGACCGCGCTTGCACAAGTCGCTTGCTCCCCCCGGTGGGCTCTGTCGGTACTTCAGAGAGCTAGAAGGCATTTATTTTAGGGAAACCGGTCTACGCTCCACAGGCAGCTAAAAGGTTTTAGGCTGGATTACGTGCTGATAAAACTATTTAATTAAATAGCTTTTTTTTTTTTTCTAAAATCAGTGAATTACATAAATACTGGAAGTGGCTTTTGGCTACCCTCTGTAGTAAGGACTACACCATCCTCACAAAACAAACTTTAATGTAAAAGCGAGAAACACGGACTTTCGATGTTGCAGTGGCTTGAGCGATGCCCGATAAAGCAGGTGTTCCGGGATGCAAACGCACACCCCCTCGCCTGCCACGGGGCGACTACTTAACGAGCTCGAACTGGATCAGCTCCTAAGGGAAACAAAAAGTAACAGCTCC
>NW_009260763.1:3288155-3307328 GCF_000687185.1 Egretta garzetta
GGCCCCCCCTGGGAAATCCGCCCCCCGTCTCTTCCTGCCGGCGCTCGGCGGGAGGCGGCGGGGGCTGAGGCGGTTGCTGGGCTGAACGGCCGCCTCGCCCTGGCCGTTCCGGTTCGGTTTAACGTTCGTGCTCTTTCACAAACCGTCTCGTTAATTACCCTGAGCAGACGCTAAGCTCGCAGAATGCCCTCCGCGTGGCTGGCAGCCCTCCTGTCAGCCTTGCCGGTGCTCCCGAGTGAGCTTCCAGGCAAGCTGGGGCCGGTGTTCCATCAACACAGCCCCGGTGCCGGCTTTGTTCTCGGTAGTACAGAAAGTACGTGCGTCACCCTTGGGATGGCTTGTGGCAGCGGGCTGCGTGTCTATAGGTGTCCCAAAGCAGCGGTACTTTCAGGACAAACTGAACAAATTCCGTGGTGAGTGCACCGCTGTAATTCTTACGTGTGCTACTGATTTAACGTCTTGGATGCTCTGTGGGAGCCCAGGGTTTGCAGAGTAAACTCAGAAACTAAGATGGAAGAGTGTGGCTTTTTCTAATTATACTTGCAGAAAACGGAGTCGTTGGCATTTGATGATTAACCACATCACCGCTGTGAAAAGTTGCTGAGCGTTAACTGAAAACTAAACTGTGTGTCCCAGTTAGGTCTAACTGATAACAGAATCACCTTGTGTTGTAAGGAGACAACCCAAAGGGCTTAGGGACAACTTTGACAAGCAGATTGATGGCTATGATTAGTTTCAGCGAGCTACTGCGACCAAGATTGTAGGGGGGAGAAAAAAAAAAAAAGTCTAGTTTGTTGTATTGCTGTGCTGGAGAATATGAATTTTTGTGGATCAAGTCATTCTAGTTACCAGAGTAAGCTGTCACCTTCAAATTAGTAGTGTTCAAGACGGTGGCTTGGCTGGTGGTAGCAATGTAGCCATGAAGCCCAATTAACTAAAGAAATCCTGAGGTAGACAACAAATGGTATTATATTTTCATGTTTCTGCTAAAATGCAAACAATGTGATAATAAAACAAATTTAAGGTTCACTTCCATTTTACGTTAAGAACTAAAATTCCAGTCACGGAGAGAAGCCGAAGTGAAAAAAAACAAAGCTGAAGTGTATTTTACAATGTCTAAATGTTATATGTAAACATATTTTTGAAAAGCAATTGCTTCTTGTGTCAAGGTTTGAGGGTGTGCAGAACATCTGAAAATTGACACAGGCACTTCAGAGAACATTGCCAAGTTGTCAAGGGTATGTAGACTTTTAAATTGTCATGTTACAGTCATATTTAAGGTAAATACAATCACGTGCTTTCAACAGGACACTCAATGGATAGAAGTAAAAAAAAAATCCTTGCTAAGTCTGATTTTTTTGACTATTGCATTTAAGCTAGGCATTTCGATAGTAAAGCAACATGAAGTCTTAGATCATGATTGTAAGGTAAATATGATTGGATAAATTTCTCTCCCTTCTTTTCCATTATGGCTGGATATGCGTTGATCTGTAGGGACGGGAAATACATCAGAGTTCCATGAGTCCAAAAATGTAAGCGACTCCTTGTGCCTATGTTATTGCTGTAGGTATATACAGAATTTTTGTATACTATTGTTGCTTAGCAGCTCAGCCACGTACTCCTAGTAAGTTGCAGTAGGAGCCAAAACCTAGATGTTCCCACCTAATGTACTGGACGAAAATCCATAGGTGAGCTGGCAGCATGACTGATGCCCCCCTACGCAATCAGACTGCATATATAAAGTAGTAGTAGCCCTTTATATCTGGAAACAAGTTGGCAGGTGCTGGCATTCCACCCTTTCTCATTTTGAGATACTCGAGATTAGAAAGGGGTTGGTTGGTTTGTTTTAGTGTGTGGGTTCAGACTTGTCTCATCCCCCTCACATGAAGCTCTCTCAAGTCAGACCGGTGGGCTTCTGTGAGGACAGGAGGGACGGAGTTCTTGACTTGTGAGAGTATGGTCAGACAGCTGGGGTGCGTGGGTTAGAATGGGGAAACTTGGGTTCTGTTCTCTGATCCTCACATGTATTTTATCAAGTGTTATAATGCAGAAATTCTGAGAGTGAGTTTATCATTCTAAAGGCAGCTCAATTTGGGGGAAAAGAGAAAAAAAAAAAAGATTTAAATCAAAAAAGGCTTTACAGTTGCAGCAACAAAGCATAGATGAAGCATTTTACAGACTGGCATTTGGGCTCTGAACACCAGTGAGGGATGCAGCGCAAGGCGCTGCTATTACCTGTACACTTAGCTGAGCTCTGTCGGTAGCCACCAGATGTTACTCACAAACAGCTGTAAATGCAGGTCTGGGAGACAGGACATCCAGAAGCTGGGTGCAGTGACTAAGCTCTTTTAAAAACGTTATCGGGGGAGGAAGCAGAGGTAGTTATTTACACCCACCTCCTAGACAAGAGCATACTTGTTAAGTGTGTGTGTGTACATACATATGTAGCTGCCTGTGAACTCAGTGTATTGGAATTGACTAGGATGTGTTTTTATGCCCCTTAAATACATATTTATGTGCAGTTCGAATCGCCCTTTCCTGGACCTGGATACTGCAGCCATTATTATCTCTGGACTGTGCTGTTCTCATACAGGTACAAGGACTGAACAGGAAAATGTAGCTTTTCCATTGATTTCCGTTATAAGCTCTCTTGAATTCAAATGTGGAAGACTTCCAACAGCTTAAGTGTACTAGAATTACAGGGGGTTGTGTTGGTGGTTCTCTACCATTTTCTCACTGTTTCAAAGGGTATAAACAGCCATTTATCTTGGGTCTATCATGGTTGTGGTTCTTTTGGGTGGAAAATGGGAATCAGCCTTGTAAATGTCTCTTTTTGCCCTGTTATTAAAGGATGAAAGTGTTCTGGATTTCCTGAATTTTTATTTATTTATTTATTTAGAATGGATAAGAAACATTGACAGACCATATTAAAATGTGATGAAAATTGAGGAATATCCAAAACATTAATTGTGCAGGAAAGAGGTCTTTGGCTGCTGCTGTGAAATGCGTAATTGTAGTTAAAAAGCCAGATAGACTTTTAATGCATGACTAGGAATGAAGAACCTAAAGAAAGTAGATTATTGTTGCATACATCTTCAGTGCTGTGTGCAGTTCTGGTAGCCCCATCTCACAAAAACTAATAAAATCTCCAGAGAAGGATAGCAAAGAGGACCAGAGTTACGGGATGCCTTTTGTACAAGAAGTGGCCAAGCAGAGTAGGGTAAATATGGGACAGCATATGAAGGCTACAAAGTCATAAATGGTTTGGAGAATACGTGTGTGCAATAGTTACGTTATTTCTACACTGCAGAAATGTAAATCAGCTGAGGAGGGCATCAGCAGCCTGAAAAGCCTTTGGTGGTGGATAACCTGGATACAGCCTTGTAGATCAGGGGTGGTTGGTAAGGGCTCGCGCTGTATGGGTCTGACATACTCAGCTGCTGGCCGATCCCTGGGGACAGAACTCTGGGTCAGGTGGGTTCCTGCTGCGGACCCCAAAGTCAGGTCTTCACTTTTCAAAGTCCTGGTTTTGTTATTTTGTCAAGAGTTGAAGACAGATACCTCTGTCCCTTTAGTTAACCTATCCATTGAAGGTAACCTGGAAATACGGATGCAGAAAAAAACCCATTTGTGTTGGCAGTTGCTGTACAGGAAAGCTCTTGGATAGCATTGAAGCTGATAGCAGTGGTCAAAACCATAGTTCTGTTTCAATATACATCAATTTCATGCTCCTCAGAATGTAGTCAATTATGTTTTTGAAAGTGAAATCTTTGGATCTTTTGCAACCTTAGCGTATATGAGTTTTGTTCTTGCTGTAGAACTTCTCCGCAAAGGGAAGAACTAGCTCAGGATATGGAGGTTTAAGTTCTTTCTACAGGAAATGCTTGTTTAAGATTACTTTAGCAGGGGGGGAAAAAACCAAAACACCAAGTTAGCCTTGAACAAATGAGATGCTTTGTTTGTTGAGAGCAGTGGCGGTCTGTCTGCCTGCCGTAGCTGAACAGAGCTGTTCAGGACTGCTGCAGCAGTGCTATTTCTAGATCAGCATAAACTCACTGTGTTGTTCAGCAGAGGAAGCAAAGATTATGTGAGCCTCTCTCTCTCTCTGCCAGCTAATAGCTTCTGAAGCTGACTCGTTTCAGCGAGGCTCCTTACGGTGTAGGTCTCATCTGTCAGAAATCTGGCAGCAGAGCAGATACTAATAAAAGTGCTGAGGGAAGGGCTGCAGCTCAATAGATATCGAAGAAATCGCAGGAAGAGAGACCTTGAAGAAGATCCAGAGGAAAACAGGCTTCGGTTGTTCCCTGAACTGAAGCTGCATGTTTGTTTTAGGTAACCTTGATACAGATATTAGGACCGATCATAAATCGTTCTAATTCTTGACAATGCGTTTCACTGCAGGCATAAATCAGGGCCAACTGTTTGCAGTAGTCTTTCAGAAAACCGCATAGGCATTGTAGTTCAAATGATACTGCTGTTAATGGTTTGTTGCCATAACTTGGTCTTTGTTGCACCAATCTGAGTGTAAATTCTAAATAGGAAATTCATAGTAAGTGTAGAAATACATAGTCTATAGGCAGACTTTTTTTTTTTTTTTTTTTGAGCTACACTATTAAATACAGATAATGCTGTATAAGCCAAACTAACACGGATCACCTTTCTTCCCCATCTACTGGTATTTTACTATTCCTGGAAAAACAGTATTAGCGTCTTCATCTTCCTTATTTTAGGAGAGTTCTTGGGCATGAAGTGATTTTTCTTTTTTTTAAATTTTTTTTTTTTAAATCTTCTGACAGATGCCTAAAAATGGGCAGCAAAGCAAGTTTTCTTGTGCAAAACTCTTTTATTAAAAATCTAGGTAAACTTTTAAAAATTTAACCTCTCTGGAAAGCACGTAAAAGCTGAGCTCTGCATGTTGTATTGTGTGTGTGTTTGGAAACATCGTGTTGTCTGGAGTATCTGCAGTTTGTGTTTTGGTGTGCGTTCTTCCCCCTCCCCCCCAGCACTAATGGCCTATCTCGGTGTTAAATCTGTTTGAGGCTGAAATGGAGCATACAGGCAGAGTCACAAAATCATTTACGTTGGGAGGGACCTCTTGAGATCATCAAATAGGTCTGAATGGGCTTTTGGAGTTGAGGTGTAATATGATTGCAAAATAAATGCCACGTCAACCTTCTGGCTTATTAATCAATTTTCTTTACTCTCCCATTGTAAATTAATGAGTTCTTTTCTGTTACAGATTGACTATACAGGAACAGAGCCTTCTAGTCCCTGCAACAAATGTTTAAATGTGTCTTGGGACAGCAAGGTACCTTGTAGCTGCACCATCAACTTCACACTGGAACATTCATTTGAGGTATGCTACCGTGTGTGCAAAGTGAAATTAGAACAGGTTATATGGTTTATTTCATTATCGGTAGGAAAGCTGTTTCCCCCCTTCTATTTTAAAGGATTATTTATACTTTTCCTGTGAACTTGGATCTCACTTTTTGTGCCTTTTCAGTAGCAGGGGTCAGATGGTTCTTAATGCCTCTGTTTATCTGGAAATGTCCGACATTAAATGGAATGCTTGTGTTTTACACGTTTAGATTTACCATATGTGTCATATAGCTGGCGAGTAGATCAGCTGTTCCTGCATGATTTAAAAAAAAACCCCACCCTCAGTTCAACTAGAATTAGAAATACCAGGTAAATGCTTTCTGACAAACTGGAGGCAAATAATGAGGCTTATGTGCTTAACATCAGGCAAGATAGTTGTTGGAGTTAGTGCTGGTGAATGTTATTCTGATAGTTTATAGGATGTTGATACCGTTTGAATTAAGGGTGCCAGCTTAGGACAGCACCCTGCGTACTCAGTGTGAAGGCAGGACTGAGGCTTCTGCTTTATGAACGTTGCTGTAAAGCAAAACTCTGTGTTTAGAGGTTAAAATTTAAGCTTTATGAGAATTAGTGTGTTCATGTGCTTTATTGATCTGTTCTTTGTGTGAATGAAAACCCTTCTTGCCCCATCTTGCTTCTTGTAGAGCAATGTATTCATGTATTATGGACTTTCCAACTTCTATCAAAACCATCGTCGTTATGTGAAATCCCGAGATGACAGCCAGCTAAATGGAGATAACAGTTCGTTACTTGTAGGTATTTATGCCGGGATATTAATAAGCAACTAACTTCTGACTGTTGCATAAATCACCGCATGGCAGAGTATTTAGTTTAATGAAAATGACATACTAGAATTTTTGCATAACAGAAAACAACCACAAGGAATGCATATTTTGTTTACAGAAAATAACTGTAAAATTTCACGTCAGTAACGCAATACTTCAATCGCTTCTCAAATTTGAGTAGTTTCAAACTGTATTTTTATCTTCAGTCAGTAGTATCTATCTGTATCCATTCTGTCTGAAGTATTTGTTTTCAGTATAAAATAATATTTGGTTACCTAGCACTTGGTTTGGAAATTGCAGCTAAATGCATTAATTTTTGTAGACTCTGGTTCAATACTGAACCAGTGATACTGGAAAATATCAGTACTGTGTATTCTGTTCAAGTAACTGTGTAATGTTTAGGGCCATACCTCTCCTCTTCCTAATTTTTATGAGGAGTGGAAATACAGTTGGGTTCTTGCTCCAGTAAGTATGATTCTCCCTTTTACCTGTAAACTTCAAAAAAGGGGAGGGTTTCAGGAGGCTACATTGGATGACTGACACAGGGTTGGAGGGGCGAGAGCTCTTTCTGCTTGCATTTTCACATGCTGTTGGGAGCCCTTGCAACCTTTTGCATTTTGTTACATTTGGTTTCTTATTAAAGTCTTATTTTCTATAGCACTGATGCATACTTTAAAAAACCCAACCCTTTAATAGAAGAATACTTGAATACTTCATGTTGGAACTCTGTTTCTATTAAAAAATAAAAGAAAAAAGTTCTAATAGTTTCCAAGAAAAGCCTTATTTTTAGTATGACCATGAAAAGAAAAGTCAGTCATGCTAACTAGTATTGAATGCTGAAGTATTTGTAAATAACCTGATTTGTGCAAAGATTGTTTTGTGGTGCATTTGAGATGTGCACATTACTGAGATGCTGTAGTAAAAAACAGGGTAGGATAAATGAGCACAGACTCATCTACCTTTTTTCTTTCTGACTATCAGAATCCAAGTAAGGAATGTGAGCCTTACCGCACGAATGAGGACAAACCCATTGCTCCTTGTGGAGCTATTGCCAACAGTATGTTTAATGGTACGGTAACACAATTTTAAGTTATCACTTAGATGTTTTTGTTATCTTAGTGTATCTTTTGTGCTGTGTTGCAAATTGTTCTGGATAAAGACATCATGGGCTTTTCTGTTTTGAAATAACGTATTTTTATTGTTCCGAATAAAATAAATATCTTGTGTTGTACTGCTGTTGCTTTTCTCAAAATTGCTATCAGAATTAATTTGATCTGACAGAGTACAAAGAATGGAAGTTCCTGTTGTGAGAAGCTGTTACTGCTGTGGAGTAGACATACAGATATCGTATATGGATAATACGCTGCAATCTAGTATACATTGATTCTTAGAGAACAGCTTGTGATTGTGGCAGGCGGGTAATAAATGCCTTGTCTAGTTATTTTGTTTGTTTTTTTTTCTCCTGGGGTAATTGTTTCACTGCCTATCAGGATCATCTGTCTAAGGAAAGTTTCTTAAGCTGGTTTTCTAATTTGATTTTCTCCTTAGATACATTGAAATTATACCACATTGATAATGACACAAGAACTGCTATTCCTTTGATTAAAAAAGGCATTGCGTGGTGGACAGATAAAAATGTGAAGTTCAGGAATCCTACAGGAGGTGGAAATAACTTAACTGTGCTTTTCCAAGGTAAAAAAAAATGCAAAATCTTAAGAACGAAACATTTCAAAGACACTTTGATTCCAGTGAGTGTTGCCTCATTGACAATATTTTAGTGAACATGCTAATTAAAAATATTGTGGTTTTCCGAAGAAGTCCAAGCTAAGGGCTACTCTGCTATCTAAAAAGGTTGTCTTTAAAGAATGAACCCCGCAAATTTCATGTGAAAGTGTTTGGGTTTTAAGTTTACTGTAATCATTAACTGTAATTTTTTTTTTCCTACTTTGAATACCAAGAAAAACCTAATATGTGCACTGCTGTTGTGGTTTAACCCTGGCTGGCAATTAAGCACCACACAGCCACTCACTAACACCCTGTCCCCCTCAGTGGGACGGAGCGGGGAGAATCGGAAGGGTAAAACTGAGGAAGCTTGTGGGTTGAGATAAAGGCAGTTTAACAATTTTAAAAAGTTGTAAGAAAAAACCCATCAAACAGAGAATAAAACCCAAGAGGTGCAAAAGAAAACAATTGCTCACTACCCACTGATCAATGCCCAGACAGTCCCTGAGCAATGGCAGCCCCTGCCAACCTCCATCTGCCCAGTTTTATTGTTGAGCATGATGTCATATGGTATGGAATATCCCTTTGGGCAGTTGGGGTCAGCTGTCCCAGCTGGGCACCCCCAGCCTACTGGCTGAGGAGCAGAATAGGCCTTGAGGCTGTGTAAGCGCTGTTCAACAATAAATAAAACATCAGTGTGTTATCAACATTGTTTTCATCACAAATCCAAAAGGTAGCAGGATACAAGCTACTATGAAGAAATTTAACTCTGTCCCAGCCAAAAACCGTACAACTGCTGTGATGCTTGGATTTAACTTGAAAAGAAACTCCAGAATTGTTTAATCAAACTCTTCATATTTATTTGAATGTTTCTGCTGGTAGAACGTGCAAAGTTTTTAGAAATCCTGATTCTTTTTTGTGCTTACAAGTGACTGATTTATCTTATTTGTTAGGTTAAGTACAATTTGGTAAATCAAAGTGTTCTTTGGCTACCGATGTCTGAGAATAATCTTCCTCAGGGCTCTAAGGGGGGTGTGTGTGTTTATGCAAGGTATATAATAATTTCAGGTTTAACCTGATGTGGGTTTCTTGCTTAGTCACAGCCAAATTACATGTTACCAATGTGTTGCTACCCTTGGAAAAACAGATACCTTACAATTCTACACTGTAAGATAAGGTATTTCCAACAAAATTAGCAAAAGCATTAGTATGGCATCATCTAAAACGTTGTACGTGATTTTATTTGCTTGTGGTCCAGTAAGTGGTAGTCAGACTCTTTAACAAGTGAGCAGAGGAGCTATTACCATAATGGAGAACTGTCTCACTAAGGTAATGTTTTGAGATGAGACTTCCTAGCTATCTAAATGTGTAGGGAGGCAAAGTTGTTTAAACAAATGAACAGTGCTGTCATGAGAATAAATGGATATGCACCACTATTCAATCTGGAAAAGAAAAAGTTCCTGAACAGCCCAGTGTCTTGCAATAGTAGTGTGCCAGCCTGTCTGTTCATACTGTTCAGAAGTTAGTGTGTTTTTTTGTAATATTAGAATGAATTTTGATGGGCCACTGTGTTATAGTCCTGTATTTGAAATACTTTATTATTTTTGTATAATCCTAGGCACAACAAAACCTGTAAACTGGCCTGAGCCAGTGTACATGCTGGATTCGGATCCTGACAACAATGGCTTTATCAATGAAGACTTCATCGTGTGGATGCGTACTGCTGCTCTGCCAACGTTTCGCAAGCTGTATCGTCTCATTGAAAGGAAGAATAATTTACAACCTACCTTGCGGGCTGGAAAATATTCTTTGGAAATCACATACAGTATCCTTTGAAAAACCTTTGAAAGTAGCTAAGGACCTTAGCTGGGTTGCATGGGTGTGTATTTGTGCAAGTTAAAATTAAGCTAGCCTTTTTTCTTACCATCTCTAAAAAAAGATGGTATTGAGCTGTGGTTGGAAACTGGTAGTGAGAACTGGGTAGAATGCTTACCTTCTCATACGTCTGTGCAAGTTTTATAGAATTAACTTGTGTGTGGCCTGTTAGAACTTGAAAACCCGTCTGGTTTTTAAGCTTCATAAGTGAAATGACTGGGTTAGTCTTACACTCTTTAATGTAAGTAGAATTTTAATCATAGCATTTTTAACCTATTTTGTAGTTCATACAAAACTGAATTAATATAAAACTACATTTTTTTTTTTTAACCAGGATGAAAACCTTAGTTCAGTTTAAAAAAAAAAAAAAAAAAAATCAACTCTGTAGTGAAGAGTCACAACTCTTGTGAGGAGATAGCGGGGATGTTAATCCTAGGGAAGATTCCAGTGTAGAATTTACCTAGTAGGCATATTTTGGAGGACACTAGTGTCTTCTCTGTATGCCTAACTTGAATTCTTGCAGGTGTATGGTCAGTCTCACTCACTTTTCTCCCACATCTTGTTAATGTTTATGGATACTTGCGGTCCCCAATAGCTGTGTCATGTGGGATCGAGGCTTAAGACTATGGATGGGAGCATTTTCATCTGATAATTTTTGGGCAGACTACCTGCATTTTGGCTGACAGGAAGATGCTTAAGCGTAGTTCAGGTGATGCTTAGCCTTCAGGTGAGCTGATAAGCCTTCTTGAAATCTGTTAAATGGCATAAATAATAGCTATCCAGGTTCTGCTTTCTGCAAAATAGTATATATGGGCACACTTTATTTACCCTTAGGTTGACAATGTGGCCAATTTGTAGTGTGCATTTTTACTTATGAGCGTATGCACTACTGATTCTTTGATGCCTTC
Source organism: Egretta garzetta (assembly GCF_000687185.1). Lineage (NCBI taxonomy): Eukaryota > Metazoa > Chordata > Aves > Pelecaniformes > Ardeidae > Egretta > Egretta garzetta. The sequence continues at coordinate 3,298,825 of NW_009260763.1, forward strand.
CTGTGCTTTCCTATGGCATCTTAATTACTGCTTTGACACTGAAGGGTATTGAGTATCTGGGAGAGACATTTCTCATGGGTGCGGGAATTAACATCCATTCAGGAGGTGATGACCTGCACTGGGTCCTCTTGTGGCTCCACGTATTGTTGTGAGGTTATTCTCTACTTGTAGACTTGCTCCAGAGCAGCCGGCTCTGCTGTGCAATTGCTCCAATCTGTGTATAAAATTAAATTTGTAGCTTCATAGTGAGAGGGGAATCACATTGCTTGGGTGGTGTAAAGGAATTGAGAGAAGCATAGGAAGAAGGAAAGAACAGAGGTAGTTGGTGGCCTGGAAATTGGAGAACTTTAACTTCAGGGTGTAATGACAATATGCAATCAATGGCAGACTGACTTTGGAGGTCAGAAAAATGCTGTAGCTGTGGATCAGGCGGGGAAGTCTGTCATTCTATTTTGGACAAACTAAAGACTAGGTAGAAGTGCAGGACACTAGAGGAGGAGGGTTGTCATAGTTACCAAATTTTTAAAATCCAAAAGCACTTGATGATCATTTTTAAATAGCTACTGCAGTATTTTCCTTTTGCTGCAAAAATGTGGGGTGTGCATATAAAACTGAACGAGCATAAAGTCACTAAGAAAAACTTTGTACTAAAATATACTCAAAAACTAAAATGCAGATTTCCTTCATTTTATTGAAGCTGCTTTCAAAAATCCGCTAAATCATGTGTTTACTCTTCCCTTAAAAAGGGGTTAACATCTCCCAACGTGGCTATTTGCACTTTCGGTACTCAAAGGTGGTAGTTTCTGTTTGGGACCTGAGTGAAATGATCCAGAATTTTAATGAGCCTGACCACATAAAGCTAGATTTGGAAACCTGCTTCTTGTTTTCCTATATATTTTTTCAGATTATCCTGTACACAGTTTTGATGGACGGAAAAGAATGATCCTAAGCACCATCTCGTGGATGGGAGGCAAAAATCCCTTTCTGGGAATTGCTTACATCACTGTTGGGTCTATATGTTTCTTCTTAGGCGTTGTATTGCTAATCATCCATCACAAATACGGAAATCGAAACACTAGTGCAGACATTCCCAATTAATCTTGCATTCTGAAAACAAACATACTGCATGTGCATCAAGGCCAGTCCAGAATGGACCCAGTTTTTGAAAGACAAATCTCTGCTTCTGTCACTTCTGGGACTGGGTACATAATTTTTATCTAAAGCTCCCCTTTCCCATACTGTGGATTAAGTCTTGAAAATGACGGGTATACAATTACATATATCGATTGTATCTCTGCCTATGTCAGAAATGATTTTTCTGATATTTGCCTCTAACCAGGCAGGCCACATGATGCACATATCTCTTGTTCCCTTGATGCATCTGCTGCTTGTTCATGTGCTGTGTAATGTTGGTATGATTCAGTACATACAGATTGTGTGGAGAAAGACTGTTAAAAGATACTGTAAATTGTTAACTTTCCGGAATTCAGGTGTCAGTGCTGTTGAAAGGAAAAGTCAAGTCTTAAATGTTTTTTCAATTTACTGTCTTGTGTGCATGGGCTCTTATATTTCTTGCTGAGATTTTAATATATTTATATAAGTTGTTAAATATTTTTCCTGTGTCCTACCCACCTCTGTTACGTTAAGTCCTTTAAGTGCTGTGTAAATTTCAGCACTCTGGATTCTTTGTATATTTACAATATATGTGCCTGGCCAGTAAACTAGCATCCTACGAAGATACCAGAAAACCTATTGGTTAATTATCTGTGTGAGACCCTTTTAAAATTTCTTCTAAATTGAGAAATGTTCGTTGCAGGTAGAATCTGCTTTTTTTCTAATTTTCTTTGCTTTAAGTCATATCCAATACCAGTTTACCCATCGTCCTTACTGGTTTTACTTTTTATGAGCAGCTCCAAGCGATAAACAAGAAGGACCTAAAATGCTTTTTCCATTCACAAATTGGGTGAATTCCTTTTACTGGAGGCGTTTCCTAATTTTTTTGAGGTATATGTATTCTGAGCAGGCTTTGTTGTAAAGGAATTGTCATATTCTTTTCTCCTTACTTGGAGTAAATACCACAGTAAATTTTTTGTGGTGTTAAGATGGTAAACTCTAGAAATCCAGAAGTTGAGATGAGAGTAACCTCTTTTCATTGAAATGCAGGTTGAGCTTGCTGTGAAACCTAATTTAAATATTGCAATTAGAAGCAATGTGAGGGTGTCTTAAATTACAGAAGGGTTCACTTTTAGTTTAATTCAAAGTTAACTGTAACCTGTAAAATATTACTTTTTGGTGACTTTTTTTTTAGATGATGCACAGAAATTGTAATGTATATGGTGGAGATCACTATATGCAACTAGCTTGATAAAGTATTGAGTATATTAAATAAGACCTAATAAATTCTGCAGATGATTTAATAAGAGATTTTATTTTGTTCTTGAACATGCATTTATTTTCATCTGGATGAAAAGACATATTAAGTGCAAATGCAGTTTAAGGGAGTTGTATTTCTGGGATTGCATATTTGTTACAAGAAGTTGTTTATTCACGGTCCAATAGCTTAATCTATAGCCAGCTTTAAACAACACAATTAATTTGTCACATAAAACACGTGACCCTTTTTACTGAATTAGTTGTGTAATCTTTTTAAGCTAGCAGTTTAAGTGTATAAATCTGTATAAACTGTGGAATGAGGCAATGTTTCCAGTGTGCTAGCTTTCTGTAACTCCATGTAATAATTTGTTTACGCAGTACAGTGTGGCAGCACAGGACTTGAAATAGTCAAAATACGTTAAGATTTTATTTAGTGTTGTATTTATATTGCTGGAATTATAGAATAAGCTACGTACCTTTGTATATTGCAAGGCAGGAAACTCGCACAAAATGTTAAACTGGCTTTCATCTGTAGAGTAGCTGCTAGTCCAAAATGTAGTAAGGGGACCTCTCCCAATTACTGGTTATTAAAATATTTTGATTTTTAAACTTTGTGTTTGTCACTTGAAATGCAAATATATTCTGCTTCATTCAAAATCTCTATCTTTTTCCAAGTAGGAAATGCTGCTTTTTGGGCTGTGTTCAGAATTAAAACCAAAGTATTTTTCTGTCTTTACCTTAAAATATTGTCCAATGCCTTACCTTTTTTCTACTGACTATCGCTGTCTGTGCTCCTTTCAGCTTTTTAATGAAGTGCACCAGGATCAGAATTGCTGTCTGTTTCTTGTTACAATTAAGCTTTTTCTCGGAGAGCCTGTAGCAGTAAATACTTGTCAGGCAGTGTGCCTGAGGAGCTTAAAATGCTTGTAAGAGCTTAAAATATTAGGTCAGACTTGTCAACTCTTCCTTCGCTCATGCTCATTTGTCTTGATGTTGCGTTGATAACTGTGGAGATGCTTGGATTTTGTATTTCTTACAAGCTGCCCATGTGCCACGTGTTCAAAGGTGAAACCACGGTGTCCCTGTCTGGCACTCCTCAGGGCAGTGTCACTGTCCTGGCATTCAGTGCTGAATTTGGATTTGACCACCTCATTCTTGAGTGGCATCCTCCAGAGGTATTTGCTACCAGGGTTCAGAAATACAGAGAGCAATGCTTCTGGTTTCTGAGTGCCAGTCAGGCACTTTCTGAGTCTTACCCGACTGAGGCAGTGCCCAAAGTGTGACAGATTATAAGCTTTCTGGAGGCTGCTGCTGTTACAAGGGTCTGCCTATGAATGAATCTTCCCTGGATAAAGTAGTTTGGGAAACAAGGATATGCCCTTGTCGTATGCAAGAGCTCTCCAAACAAATTTGCTTGTGTGAGACCAACTTCCTTCTGGTTTCTTGCAAAAATCTACATCCTGTAACAAAGCAGATTGTCACCTCAGGATTTTTTTTTTTTAAACTGCATCAGGCTATTTGGGGAGCTGTCGATTGTGCTTTGCTGAGTCAGAGGGAAGAGTTAGCAGCTTATAGCGAATGTGAAGGATCGTCCATAGCCTTTTCCTCCCAAGGTCCTGCTGGTACTGAAACTAGGTTCTCAGCAGCATGGTTTAATTACGAATGTTACACCTTGAAGAATGCAAGTCTTGCCTTTTTTTATAGAAATCTCTGTGGGAGGAAAGGCCATGACAATCTAGGGTCAAGTAACATCTGCAAGCGTGTATTATCTGCTTGAATACATCAAACAGAGCAATGAATGTGGCTGGTGTTTGGGTTGGATTCGCAGGAGGTGTTTGCAACTCCACCCTTCTCTCAGATGCCCTACTTGCAGTGGGAAAATAAGGGTTATGTCTGTAGACAGACAGATGTCCACAACTGAGTTGAAGTGAGTGGTGGAAAAATGACTAAGCCTACAGCAGAATTTACCTACAGTTACTTTAAAAAAAAAAAAACCAAAAAAAAACCCCAAACAAACAAAAACAAAACCAAACAAAAAACCCTGCTGAAGACAAAGAATGAGGCATAAACATAGAGTAGTCTGGAAGCACTGTAAATTATTCTGATCTTCAGAATTCCCGTTACAAGAATAAGGTTTCTGATCTTGCCTGAAAATTTGTGATCTATCCTTGTACTACCTAAGTTTTGTTTTTTGTAGAAGTTGGATATTTGTGTTACCTGGGCTTGTTTCCTGTAACTGAACTAACTAGTGAGTTAGAAATGAAGAGGGCAACAACACAAAGGCCTTCAGGAAAGTCTGCAGTATCAATCTTAAAATCAAGCCAGTCCCATGTGGGTTTTGTATTGACCTAGTCAGTGAGTTTAAAAAAAAGAAAAAAAAAAAAGCCCCACAAAAAACCTAACACCCCAAAATGTTCCACATATTGAATACTTGTCTGTATTGAACAGCCTGACAAAAATTCTCAAAGTAGGAGAGAAAATGTGAAAATCTAAGCCAATTTTGCTCCTGCTCTCTTCTTAGCAAACATCACTTACAGAAGAGGCTGTTTCTAGCAGCTTGAAAATGGACTCTGGGGTAGAAAGCCCAGTTGCAAAAAGTTCTTTTGTAGTAGTAAATTTTCCTCAGATTGGTAGAAGTTACCGGAACATGTTCAAAGGAGAGCAACAAAGCTGGTGAGGGGTCTGGAGCACAAGTCTTGTGAGGAGCAGCTGAGGGAACTGGGGTTGTTTAGCCTGGAGAAGAGGAGCCTGAGGGGAGACCTTATCCCCCTCTACAACTGCCTGACAGGAGGCTGTAGCGAGGTGGGGGTCGGCCTCTTCTCCCTGGTAACGGGTGATAGGACAAGGGGAAATGGTCTGAAGTTGCTCCAGGGCAGGTTTAGATTGGACATTAGGAAAAATTTCTTCACAGAAAGGGTTGTCAGGCACTGGAACGGGCTGCCCAGTGAAGTGGTGGAGTCCCCATCCCTGGAGGTATTTAAAGATGGGTAGATGAGGTGCTTAGGGACGTGGTTTAGTGGTGGGATGGCAGGGTTAGGTTAACAGTCGGACTTTATGATCTTAAACGTCTTTCCCAACCTAAACATTTCTATGTTTCTAAGTATTTTCATGGCAAAATACTCTGTGTTCTAGCTCATGGAATCTGTTGTGATCATCAAATTGCCTTCTATGCCTAAATGTGAAGTCTAACCTTACTTGACGGTTTCAATTAAGACTAAAGTCCATTATGAAATGGCCTGATAAGAATTAGCAGGTCATTATATGACGCGAGTCACAGATAAGAAACTACCTTCCTGTAAGCCTCCCACTCCAAAAGTGTTCAACCTGTGTTTGAAAATAAAGTAACACTGTCCATCGTTTGAGTTATGCCAACTGCTGCTAGAAAAGTCTGAAGTTGGAAAATTATCTTTCTCATTTCCTGCTGGGAATGAAATTAAGAGGAATAAAAGCTTAAGTCAATAATTAATGAAGCTCAAGAAGTTTAAAAAAAAAAAAAAAAGAATTGGAAGTAAGTAGGTGACGTTCGTTCTCACCAGACTCTGATTTCAGCTAAAGATGACCTAAAAGAAATGATGCAAGCGAACTGAATACCAGAGTTATGTAGAAGTTTAATTGAATTTTTACCTGAGCAAGTAGGTTGTGCTCAAATTTTGCAAAATGAAATGTTGAGATGCTTTTTAGTAGTATTAGAGGGCCAGGAATGTAATCAATGACCTCATTAATTCTGTTATGAAAATGGGAAAGATTGGACTGTGATATTCTTGAAAGAAATGCAAGTACAATCGCCTCCAGGCTTGCCTGCTGAGGTCTGGAGTTGAATGTTAATTGTGTGATCTTTTTAACGGGGTTGACATACCTTTCTACCACTGGTTTAAGAGGTGAAACATTTTTTCTGATGAATGCTTATTACCATAGAGATTAACAGGCCTTTTTTCATTCTGGCTTCAACAAAACTGTTCAACAATGAGTTTTGATTCCATTTAATTCCATTATTCTTCAAGGCAATGCATGCAGAAAATTACTCTATCCTTTCAGGAAAAAGCACTCCGAGTTTGCTTCTAGTGAAACATACTCACCCCGAGGTGGCAAGAAAAAAACTCAAGTTTTTGTTTCTTCGTAAATTAGTCAACACCGAAGACACCAGCTGTGCTTGCTCTGAGCAGTCATCTTGCAGCTTTGATTGGTACGTAACCCACATGCCAAACCCACAGGCTTTAAGTATGGCCTTTCTGTTGGCAAGTGTATTTTGACAGACAATGCCACTGAAGCTCAGATTTAGACATACCAGGAAATAGTCCCCACAGCAGAAATTAAGCAATAATAATTCCTTTGGGGATTACGATCCTTTTACCAGTATCTAAAGACAATTGAGCGTATAAATAATCAGAATACAAATATTATATGCACTTGTAAGGTGAAAGATTGCAAGAGGAAGGAATGGAAATCTATCTTGCAGTAGTAGTAATGTATTCCAAGTGTTATTCTACAATAGTGCTGCTTGAGTGTTTGAAAACTTTGTTAGATAATGCATCTGATTTCCCCCTTTGTTACAACACATCACATTTCTCCCTGACTATGCTTTCCGAATGGTATTTTTAATATTCTACTCAGCTAAGACTATATCTATAAATACTTCTTCACCTTTGCATTTTTAGTTTCTTTCTGGGGCAGCTCATCGGATTGAGAAGTGCTGTGCTTTGAGATAAGATCCTTGTTATTTCCATACTAGATTGAGCACTAATTTGCTGTGTTTGACACACCTTATTCATCATGAGGTTTGGCACCAGTGCAAAAGCAGCGTCACTGCCAAAGACTGCGTGTGCTGCCACTGCAGCAAAGCCAGGAAATAGTGTTCCTGACAGCATTGTATTTCAGCGTGAGGCTGAAGCATGAGAAGATGCAATGACGGGGCTAGATCTGCAATGCAGAAAACCCACAGGCTTCTCGGAGCACTTTCTTGAAGGGCAAATGGATTCTTCCTTTAGAATCAAATAGGCTTGCATTTCATACAAACCTGGTGTTACTTCACTGTAATTATATATTGTGAAACATGAAACTGAAGTTGGCTTTTCTTTTTTCACATGCAGAGTACTTGGTATCCCTGCTACAAATGGAGTTTGAGGCAGGGGGCAGGTGCATGTTGTTGTTCTGTTTTTTCTGTGTGGAGTGGCTCGAGGAGGGATGCCACGTCTATCCCAGGGGCTTAAACCCACTCGCTCTGCTGGGTCAGGCCCAGGTCCAGCCAAGCGCACTGTCCCGTCCCCAGCGATGGCCAGGGGATGTTAAGGGAGTCCGTGTGAATGGAGGCAGCCCATGGTGGCAGCCTCCTGGGACACACTTCCAGCCCTCTGCAGGCCTGAGACTTGTTAATGAAAGGCGATTTTGAAATCTGTACGTAGCAGCTCAGAGGGATGTTTCTTTGATGGGTTTGCAGAGGTGCCCTTTGCAGGCAGGGAAGAGGCCGGCAGCCACAGCATCCTGCAGCAACAACGTTCCCCGTTTTGCGCTGTACCACGTGGAGAAACATCTCCTGGTCAGAACCTGCCCCTCCGTGCCCGTTTCCTGCCCTGTACTCCCAGGTAAGGGGTGGTAAGACAAGAGGAAATGGCCTCAAGTTGCGCCAAGGTGGGTTTAGGTTGGACATAGGGAACATCACCAAAAGTGTTGTTAAGCTTTGGAACAGACTGCCCAGGGACGTGGTCGAGTCCCCATCCCTGGAGGTGTTTAAAAGACGGGCAGACGAGGCGCTTAGGGCCATGGTTTAGCGGTGGGATGGCAGGGTGAGGTTAACGGTTGGACTCGATGTTCCTGAAGGTCTTTTCCAACCTAAAGGATTCTGTGATCCTCCTTCCTGGGGACGTTACCGCTCCTTCCTCACCTTCCCTACCCGTCTGGCTGTTGTGGCGCTTATCTCTGGTGCCTGGGCCCCGAACCTGGACGAACACTGGACAAAACTCGCGCCTAGCCGGGGCTGCGGGGCCGGGGCCCCAGCTCTGCCCTCTCGCCCGCCCGGAGGCGGCCCCTTGCGTGTTATTTCACTGGGGAAAGACCATCGTGGCAGCGTGAGGAGGACAGCAGCCTTCCCTAGGCCGGCCTCGGAACAGCCGGGGCCGCGGCCCGCTCCGCCCCCA